>NC_058042.1:31127500-31451666 GCF_020085105.1 Siniperca chuatsi
AGCAAAAGAGAGGAAAGAAACAAGTGACATCTAGCTAAGTGACATCTTTATACCTATAAGAGCCTGGATGATTTATGGCTGCTTGTGAACAACATACCTACACTACTACCTAGCACTACTTAGGCTGTGAAAACGGTTGTATGATGACATCTGTCTGCTCTGGAGGAGCTTTCTAAAGTCTGTCATTATGGTTATCTCGGCTTGGATGTGGAGACTTGAACATTTTAACAGAAATCCTGTGTTACAAACTGTTTTTGGAACTTGGCTACTGGCATAGTAGGGGACCAAAGTGAGGATATCTCGGGCCTCTACTGCTTTGATTTTGACCAATGTTGTTTTCTTTTTTTTTCTCTTTGATTTGTCTTTTGCGAAGTCCCCAACTTAATGGAAGTGCAATTCTAAATCGCTGGTCTTTGCTGCTCTTTCTCATAAACTACTTTTCTAAGCTGCAGCCACTATCACAGTTCACTTTGGATGGGCCAGGTTCCAGTCACTTTTTCTTTGGGTGGTATATCAGTCATAATAAGCAGAGTGGGAAGAAAATAATTCTTTCAGACTTTGGTTTAAGCCAGACGAACATAAACTGTTACGGATCCTTAGATCCAAAAAAACCTAATGGTTGTAGCTGCGTCTGAAACTAATGCCATTGTTCTTTCCTCCTCATCTCTCGTCTTTTATTCCCGCTGTGATACAGTAGCATGAGATGTAGCAGCTGATTATGTGTGTACATTCATGGCTACCCCTGTCTGGCATATTACATGACATTCATGAGTACTGTTTTACCCAAAACATGGTGCAGACATCCCATTGGGCAGATGTTTCACTGATAGGGCGTCTATGATCTCCGGCTTTGCAGCGCAGAGACACAACAACACACAGATGGTTTCCTCTTTCCCCTCATCACTGTGTTTAGATTGGAATTAGCTGCTGCACTTCATCAATTATGCAGCGAGGCAGCCTCCGTCTCCTCATCTGCATGCTGATTCTTTTCCCTTTGAAACAAAGTGCCAGCCGATGTGCTGGGAGAAGTGTTTTACTCAGCACGATGGGGGAAATCATGACTCCACTTATATTCATACTACTGTATCTTCGTACCCTCCGAATCGAGGGTCTAAGGATAGAGGGTGTTGTACGCTGTACAGATTGTAAAGCCCCCTGAGGCAAATTGTGATTTTTAATATTGAGCTATATAAATAAAATAGACTTGACTTGAATTTACTTGCATAATGCTTCTTTTTAAACAAGTTAAATACAGATATACTCAAAAAATTTTAAGCTGATATCAAATAAATTCAAGTCACAATTTCTCCCATGTTCAACTTTTTGTACGGCAACCGAAACCACAAAATAGCATACGAGCATTACAAAAATGATTCTTATGAGCATTTTTTATCTACCTCCTCTGTGGTTAAGGTTTGGTTAAATGTATGAAAGTGAAACTGCTTGGCTGAGGTTAGGGAAAGATTGTGGTCGTGGTCAGAAGAAACCAATGTTGACTGTTGGTAGGAGACAGAGTCCAACCCAACCTCCTTCCTAAAAGGTTTCAATAACGCTTTAATTTTATGCTACTTTTGCCCTCTACTTTAAATAATTACAGCAAAGTGAACATATGTTGTGATCAATCAATGACCTGCCCAGCTGAATCTGACAAATCCTGACACATCTCATCTCGTTACCATGTAGTTATTAGATGACAGTTTAAACAATCAGCCTGCTCATTAAATATGTGATCTTTGCTCTGTGATGTAGCACCACAGCTCGTTTTACCTGAAGCCTAGTAAGCCTACTGTTATATTTAATAAAAATATAAATAATATGAAATGGTGCTGACAAAAAAACAGAACCATTCTCTCTGGGAGTAGTGGAGGCAGATAATATGTAGCATTTTTCTTTGTGGGTTAAATCTATCCCCAACCTTGATAAAAATGAGTTTGATCCTCTTTTTGAAAACCAGCCAGTCGATTATGCATATGAAGCTCTGTGAAATTAGCCCCTTTTGTTTGGTTCTTGCATTTCTCTTTTAACGTGTGAATTGGCTCGATTATACAACAAAAAATCGGGCTAATCCTTACATCCCTCTCTGCCTGCCTCCACCCGTTCTCTCTCTCCCTCTGTCTCTCTTGCTGGATTTCCTCTGTTTTTCTGTCTTGCTGTGGGGGAAACAAAGGGAACAAAAGAACGAGAGGAGACAGTAAGCTTCTCATCCACTGTAGTGAGTGGTGGAGTGGAGCTCTCAATAGAATTCTGGGCAGACTGGGTGGACTGGTGGTGCTCTGAGAACTAGGCCAGAGGACTGTTGACAGCACCCCATAGTCCAGAGTCAGGACGAGATGAAATGGAGGATTACTGAAAGAAAGCGTGTAAGGGGAAAAGGGAGAAATAGTCAATATATTGCTCTTTATCATTGATGAGGGATTATTATTGGAGGGACGGAGGAAGACGGAAGGGTCCCTGTACACTGTTAGATTTAAAACAGGGATCAAGTGGAGGGTAAAGCACAGTTTACATACCTACTTTGTATTTATACACACATAAAAAAGAGAAAGTTTGAACCCGAGTGATGCCAAGCTCTCTGATTTGAACTGCCTGTTTTACTACTTACAAGCCATTTGCCGTTTTTCAGTGAAAATGAATGGGAAACAGCTCGCCACATTCAGCGCGGCTTTATCCTGTCAGAGGCAGCGATAAAGGAAGGAGGAAGGAAGGGAGGGTATAAAGGAAGACAGAAAGGTTAAGTATCAGGGTGACTTGTACAAAGCTGGAAATTTCCCTCATTTTATTCCATAAATGGAAGACAAAAACATTGTGATTGCACAATCGTGCACACTCTTTGATACAATACACTGAGTGCTTAGAATCTGTATCCACTGTAGTCTTATTTATTATTTTTTCTGGCATTTTTGCTTTATTATGACAGTGATAGCTGGAGAGAGACGGGAAAGGCAGGGGAGAGAGAGAGAGCAGCAAAGGGCCAGGGCCGGAATCGAACCCGGTCCACTGCAGCAAGGACCCAGCCCCAATGGCACGCGCACCATAGTCTTTAAAGTGATATGTAAAAACAGGGAGGGAAGAAAGCTAGGATACATTTTTAGTCATAATATGTTTACACTAGGATGAAGGGTAGTGTGTGTGTGTGTGTGTGTATATGTATGTGTGTGCGTGTGTGTAAGAGGTAATCATGCATGCCCTGCTGAGTTTTTCAGTGACACAGGAAGTGGTGATGTAATAGTATACAATCCAACAGCTTTTTCACACACTCACTGTCTCCAGCTTGGTGTCTCTCACACACTGATGTATTTGCCCCTCGGCCACTGTGATATTCCAAGTCCTACAATCATGTGAGCGCAGTAGTTATGGTCGCGGTCTTTAAGCTCTTTCTCATTCACACACATTTATAGAGCATGGAGCTTGCAGGCTGAGAGCTTTGTAACCTCCTTAAATGCCTACTGACTTCAGAAGAATTCACCCAGCACATCTTTAACATTGGACACACAGCCTTCTGTCTCAGTAAGATGATTTCCCCAGTTTCACCACACAGATCTTTAAAGTTTTATCTAATCAAAGGAATGTTGAAAGAGAAAGTACCAAATGTATAATAATTATATTTGTGTTGTGCCGACAAAAGGACAAACACTGACGGAAAATAACAGAAAGAATTGGAGTTTCTGGTGAGCGCTCCGTCAAATCTGACCAGAACACAAATACAGACAAAGGCACATTTTCACACAAACATTACATTGATTTTTTTTAAATGGACCTTTTCTGTCTTTACAAAAGGAGTGAGCCAACATACTGTAGAGCAAGGTTATGTTGTACTGCTGGATTTTTTGTAATTCGCACAGTTACAAATGTCACTTTGACTTTGAACGAGGTTTCCTTACTTCTGGAACAGAACCAGAAACTTCTGTTGCCACGCCAGCTCTCTATAGTGTGCAATAGATGTGGCCATCAAATATTTTACTGATTAACTTTTAAGAGTAACAGCTCTTTATGGGATCTTGATTAATTTGTACTGCTAACATCCACACTAGAAATGACACACGAAAACGTAATATTACTACAAACGTTACACTACTACTTTTAACATTGTATGTTTTTAACATGGTACATGTTCACAGTACTGCTGCATCTTCTCTACTCCCTCGCACTGAAGTGAGTTTAGCAGGTGAATGTTAACTTGGTTTGGTCAAAGTTCAAATTCAGGTAGACCTCCATGTCTTGGCTCCTTACAGCACAGCGGTATACGAACACAGTGTGGAGGGAGGGGGGAGACGTGCATGTTAAAGAACAGGAAGCAATCACACACACATGCACACTCAATCATCACTTGGTCACTTGCCACCAGGCTCTTTTACTGGACTGAAATGCATGGGATATGCTAATGAAATGCAGGGCCGCTCATGTGTGTATGTGTGAGTGTGTGTGTGTGTGTGTGTGTGTGTGTGCAAGGAGGAGGGCATCACTTCGCGTCTCCCATCCACACTACTTAAGCTCCGTAGGGCACTTCAAACAGCCTGCAATGGGAGGGAACAGGGTGAGTGTGTGTGTGTGGGTGGGTGTGTGTGTGTGTGTGTGGGTGGGTGGTTGTGTGTGTGTATGTGTGTAGTGGATGGTGGATGGTGGAGGGGGTAGCTTTTGGTACCAAGGGGAAATAGGACTGCGATTTCAGACCAAATTAAGCCACATCAAACAGGCCAGATCAGAGAGTATACAGCCTTTACTGTCTGTGCCAGTCTGACATCACGACAGGATGCCCCACCCCCAGCACACACACACACACACACACCGATACACACATTTCCTCCCTACTGTCCTCCTTTGCTTTAATTTTTGAATTATTCCCTGTGTTTCCTTAAGTTTCTATTTTCATATTGGCAGATTTTTTGCAACTTTCTGTTCCTGTAAGGATATTTGGAATGCAACCACCCACGCACACGCACACAATTTGCAAGCATTTAACAAGGTTATAGGTTAACCTGGATCAAGGACAATGTAATATGTGCTGAGGCTGGGTTTGTGTGATCGAGCAGTCAGACAGTCTAAACGAGGGGTGGGAGGATGGGGGCGCAGCATCCATCAGAGACACAGCTTCAGCTTTGAGTTGCGTTAGCAATCCTGGCTGCTCTAGTCAAACCCTTTGATGGTGCCTGATGCCAGTGGCTGTCAAGTGTTCTGTATATATATGTGTGCATGTGTGTCTGTGTGTGTTTTGGTAGATGGATTATATGGCTGCATAGGGAGGAGAAGAGGGGTGGTTGTTGTTTTGGGGGATGAAGAAAGAGGTGGAGAGAGGGTGAAAAAAGGGGGAGATGCGGGGTACCTATGGAGCAGACAGTGGGATGGGGTGTGCACTTTTGTGGAAAGAGAATAGGGAACTGGGTCGCTGACAGAAGTTGAAAAAGGTAAAGAGATACATTATAAACATACAGAGGTGCAGGAGGAGAACAAAGAGTGTGATCTGCAGAAATGCCTGTAGTAAGCTGTCTAAATTTGAAAAAAAGAGTATAAATGAAAAATAATTCGTCATCTAAATGACTGATTATTATAATAAATGATTCAGTGGCTCAGTATTGAATAATAATACAAATTACATTAATAATCAATAGTTATTCAGTACAATTCAAAATTTTATGTAAGTAAATGTATTAAAATATTATCAGCAAAATGTACCTCAAGTATCAAAATTAAAACTAGGCATTATTCAAAATAGTCTCCCTATACTGTTTTATTGTTATATATTTTAATATTGTTTTCTTATTACTGATGCCTTAATGTGTAAGCAGCATATAAATGTTGCAGCTGGATGGGATAGAGCAATTTTTCTGTTTCTGATTAATCTGTCATTAATTTTTCAATGAATCAATTGATCTATACACATGTCAGAAACACGTGAAGAATCGCACTTTTCCAGAGCCCAGGGTGGCGCTATGAAATTGCTTGTTTAGTCTGACCAACAGTCCAAAACTCAAAGCTATTCAATTTATAGTGAAATAAAACAGAGAAAAGCAACAAATCCTCTCAATTAAAAAGGTGGAAACAGAAAATGTTTGAGAATGACATTTTTGCTTAAAGATCCCCTACAGATATGTTGTAAGACACATGAAGAAAGTCTGCTTGGAATAATAGTTTGTGTCTGATGTGGTTTTTCCACAAAAAGGTTCAATGAGCTCATTAAAAATTCCTAAAATTACACCTAATTACTTCTTCTCCCTCGTTGGAAAGTCCAGAATCTATGAATATACAAATAGTGTTCATTTTAAAAGTTTAACTGCTGGACACAAGGTGTCTCCTACTTCATTCTCAGCTTGCACTGTATTTGCACTGGGGGCTTCCACATCACATTTGTGTAAGTTGCAAAATCAGCAAAATAACTAATAACTACAGCTGTCAGATCAATGTACTGGAGTAAAAAGGACAATATTTGCCTCTGAAATATAGTTAAGTTGAAGTATAAAGTAGCATAAACTTGACATACTCAAATAAAGTACAAGTACCTCAAAATTCTACTTAAGTACAGTGCAGTTAAGTAAATGTACTTAATATCCAACACAGCTGTTATTAATGCCACACTGTCATGTTTGCCAAGCTAATGTGTTTCATATTTTTAATGATTTTGCTTTGCCAAGAACTACTTTTGTATTTCAGATCAGCAAATCGCTTTGGAAGTGTAACTCAAAATTGACTGAGATCAAGGGAGTGCGAGAGATAAACAGAGCCACAGAGTGAGAGCGGTAGAAGGGGAGACAACACACCAGAGAGGAGAAAAGGAGGCAGTTAAAACGGTTGTGGATCCAGTCTAAATACAACAAAGTACCCAAATTCTCCGTTATGGAGTAGTTTTTGGAATGAAGTGATGTGAACGTCCGATCAGTGGGGCCGAGAGACATTTACGTTGTGAATCATGCATCTGCTTAGAGCAACTACCTCAAAGCCTTGACTTGACCAGTGCCTTGACCAGTGTGTGTGTCAAGGCACTGGTCCCCCCCCACACACACACACACACACACACACACACACACACGCACACACCAATTTATTTAAATGAGTGAGTGAGGTTTGGGTATGCCAGATATGTTGTTCATCAATACGTGATATGTGTTGATATTAATGGTTATTGTTATCTGTCTGTTGCCAGTGCTCCTATCCTGTGTGGGAGGACTTCAGTGCCAAGGCCACCAAGCTGCATTCCCAGCTTCGGTAAGTTTCTTTGACAACATAACACAAATTAAAAAAAAGGCTGAAGCAGGTGCTCATTAAATAAAGCTTAAAGCATAATACCATTTTATCTAAAGTAATGAGTTTTCTGTTCATCTAGAACCACAGTTCTGGCTGCTGTGGCCTTCCTGGATGCCTTTCAGAAGGTGGCAGACATGGCTACCAACACCAGAGGTAGGGTAACAGCTGTTTGTGTATTGGTGTGTGAGTATGTTCAAAAAAAAAAAGAACCGATTCCCAGCTCAGAAAAAAAGCTGTGTGCATTGGTATGTGTCCCTTTGCTGGGTTGTGTAGTTTTGCACTTCGGAAGCGCCGTCCACATGGCAGCACTATTAAGAATCTTATCATGTTGTTGAGATCAACCAGCCTGCTAAATTCTCCTTTGACTGATGAAAGTGTTTCCAGCAGCCTAAAGGTACACTTTGTCCTACACTTCAAAGCAGTTGCACTGTTTGCAGAGGCAAAATAAATAAAATTTATGTCTGTAGAAGGGTATTTTTTGTTAGACTTCCCAATGCAATAGGAAGATCAGTTTTGCATTTAGTGGGTTGTAAACAGCATGGGTTTTTGGAGGCTTAAGTATTTTTGGGCGGAAGCTGCTTTTTGTTGATATTTCATGCCAGTCTGGCATATCTTATTTGACAACGCGTGAAGCATAAAAATCCTGAAATCCGTCTATCCATCAGAGTTGTATTATTGTCAGGGTGGAAACATGTAAACAAGTGGAACACAGGTTATTACTGTAACAATAACAAGAATACTTATTGAGAACCTGATTCTAACTATTTGGAACAATTTGATTTTAGGGTTAAGATGCTAATAGAGAATCAGTGAAGTTCAGTGAGTTCTACAAAAACTCAAGATGAGTGACACATTAAAGGGAAAGCCAGCAAAAAACTGTTTTGAGCTCTTAATTTGTGTCAGGTCTTGGTTAGCATTATAACTGCTGCTACCTGCTGTTTCTCACTGGAATTCCATGTGCCATGTTAGCTAGCCAGAGCTAATAGGGTAAGACAGGCATGTGGTAAAAAGTGTTGAAAATGCAAGACATGTGCTGCATATAATGAACCTTTAAACAATATGTCGACTGGTTTTTAGTATGTTGCCTAACTTCTAAATACTGAAAATGTCCATTATTAAGCTATCATGACATTGTGGCAACGTGTTTTCTACCCCCTTGCCACGCGCGCATCCTGGATTGTTTGAGATTGTTTTGATATTTTGAATGCAAAGCTCAACATGGTGTTTTTTCCTACGCAAACAGTCAGCTAAAAAACTCACTGAACTTTATAGAACTATGGTCAATGGATTGTATTTTGTGTTTTTGGCTTGACGCTCTTGATATTCTATATGTAGGCTTAAAGCGCGGCACTAGTTGTAATAGCGTGTGGGCTGAGAGCTGAGAAGGTCAGACAAACAGTCACTGCCCACTGAAGGCCATGTGAATACTACGGCAGCACTGAGCGAAGAGAGGGAAACGAGACAGACGACTGAGGCTGTAATACAGCGAATGTCTCCTCCCGACTTATTAGGTGCAGCTGCCAGACAGTGCATGTGATGGCGATGTGTGTGTGCGGCCCCAGGTGGGATCTTACAGAGGAGGATACGGGAAGAGGCTCGTGCTGCTTTTACAGGCCAGACAGGAAATCACCAGGCTCTGTCAGCTCACACACATGCCGCTACAACAGCCACACAAGAGAGGCAAAAATATAACATGAATGATGTTGGCACAGAGATGCAGACTGTGCATCAGAGGCTCTTTGGACTTTCTGTGCAGATGAGTCATTCCTGTTGGAGTCCATTTGTGAGATTGCTGTACAATTGCTGCTCTTTCTCAGTGCGTGATGGTCTCTAATAGATTTGTTAAATGGATGGAGGCACAAGACGGCACCAATAATGATGCTCTCTGTCTTCCTGCCATTCGCTATATCAATGTGCACTTATTACAGCGTGTGTGCATGTGTGTGAATCAAGCCCACAGGGTACTGACGATCCTGTGCTCTGCTCTTGTACCGACACTGCGATTTCTGAGCCTGCACTGGCTCTCAACCAAATTTTATTTGAACCAAAGTGTTCAGCTGGGTGAAAATGAAAAAAACTGGCTCCCTGAATAATATGGAATATTTCTGAAGTCATGGTGGCCCGAATTTTACAGTCCAAAGGCACTGCATAAACACTAATGATATTGAATCAGGTTAAATATGCAAAGTCTATGTATTGTTACATATTTGACAAAGTCAATTCCACTCAAATATGTGCCTTATTTGGTAAACTAGCCTAAAGGAAGTTACCCTTCAGGTGTTTTAGCCACGGTAGTGGCGTGGCTCTAGAGATGGCAATGTCGGTTGGCCCATCACTTTGGTCCAGAATTAAATATTGACTGGATTGCCATGAATTTGGTACAGACATGCATGGTCCCCAGATGATGAACCCTACTCCCTTTGGAGATCCCCGACTTATCCTATAGCGCCACCATGAAGTTGAAATTTGTGATTTTGAGTGAAATATATTGACAACTATGAGATGATTGCCATGGAATTTGGTACACACATTCATGTTCCCCTCAGGATTAATTGTAATACCTTTTGTGATCTTTGTACCACCATCAGGTCCAATTTTATTTGCTCAATACTTTGGTTTAAGACCAAATACCTGGAAACGGAAGACATTCCCATCAGCCTCAGCTGCACTTAGTGCTAATTAGCAACTGTTAGCATGCTAAAACACTGAACTAAGATGTTCAGGGTCTGAAATTAACACCCGCCAAGCACCAAATTGCAGGTAGATTTTCCGTTTGGCGAGTAAATCTCAGAAGGCTATCCACCACACTGGTGGGTAAATGTTTGTACCAAAATAGTCATTTAATAACTATGCTGAGAGTCTCTACCGCGTTTTGGTGTCATTTACGGGCGCGCTGCTTCTGTTCTCTGCTCTGTGTCGGACTTTGACACACACACACACACACACACACTACCACGTCTAAACAGTGCCGCGAAACTGACCGTCTTGAGCGCTTACCGTACGGGACATCAGATACTCTGCTAAAATATCACTTGCAGCCGGTCTGCTGCTGCAACCTGGTATCACGCCAAAGCGTGTAATACACACGCCGGTCGACCGTGGCAGTGTCACGTTTTCAACACATTTTCATTCCGTGGTCAAGTTAGCAATAATAAATAGGTGGAGCACCGTCCTGCCCTAATGCTGGCCCGTCTGCCCGTGCAGAGATCAGCTGCACACACACGCCCTTTGGATCGGGTTGTGGGTTGTCAAGGTTGTGGTGGCAGATAGGTTAAAATTGTATGTAGTGTGTGGATTGTGTTTCATAGACTATCTGGCAACTTGGGTGACGATTATTATTAAAAACGGGAGTGTTGGTAGGTATGATTCAGCATAATACCTTATTATCTCAGTGAAATGTACTGAAACGAATGTATGTGTGACACAAAAAGGCAATTTATAATTTTGGCCAGTAAAAAATATGCAAAATATTTTTCATTTACCAGTCCCCTTGGCCAGTAAGTCAAAAAGTTAATTTTTATACCTGCTAAACATCAGTATACAGCATTGTTACTGTGAGTTACTGCATTTATCTCAAAGCACTGCTGTGCCTAAGTACAGCCTCAGCTCCTAGCATGGCTGTAGACTCTTAGACATCATATTTTGCAAAAAAAGGTACTTGGATGGAGGTTGCTGTAAGCTGTGCTCAGTGTGTCTCTCTTTTCTTTTTAACCATCTTCCCAGGGGTAGATGAGAATATGGACCGGAAGCATGAAAGACTATTTTAAGTTAGGATGAACACCAGCAGCTTTTAGAGGAGAAATGTAGGGAATAAGGGACAGAAAATCCTGTAGTCAACGATAATGTGTTAATTAGAGTAATTTGTTAAACTGTAGGATTATTTAAAATTCTGTACACTAAAGTAGTAGCACACATATTGAACAAAGCTGTATACTGCATCACGTACTGTGTACGGTCGCTAGTGGGAAATAGTCCCCACAAAAGTGCGACTGGTGGTTTTGTCCTGCCTGATCGTGGCCAGGCCTTGTTTTCTGCTGGGTCCCTAATGTTTAGGCACCAGATATATTCAGATTTCCTCTCAAGCTGATAAAGTTAAAGAAGGCAGCATAGAGGGTGAGAGGAACAGTTTTTCTTGTGATGGTGTGTGTGACAGAGAGATTTAGTAAGTGGGTGAAATCCAGCAGGAGGAAATGTGCAAGTGTTTGTGAATTCCCTGTTGAGGGGTGAATTTGAGTGCACTTTCAGATGTGCTCTCCACTCCCCTCTTACAGCCCAAAAATTCACTTTCCCCAGGGCAAACTGGCTGTGTGTGTGTGTGTGTGTGTGTGTGTGTGTGTGTGACAGCATAGGCAGTATACACAACACGCCTGCTTCCCTGATGTGGGTTGCTGGAGGCCCTGTGTGTGTGGTGTGTTTCCCATGTTTAATAACCTGTCCATTTGGCACTGTTTAACAACTCCTCTTTATCCTTGCTTCAGTAGTATTAGTGAGGAGACACACAGACACACATGGCATGTCCCCATATTCACAGACTCAGACATAGACATACAGCATTATTTCAAAATAGAGACACACAAACATGATATGCTTCATTTTAAGCTTTTTAAACATACGTGATTTCTTGTCACCTTCCTTTTGGCTGGAAACAGTTTGAGAAATGTCTGCTAAAAAGCTGAAACCGCATGAAAGAGAGCGTGTCCAAATTCGGCTGCTGTTGCTTCGGTAGTTTTAAGCAGCCGTGGTTTATTGGCCTTACTGGCCTTTTTGATGGAGAGTTAGAGTGCAGACTCTGTTTTGTCTCTCTGTTCAGATGATTTGTATTCATCTGAAATAGGCGCATTCATAATGAAAAACAGAGCCATTTTTAGCTTTGTTTGACCATTTGAGAACACAACAGTCACAGCAGAGTGGGATCTTGTAGTTTTGGTGGCTTTAGTTTTCTAACCAACCCCAGAGCTTTGTTCGATATGACAACGTGACACAACATGGTTACTGATGCAACAACAGCACAGGAACCACAGACTACTGCGTACTGTGTGGTTGAAAATGCCTGAAGACATTTCTTAGATCAGGCCTGCATAGGCAAAGATATGTTCAAGGAAACCACAGTTGGTAAAACAGTTTTCGTTTTACAAGGAAATCTTTATAGAATTATTCATTTGTGCCACATAGCCATCTGCTGTGCATTCTTTGGCTGATTATATCTGCCACTTTCTGTCACCACCCACTTCCTCTTGATGTAATGTGCCATTGCAATGACATCCAGCATATCTTTCATGGCAAGGACCACATGACAATTTGAAGTTTGAAATGACTTTAGTGGTGGTCAGCAAGAATGTAATAAGCTGCTGCTCAGATAAATATAATATTTGAACAAAAGTTACAGGTTTCAGCTTTAAATATGGACTCTCACTATGCACACTTGGCACAAGGAACAGCAGTAAAGCTCAACTGTGTGTGTTTGTGTGTGTGAGATGATGAGGATGATGATCTGATGGTACAGAATGTCTGGTGGTTTTATTGCCAGGCTGCCTGCCTGCTTCTGAATACAAGGTTTCATAATGAATATCATAAATCTTATTAATGCACACACACACACACACACACACATGCTTGCATGCTCTCAAGAATATAGACACAGAACTGAACCCCCCCTTCATTCTTTAGACTCGTAAAGTAGTAAAATGGCAGTTGGTAACAAAATGAAAAGATACTGTGTGAGAGTACATTCTCTAACAAAGTTTTGGTTGCATTAATCATTTGCAAAAAAGAAATTGAGGGACATTGACCAGAGCATGTCTAAAAGGGTACTCAAACAACAACAATAACGAATTAAGTTAATATTCACCATTACTTCACTGCTTATAAGTTTCTCAAATGAAAAAATGTGTTAGGACAAGTTAGAATCTTCACTCTTAGCTGTTTCTGTCCCTTCTCCAGGTATAACAGTAAATACATTGTCAAATAATGCTTATCAGGACATGATCACCCCTCTAACCTCTGTAGTGTATCTCTAACACAGTAGCAACTGACTTCTACTGTATTTTTAAGGATGAAATGAGAATAAAAATGTTGCAGCTAAGGCTATGGCCACCCTGAGGCGAGTAAATCTGACAGTGCTTTTTACATGTGAAAACAACTTGCATTTTCCGGTTGTCTTCTAAATACTTAAAAGAAATGCAGAAGCTATGTGCGCAGTCCATTTCATGTATGGTAAATCCAAGGAAGCTTAAGGTGCTCCTGAAGCTCAAAAGACACTGGTCACGAACTCAAATGCCAAAACAATAGGAAAACTGCTAAATCTCTACTGACTGCATTTAGAATAATTGATTGTGGCTCAGTAATGCTACCTGTTAGTCAGATGACTGCATTCACTGAATGCAGTCATCTGACTAAATTAATCTAAGTACAGTTCAATGACAACACCTTTATTGTGCAATCGAATCTATAAGCTCGCAATTGCATTTTCAGGTGAATGCAGTCTTGAGAGAGTTTTAAAAAAAGCAACATTTTGGGGATGTAAAAACATCATCTTTGGGTGTAAGGAAGCCCAAATCAAAGAGTGCCAAACCAGAGTACATGCAGCCACGTGCATTGTTCCATAGCTTTATAGTTTTCTGGCTGAACAGGCACGCTGTCGTGATGCTTTTTCTATTACAGCCTGTACACTTGATGATGGAAAATGATCCTCAACTGTACATAAAAAGAACAAGAAGGATTGTTTTTCAACTAAACAAGAAGTGAGCAGAAACAGGGCTAAGGTTTAGCTTAACTGCAGATGGTGGAAAGGAGAGAAAAGAGGCTGTAAAACTCATTTCCAACATGTTTATCTTTTTCAGTGAAGCCAAAGAAAGGGAGCTGGGGGGCAGGAAGCAATGAAGTTTATGAGAAATGTGGTGTTGATTTTGAGAAGCACTACCACTAATAATACCATTGGTGTGACATAGAGGCTGCCAATGATCCTGTGACTGCGGTCTCATGCGTTTACAGTAATTTTACCAAGGTAAGAATTTTACGGTTTATAACCAGCTACACACAGCACATTTAAAACTTTACACAAAGAAGAAGAGCACATTGATTTGCTGTAAATAGAGAACCTCAGATTTGAGGCACAGTGGCGCTGTGTGGAGAAATGATAGTTAATGTGTAACAGTTGAGGATTGTTCCAGACCTCAGAGGAATGGAGTGATGACTGTATGAAAAGACAGAGAGGTCCATGCTTGAGGGAGCATTGAGCAAGCAATAAGGACAGAGAACGCACAGAGGACTGTTGTGGGGCACTTGTGGAGGAAGTCTTCAACTGCAGGCCTGTGCTGTTGCTGTGGATACGAGCATCAGCTAGTGGCTCCAAACGTCCGCACCACACAGCCCTGTCAGATTAACTCAAGTAACCCTTCATCAACACCACCGTCGTGTTCCAAAGGTATTTATTATCACATTCATTTTGTACTGTATGTTGTTAAACACTATTAACTATATAAAGTGGACATTGTTACAATACAGTTTTCATACAGTTTAACTGTCAGTGTTTAGTGGGGTTTGGACAAGTTTGCATTCTGTTACTACTTGTAGCAGATGCTAGATGTTTCAACCATTTATCCATTACTTTTAGCTAACCAGTTCACCTGTTTATCCATTACTTTTAGTTAAATATTTAGACTTTTTATTCATCACTTATTTCAACCAATTACTTTTAACTAACTGTTTAGAATTCTCTGCTCACATGCTAATTAGTGTTCACTCAGTGTCACTTGCAACATGTTGTGTTCAGGTGTTACAGCTGACTCAATATGTGGATATATAATTATGTAGTGTAAGTGTAAATTAAGTGTAAATTGTAATTTTTTTCAAATTAGTTGAGCTACTCCACTAAGTTAGCTATTGAGCCAAGTGCCTGAAGAGTAAAGTGTGTGTGAGAGAGAAAGAAAAAGAGAAACAGAGAAGGTGCTTTGACATATTGTTGCAGAGGGGGTAAGTAAAACAATAAGGGGTAAACAAAGGGTAAACCAAAGGAGGTACAAAACAAAATAATATCTAAACACAATAAAAGAAACTAAAGTTGCTGCTTTTTTGCCTTTACTTCAAAGCTTGTCTGAGTGTGTGTTTGTGTGTGTGTCTTCATTCAGTATAATAAAAAAAAACTATTCAACACTCCCTCATTAACTAGCTGGCTGCCTGGCAGAGCACTCCATGCTGGCTGCACTGATGACTCCCTGGGTGGGAGGAAGAGAGGTAACACTCAGCTGTGAGGCCACTTAAGTTGATACAGCTACACACACACACACACACATGCAACTCAGCAAGACTGGTTTCCCATATTCAGCTCGCAGCATGGTACCCCCCCTGCAAGGACCACCTGCTAGTTAATACCACTACTCACACACACACACACACATACACACACTCACCCCTACGCATGCAATTCTGACATGCATGCATGTTAGCTTACAGGCATGTGTGTGTACACATCTAGGCACTGCACAGAGCATGCCAAGCAATTGTGACCACCCACACGCACATACACACATGCATGGTTCAGCCTGTTCAAATGACATGCAATGGGCAGTGGCCCTAGAATAGCATGCACAAGGTTTATACTCCAAAAACTGTATTTCAGTTGTGTGATATTTGTAAGTTTATACCTCCTGTGTGTGATGCCTACGTGTCTCCCACTTTTCTCGCTCTGACTCTGACATGGATTTTCTGTCCCTTTAGCCAATTGCAGACAAGTGGGATCACATTTACGAGCATGGTTGCCAGGCAACAAGAAGAGAGAGTGAGTGTGTGAGAAAGAGAGGGAAGCGATGACAGAGAAAAAATAGCCATGTTGTTGCCAAGAGGAGAGGAGAAATCTGAGCAAGATGGCTTAATTGCATATCGCAGATAGCATGCCATTCATGGTCAACTGGAGATACATTTGATCTGATAACAGTCGACCATGCAACCAAAGTGGTTAAACTGGGGTTTTGTACTATACATAACTGGGTTAGCATGAGGATTAGTCAGCTACTGACCTTACCTTAACAGCACTGAATTCATTATGACCTAAAATCACAACTGAATCGTCTGCCTTTCACCAAGTTTGTCTCTTTCCGATGTCCAGTGGGGTAGTCAGAGAATCTGAGAAAACAGAAAGTGAGTGCCATTGTTGGGCAGTAAGCATTACTTACCCAACTATATTCAGTAACGGGTAGGGTTGTGCGATATGAGAAATATGTCCACCGGTAAAGATTTTGGCAATACCATTTCCACCGGGGGCATTATCCCTTCATGTCATGTCATGTATTCGGGGCAGGCTATTAAGGCTGGGTATTGTTTAAAAGTAACCAGTACCCTTAAAATGATACCGATACCAATAGAGTACTTAATTCGATACCCATCGTGTGAATGGAAGCATTCAGTTGCGTAAAATGCCACCAGTCCTCCCCATCCAAATGATTTATACACAAATACATTTGGAAAGTGTTCTTTAATTTGATTTTAATGTGCAAGATAAGTGTAGCCTATATACAGAGAGGCCGCACAACAGACCAACCTTGTTTATCAGAGTAATGGGAAACGTTAAGTCTATGAGTTAACAGTTTGAGTCATGCATAGAGGTTGTATTAGGCTCTGGTTGTGTCTGTTTTACAAACCAACCGCAAAAAACAAACACAAAGCCAGCGGTAATTCTGAGACAGCAGATTGTGAGCTGCAGTTTCTCCGGTAAACACACCGATCTCTTTGGCTATCGCAGTCCCTCTTGCCCAGCCTGCCTGCTGCTCCTGTCGCAGTGATTTCCCCTCCGGAGCATGCTTCGCTGCCGGAGTGTCTCTGGGCTAGGCAGAGCAGACAGGCCAGGTGTCTGCAGGGCGGGTCGCCACACTCTGGCACACTCCACCAGCACTCCACACACTGGGCCGGAGCGAACGAGGCGAAGAAATGCTCAGTGTGTGTGGCGGGGCAGCCTGGTGGCAGCTGCTGTAGCTGCTAGCTGTAGCTGAAGCTGCGGTAGTGGGCCAATGTAGCGGCTAGCTGCTAGCTGTAGCTGCGGTAGTTGGCCAATCACACTTTGCATTAAATCGAAGAACGCTTGAGGTGATTGGCTGCAAGCAAAACCATACAAATAGTCATTTTTTTCTAGATCTACTTACAAAAAGGATCGAACGCAGGTATCGTTTGACTGGAGATGTTTCGATACTACTTGGTACTGGGTTATTTCGGTTGATACCTTAAAGGTATCGAGTACCGATACCCAGCCCTACAGGCTATGTAGCAAATCAGGGATGCTGCCTCGCAAGGTAACGTGATTTGAGCAGCAGGACTCATATAACGTGAGAGCGACAGTTGGTGGCGGTAATGAACCTCTAAGCTGGTTTGCCAACCGCCGCAGAAGACGAGAGTGACAAGAAAACATGGAGGAGGAGAGTGAAATTGTAAATACAGAGCAGGAGGATTTGTTTTTGTTTGTATGGAAGTTCTAAATAAAAGAAGAAAATAATGAAATGTGATGAAGTACGGTATGGTTATTTTAAACCATTTCTTAATTGAATTACCAAAACAGTTACTCTGTCGTGATATATACCGTTACCGTGATATAAAATTACATATACCATGACTGAAGATTTTGGCTATATCACCCACACCTAGTAATGGGTGTCTAACTGTGTTCAGACAGAATGCAAAGCATACCCTATCCCAGGGCTTTACGAATCTTTAAGAATCTAAGTGTACTGAGACATTGCTAGCTAGTGTACGGCTAATGTTCAGTTGGTACGTTGGCTTTTTGGGGCGAATAAACACAAATAGTGCAGCGGTCAAATTCAAGCAAATGACGCAAGGCGAGAATTCACTTCACTTTCTGCCTAAACGCACATTAAGGGATTACAATTTTAAATCCAGTAATTACATTACAGTTACAAATCCCAGAAATTATATTGTTACTTCGACATTTCATCTTGTTAGCTAGTTTTCCGGAGTGCTGCATGCAGTCACAGGGGCTAAGCTAAGTTTTGATGATCAGTACATACCTCCAAGCCTTAGGCTGGCTGCTTGTTAAACCACAAAGTCTCGTTTTCTATTACTGCACCTGTTAAATAGAGAAGATGTGATGGGTGGGTGTGCAGGCTTTTGAGATGTTCGTACGCACCTTTGATGGAGTTGGACTAAGCAACGAAAGTAATAAAATAAGTAGGGCTGTTATTTTCATTATAGATTAATCTGCTGATTATTTCCTCAATTAATCAATTATCGTTTTGTCTATAAAATTGTCAGAAAATAGTGAAAAATGCCCGTTAAAATTTCCCACTGCCCAAGGTGATCTATTTACATAGCTTGTTTTAGTCAACCAACAGTCCAAAACCCAAAGATATTTACTCTCATACACATATAATTTGTCTTTAATTTGCTCTACTTCTGTTCTTACTTTAATTTTATATACCTCTTATTATTTATTTTTTTATGTTGTCTATTTGTCTGTACTTATTTATGTCCTTGTGCTGCTGCAACAAATCAAATTTCCCCTCTGGGGATCAATAAAGACGTATCTTATCTTATATACGAAAGAAAAGAATCAAAAAGAATCAAATCCTAACATCCAAGCAAGTTTGGCATTTTTGCTTGCAAAATTTCAAAAAGGATTAATCGATGGCAAAAACTACAAACCTAAGATGCAAGTTGTAAGAAATGGGAATTATCCTTTATTGTACAATGCATTTGTGCATTAGGGATTCTTAAAAAGCGAATAATGAGTCATTTCACTCTGGTTTGACTGTATAAAATGCTGGATGCTACTTTGCAGTACTGTTGATGACAGTATAGTCATCGAATTGAACTCAGTCATTAGTCAAGTATTTAAAGAATTTATGGATGTTTGTGTTTGTTGTTGATAAGAACTGTTTACAACTCCATAATCCCCCTTTTCTTTCTTTCTTTCTTTCTTTCTTTCTTTCTTTCTTTCTTTCTTTCTTTCTTTCTTTCTTTCTTTCTTTCTTTCTTTCCAATCCTCTTTTTTTTTCTCTGTAAGTAGGCCATGGCTGAGAGGCCTGCTGTTGTGGAGAGCTACAAAAAACAACATTATTGTCTTTAATTAAGCCTCAGCCACATTGTGCATCTATTTCCCTCCCTACAGCCATCCCTCTCCCTGTCCCCCTCATTTCTCTCACTCATCCAACTCTTCAGTGCTTCCTCTACCCTCATCACTCACCCCAAACGCTACCGTTCTCTTCCCTCCTCTCTTGTTCCCCTCTGCCGTTCTCTGACTTCCCAACACGTTTCTCCCATCAAATCCTGCCTCCCATCATTCCTATTCTTCCTTTGCCCTGCTTGTTCCCTCCATCCCTCTCTCTGTCTCTGGCAGCTCTCTAAGGACATTTCCTGATGTCACAGTGCAGTATTGTCCCAGAGGTCAACAACGCAAGACATGCTCTGTTGCACACACACACACACATGCAGTGAACTCACTCTGTTAGCATGGGAAGCTGAGCTCAGTGAGTCTTGCTGCTCTAAGGCCAAGTCCTGTTTAATGAGACAAGAGGCTGGAGTGAGGAGAGGTGTGCGTGTGTGCATGTATGCGTGTTATGGTAGGTAGTCAGTGATAGCTTTCCTTAATGTTTTAGATTTCCTGCAACATCAAGTTTTGATTTGTGTTTTCTTGGGTTTTATCATTTAAGATTGAGTAACTCTTACCGAATTTGTCACTTGCAGCACTCAGGGAGAACTGGGTATATTGGCGTTGGTGTGCTCAGAGTTAGTGAGAGGTAGGTGTTAATCCGCAGCATTAACAGCCATCAGCCAGGCGTGATAACTGGTGTGGCTGCTGCTGGCTCAGCTGTACACACACACACACACACACTATACTGCTATCCTTCCGAGGACCCTCCATTGACTACATCTGACTACATCATTCTATAAACTCTGACTGTAATGATCAGAACTACTGCACACGCCCAGTCTCAGCCCTTTCTGTAACCTTAAAGGGATTCTCCACCCAAAATCTATCTTTAGAGCATCACTGACGCTCTGTAGGTTTGAAGGGTAGTTGGAAGTGGGCTGCGTTGGTTGGATGCATGCTGCTTCAGATACTGGTGAGACAATGGCATACAATTCAGGAAGTCCAGTT
This sequence comes from Siniperca chuatsi, assembly GCF_020085105.1. Taxonomy (NCBI): domain Eukaryota; kingdom Metazoa; phylum Chordata; class Actinopteri; order Centrarchiformes; family Sinipercidae; genus Siniperca; species Siniperca chuatsi. The sequence goes on from NC_058042.1 coordinate 31,147,836, forward strand.
TGAGTAACAGATTGACAAGTTGGAAGGTTTCTCACATACCAAAACACTTATCAGGCTACATCCTCTGTCGCTGAGGTAAACAATCTTGGTGCAACTTTAGACTCCACCCTTTGTTTTGACACACATAAAAAACATCACCAAGACGGCCTTCTTTCACCTGAAGAACATCTCCAGACTACGCCCCTCTCATTTTAATGCTGCAGCTTGTTCTCCGGGGGAATCCATGCTTTGACTGGGTGCAGCCATACTTCATTGCGAAGCGTCGATGCACAATATGCAAATCGACATATTTCGTCCCAGCCGTAGCTGATACAAACGCAAGTAGCCATTGACCTGTGACCCCAGCGAGCATCACGGGAGACTAGCTGTGTAAACAATGCAACGTCTGCAGCTAATGCTAGAATAGCCTATACTCTAGCCGCTAGTTTATCAAAATGAAACAGAGCTTGCGGTTTAACTTCGCATTGATGAACAGCCAGGACACAACAGCTGAGGTGGATGTTTCTCCATCAGCCTCCCCCTCAACAAGTGTGACTCCTTCGGCACCGCTGCCAGCGGAGACAGAATCAGAGGACACATAAATGGCTAACTCTACAAACCTGCATGCCAGCCCAAATTCTGTGCTTTCCCAGTCACCCAAACAGTAAGTGGAAAGAGCAGGAGCGCAACCATGCTCAAGAAGACTAAATAGCCTCTCGTTGCTGCCGTTTGAAAGAACTTGCAGAGACTTTGGAGTCTAATGAAATAATTGAATTATTTAAGGCCAAGCCACGCCATTTGCCAGGTAGGCTGTGTCCCAATAAAGTTTGATAAGCCTATATAAAGAATAATTGCACTGTGATGTTTAAAAGAACAATCAAAGAATGGACTGTACATCGACGAAAGCACTTTTTATACTGTGTTTTGGCTATGTTGTAGGCAAGCTTATATGGATGGTTATATTTAGCACATCAGTCTAGCCTATTCTGTGTTGTAGGGAAAATGAATTGTGGCACACCCAGTTTTTCTCATGCACACCCACAGTCTTTTTTCTGGCTACGCTAGTGCTTTAGTCACGACAGTCGCGAGGTAAACAGTAGAAATACACAGTTCACATTACAAAGTAATTACCAGGAATATGCGCTTGCGCATATTTGATTGGCCATGGCAGTGCCTTGCGGGATGACGTTGCATTGCCTTCTTTGCCAAGGAAGGTGTGTTTTATTTGCCAGAGCCCTCTGCGCCGGCACCACCCGCTGCGTCAATGAAGTGGTCCCATTCCAATAGATGGGTCTGTGTTTTTAAAGCTGTTGTCTGTCTGAGGGTGGCCTAAAAAATTTGTACTTTCCTTCTTAACAAAGAGGAGCTGGCCAGATTTCATGAAGTAAATTAACCGTCATTGTCCATAGAAATGTCCAAAATACTCAGTGCTGTAACTATTGATTATTTTCATGATTTAATCTGTCAAATATTTTTACATTTAATTGTTTTGTCTGTAAAATGTTAAAAAATAATGAAAAATGTTCTAAGGGCCTAAGTTAACGTCTTCAAATGTCTTATTTTGTCTTTATTTTTGATTAAGAGTCCAAAACCAAATATATTCAATTTACAAGGATATAAAACTGAAAAAAGCATCAAATGCTAACATGTGAGAAACTTGAACTTGCAAATGTTTCAAGCATTTTCACTTGATAAATGAGTTTTTAATGAATCTAATTGTCGTAATAGCACAACATTGCCTCTGGGTTCCTCTTCAAATCCCTGAAGCTACAGAAGTAGCATCTTTAGCCATATTTTGGCATGTTTGCATTATATTCCTTCCTGCTTTTGCTATGTTTATGTATGTTACGTATGTGCCAAATAGTGCTGCTTCCATTTGTCGATTGATTGCGTAAAGGTAGGTGTGTATACTTCATCCTCCTCCATTATTTTTTTTACTTCATCCCTGTCTCTCCCTGCTCTGCAGCTCTGCCACTGGGTGTGTTTCCATGGTAACAGTGGCGCACACAGATGTGTTATGTTTTGGGGGTCTCTAACCCCTTATTCCTCCACACACTTTTTAACTTTTAATTAATAATTTTAACATTTTTGGATTCTTTCTTGACCTTATGTGACAAAAAATCTCAACTCAAGGTCAGCTTTTGAGATGCAGCTGAAAGCTCAGGAAAAGCTAGTTAAAGGTCCAGTGTGTTTGGATTTAGTGGCATCTAGCGGTGAAATTGCAGTTTGCAACCATTTGAATACCGCTTTAATCACCCTCTCTTTCCAAGCGTGTAGAGAAACTACGGTGGCTGCGAAACTTGCGAAAAATGCAAACAGCCCTATCTAGAGCCAGTGTTTGGTTTGTCCGTTCTGGGCTACTGTTCAAACATGGCGGTGCAACATGGCGACCTCCGTGGAAGGGGACCCGCTCCTGCTGTAGATCCAAACAGCTTATTATAAGGTAATGAAAACACAACGATTCTTATTTTCAGGTGATTATACACAAATGAAAACATACTTATAAATATTATATTCCATTTCTGCCAATAGCTCCTCCTAAATGTTACACACTGGACCTTTAAGTGGAGTTGATATGTTTTATTACACAATTCTAATATTTACTGTGTATTTCTATATACTCTCTAAGAGCCTGATTCCGTGCACAAGAAACCTGTTTATTCACTTCAACCAGCTGATGGGAATACTCCTAAGTTACTGGTTATTTGTTGTGGTATGTCAACAGTTCTTTTGAAAGTCACTGGAAGCTGGATGGGAGCATTGTTAGAGAGAGACTCAGTGAGAGAGAGACATTAGCATTAACAGCAGAACAGTGTTTCCCACAGCTACCTGACCTCCTGCCAGCCAGTCTGCTCAAAACAAAAAAAAAAAAAGTATTCTCAGAGACACGCTGTCCCCCCTGACCGTGTGTGTGTGTGTGTGTGTTGGTGAGAGAGACAGAGAGAGAGAGAGAGAGAGAGAGAGAGAGAGAGAGGGCTTACTTGATGTTGACTTTGTGTGTGTCTCTGTATGTGTGTTAGTATATTTATCTGTCTGTAAAAATCTGTGTTACTGTAGGAGTCGTGACCCATCGTTTTCTCATTCTGCTAATTTTCCTCCAATCCGGTTCTCTGTAATGCTTTATCTGTGGGGGTCAGGAGTGCGCAGAGAGGCAGAGGAGTATACATGATGCACAGACTACATTACCCACAATGCTATATTTAGACCACTGCAGTGTGTGACTCAGCACAGCCAAACCTAACTCTGGTCTGACAGCGTTATGGTTATGTCGCTACACTAAATGAACAGAACAGCTATATGCATATTTAATTCTTATGTCTTTTCAGAAAGACCAGGCCATGAAAGCAGCATCATAACAACCATAATTGCTGGAAACCACATGATACAACTGTCAAATCAAAGGTAGCCAAAAATCACAATTTTGCCACAAAGGGCTTTACAAAAATGTGATAGATTGTACCCCCAGAATACAAAAATGCATTAAAAATAAAATAAACGATAACGAAGGATTACTATGTATGATGATTGTTGTAATCAGTGACACACAGTGGTTCCTATCCACATGTTAATGTAAATCGTATGTGTGTGTGTGTGTCTTGGTTTGTTAGACACGCAGGTATGTATTAGTCTAAGATTAAACACGCATTATAATTACAATAAGGGTTAATATCCCTTCAGAAGCGTATGTGTGTGTATAATCCTTTTTCTGCCATCCTGACACACCCAGAAGCACTGAGCACCTCTCTTGCCCCTAAGCAGCTGGTATGATGCCTCCTTGCAGATGGCATGTTGCATGTTACAGTGGCTACCATCTGTAGAATGCATGCTTACCATTGTGAATGTTAACGTATGAATGCTCTTAAAGCTTCATATTTACCGTACAGATACACTATGAGAGTGGTGTCAATCTTTACATCTCCAGTCTGTATTTCCCAAAATGTCGAACTATTCCTTTAATGTGATTTTCTTAAAAAAGATGTGTGCCATATAGAGGGAGTTCATCTAGATACAAATACAGTGATATTCTCTGCTTCAAGACCAGCAGTGTGGAGATTTTCTATGGTAAAACTGTACAGAGAACAAGCCAAATTATCTCACCCTACTGGCAAATGTTTGTTTTTTTGTTATTTTAAGGAATAAACAAGACTATGGACTGGATTGCATGACTCATTTGACAGATATTTCGACAGTGTATGGATTAGTATACTTGACTTCTCGCCAGTGTTAACCCTTTGTGCATAAATGTCTGAACCTTATTGAACTGTTGCGAGTACAAAATGAGGAAATTGCCCAGCGGCCACTATATTGTTCAGCAGACCATCTCAACACATGATACTGGAGATTACACACACATCAACAGAGTGACAAAAATACGTTACGGAGATAAGCTTTCACTTAATAGACACACATAATACAGAATGGCTGTCTAAGTATTTGCCAGAGCAGTGAGAGCTCCTTAAGAACATGTGCCATGTAGCCTTGAGAGGTTAGGAAGTACAGACAGCTCAGAAAATCAGCCTCTCAACAGCCGGGAGAAGCACCGCCGACCTACACTGACATCACCAGCGGCTTTGTTTTAACAGGGGTGTTTACTATTCAGAATCCTTACCGTATTACGATCAGTGGACGAGAATTTGAGGTCTGTAGAATTTAGAGATGTTTCCCTGATATTACAATTACTGTTTAAAAGGATGTACTGTAGGACTGATATTAGACCTCAAAATGACATTCAAACTTCAACATTTATATTGATGAGCGGAAAGATGTCAGATCAATATCAGGTTGCTAAGGTGCACAAATGTATTTTCAATTGATTTTCCTTTTCATTGATTCTAGTTCAGTGTCAGGTTGCTGGATTAGAGTAAAGGGAATTAAAAACAGTAATGTACTGTATGATGTTGTTGTGATATTGCTCTTCCATGATAAAGCATAGGATGTTTTTTAATGCATTAGTAAGGTCATCGACCCTGGAGCTGGTAGAGATTCAGTTTCTTGCTCAAGAACACTTTGTGGGTGGCTGATTACGCACAACCCCTGATCCTGACAACAGTCTTCCTTTACAAAATGATTCTTTAGTGCAGTTTTGAACTCATTTTGCCATAAGGACATCCTTATCTATGAATGCTGTGGATTAACAGAGCCACACATGTGGCGCGTGTTTCGGTTATCAGAAAACTGATTATAAATAAATAATTAATCTTCATCTTCCTTTTTTTTTTTTTTTTTGGTCTTGGCACACATTTAGCCTAATCATTTATCTATTCTCTGTTTCTGCTAAAGCTAAATTTTGCCATAAAACTACACCAGTCAGTGGACGTAATGTTAATCATCCGTATACTGTACTGCATTCAGTATATCTTAATTCTTGTAACATTAGCTAATGCTAACAAAGTTGGCTAGGTAGCTAGCTAACAGTATTATTTATTGATGTATGTAGTTATATTTTTGACTTATCTTTGACTACATTTTGTCAGTTTTGGGCCTCCATAGATTTCAGCTAAACTAGAAAAACAACAACTACTGGCTGTACAGCACCTCCATCAAAGACACAGACATGATTGCAATCTGGAAGACCAAAGGGCCAATAGCTAGTTTTTTATTGACACAGTAGCCTATGATTTGTGCTCATGGTTAGCAGCTACAACAGGTAAGATCAGGCCAGAATTGTTTATATATCACTCCTATCTATCAACTTGCTTTACAACACATTTCTCTTCTTACTGGTAAACAGAAGTCCCTCTGAACATTTACTTTTTTCTTCCTTTTTTTCTTCCTCTCTTTTTTACCTTTTTCCACAGTTTCTTGTGTAATGACAGTGCAAGCTGGCCTGGTTTCACTTTCTGTGCTGGTATTTTTAGCAGCAGAAACTGTCCTTTGCCAGCAACCCCCATTTTTAAGTAAATATGCCCTGTCTGGAGGCCTGTAGTTCAGCCCTGTCTCGGTCTCTGGGGAGAGAGTGTGTATCTGTATTTCAGTTTGTATATTCGTGTGTGTCTTTGTGTGTAAGAGAGATTTAAAGCCTCTGTAACCAAATCCAGATAATGTGCATGCTTTCCCAGGCCCAGCTGACTCCACTCTAAACCATTACACCAGAACACTGACTGTTCTACAGTATCCTGCTTCTTAATGGGTCCAAAGCGCTAGGCTTTGGAGCATGTGAGTGTACATCTGTGCATGTGTTTGGCGGGTAAGGGAGTTCGGACCGGCATGTGGGCTTCCTCTATGATGTTAAAGCAAGCTCTATGATGTTAATGTTGTTTTCCAACTGGTTTCTGTAATCCTGGAGCAGTGATGTTTTCTTTTAGGTGGGGATCTCAGGGTTTGGTGATGCACCCTCATTTTGAATGTTCCCCTCAAGAATGATGGAAATGGCATTCATTCAAAATAGAATAAACAACATGAACATGAACACATGAACAACATCAAATAGATAATTTTATCAGCTCTTAAAATGGCAGTTAAAGGGGAAAAAAAGGTTTTAGATTTTCATCTGTGGCTGACATTAAGGTGACCATTGGTATTTGTGATGTTAAAAAACAGAAAGTGCTGTGCATCACACAGTAAGTGAATATACAGTAAGTTAAGCTGTATGTGAGAATTATTGTGCTGCCAGAGTATACAGGAAAGTCCTATTATGCTGTTTTATGGCTTCTATACTTTGAAGTCAGTGCTTTGAGCTGTCAAATTGTTTGGATGGCTATTCCCATATGACAGGAAAGCAATACAGCTCTCCCTTGGACAGGAATCTGTGTGTATTAAAGAGAGACAGAGAGACTAAGATAGAAAACTAACACATAGAGCTGGCAGATTTTAACATGCTGTTATCCCAAGAACAACAATGCACGTAAACACATCGAGTCAAGTGTCTCCAATTACTTCTGAAGCTGATTAAATTGAGAAACGGTTTATGGCAAAATAACCAGATAGGTATATCTGTTTTAGCTATACTCTATACTACTGTCATATAGATATGACACAACGACAACAAAAAATGTAACATTATAATACAAAGGTACAAAGCAAATGAACAATTTATTGCAGGAAAATTGCATTGGATTGCATTACACAGTTGTTCACGTTATTCTGTCTACCCCCTGTGGATCCATATCCCCATTTTCAAGTAACCGCCTTGTTTTTTGCTGTCAGCCCAGAACAGGCTTCTGATCATGTGATCTCAAGTACTTAACCCTTAGAGGCCATTAGGCTTAATCAGTAGTCATAAGAGCTTGGGCGTTTCTTCCTGGATGTTATAGACTGCTGGATCTACCACCAAGTGTAAAAGACCAATATCAACTGATGATGTGAGCAATGTTGAGAAAAGTTACTTTTACCACAGTTAACATAACATAGCTTGTGCTGCCAGGACTCAAAAACAACATGAAAGACAAGTATTATCACTTTTAGAAGTACCTAATTACAGATTACATGAAGAAGAAGCTTGAAGTGCTAATTACCGTAAAGGGTAATTTGAGTACTCTGAGGCATTAATAGTAGATAATCAGGGCTGAATAAGCTGTAATCACTTTACAGTTTACAGTAGCTCAGTTTAAGCTACAGTAAACTGACACTGACTAGGCTTTTGGCTCAGCTTTTATTAGACCAATGAACAGAAAGTGTCTGAAAACCTTTGGTCAAGGCAGGTTCCTCACTCTCGGGTATCCCATTGTGCTGTGATGTAGTTAAACACATCTTTTTCATTACACAAACATTTTAATATTCACGTTTAGTTTCATTCCATAGATACATTTCATTTACTTTTGCGAATCACCAAGCATGTGACTGGATTTGTTCTCAAAATAAGAGTTGGATTTTCTGTAAAAGTAGAAGACAGACACCTTTAGTTCTGGCCTATTCAGTAGGATGAGTGTCATTCCAGACATCAGATGGAATCACCAAGAGAGAAATGTGAATATCCAACTCACATGGTCTGTCTCTTGACTCTCGTCCCTCTCCATGACTGAAACCAATTTGATATGTGAAATCAGTAAGATGTCATGAATCTTGTACATTTTCCGTCTTTTTTGTGAAAGCAGCCGGTGATCCCAGTAGGTGGAACACACAGTGTACTTAATGATTTCACCCCATGAATAAAAATAGATTAGACAGATGAAGAGATTTGTGTTCTTTTTGTTGTGGCCACACCACTTCATAATGATTTATTAATGCTGTGCGCTGTTTGAGGTGACTGGGGACGGAGCTGACTGGCCGTGGAAATCAACCTGACTGGACCAGAACATCGATTGTTCAGGTTCATCACAGCGGACAGTCATCTGGGTCATATTCTCCAGCGTGATGGGTCGCTGAGGACAGTGTCCGATAAGCAGCAGTAGCATTAAACAGCAGCAGAGCTTGCCAAGACTTTGAATGCAAAATATGATAGATAGGCAAACAAATGATACAATTTTACATGACCCTCTGGGAAAATTAGACAGGAAAGGGGAAACAAGAGGCAAACAGTAACACTCATTTTCAACATTGAGAATTTAAAACAATTACCAGAAATGTGTGAATGGAATATGTGAATTAAAAATAAACAAAAATTCAGTTGACAGTTGCAGGGAAACAGGTAATTTCTGTTCTGACTTTTTTTTACCCTTGGTGGCGTTTGTCAGTTCAGCTGTCTTAACATCATGTCACCATGGCAACAGCAGCTGGGGTGGAGAGAGACGTGATTTGACAGGAAGTGACCTCGCCATGACCTTCTGACGTCTTGGAACCAGGGAGGATGTCAGAGGTCAAAGCTGGCATGTTGTGGTGTGTGTGTGTGTGTGTGTGTGTGTGTGTGAATATCAATTTATGTCGCCTGGAAGGATATCTGACTGACAGGACAACTTGTAGTTCCAGTCCTATTGAAGCTTGAAATATTTTAGCTGGATTTTGGTTCACAAAATGCCCAGTTTGGGTTTGAACAAAACCATGGCCAAACCAGGGCACTTCACCTTTTTGATCATCTTTTTAAAATTGTTTTTACAATGGGTAAAAAAATTTTTAAAAGATGGTAGCACTTAGTATTTATGCTGATCTGTAAGTCACATGACACAGATTTGTTGACATGTTCCTACTAGTTACTGATAGAGCTCAACAGATGGAACAGCTAACTTAAATATTTTAAATGTTGTATTTGAAACATACATTCGATTCCAGAGGTATATTATTATGTTTGTTTTTTTTAGAGCAACTGCACACACTTACAGTATGCCTTCAGTTTGTTTTGAGCATACTCTGGCCTTAATACTTGTGAAGACCTTTACTCCTCCTGCCTCTGATCTAAGCAGAAGGCAGACAGGTAAACAGAATCACCGTGAGCTCATTTAACATTAACAAGTCAACAGTTATAGTCTTGGGAAGCTATGATATGTTTTAACAGGGTTCAGGTTAGCTGTGTGAACTAGACATGAGTATTACAAGATGTCCTTTCCTGAGTTTCTGACACATTTAAAGCTGCTTATGTTACCTTATATTTCATCACATTATTAACTCGCTACCAAATATCATCTCTCACAATTACATTACTTGCTCATCACATTGTTAAGCTACATTATTGATTAGTAAACCTAATGAGCCTTTACACTGTTACCACTAGTTTTCTCCTCAATCAAAATCCTTCCAAACCACGGCCTCTTGTGGCTTACTGCTTAAGTATCATGTTTCATGCTGTAATGCATTCCTTCAGCATGTGGTATTTGAGGTTTGCTGCACAGGATTTACCCTGGAATACACTTCAATGTGTGTAAATGCTGTTGTATCAGAGGCGGATGGCTTGTTTTGGTCTGGGTGACTGGCTGCCTGGTTGTCTGGGAAGCACAATCTCTGACTTGGTTTCATAGTGAGAGGAGAATCTAGGCCTCATGAATTATTCTGCTTTATCTGGCGCTGCTACTACTGCAGTCTCTCTGGCTCTGCCTGTCTTCCCCTCTTTAATCTGTCTCCTCATCACCTCCTTCTTTGCCCCTCTTTGTCTCTCTCCCTGCCTGTCTTTCTTTTGGTCTAACTCTCTACCATCGTCTTATTGTTGCCGTGTCACCACAGAGATGCTGGTGTCAGGGGAACAGATGGGCAGTTGCTGCAGACGTCTGTAACCTTGGCAACTGCAGCCTCACCTGCTCTGGCATTAACCCTCCCTCCTTGTTATGCCACTCGAGACACAAAAGCACCGTCATCCCTGACTCCATGTTCCTCTTCCTCTTTATATCACCTACTACATCCTTTTCGTCTTTCTAATATCATCTTCCTCCTTCCATTCTTCTTTTTCTCTTCCATCTGCTTTTAAACACTGCCTTATTGCCAGTATTCAATGGTTATGGTATCGGTCAGTGAGTGTATGTGTGTTTATTGGATAAGCTCTAGCCCCTGCATTGGTCATACAGTTTGCGGGACATTGCGACTGCTCCTCTGGATCAGGATAATTTGTGTGTGCGTGTGTGTGTGTGTTGACATTATAACTGACTCCTTGATCCATGTAAGTGCCACTGTCACTTACAATGACACTGAATATCAATTAACATCTGCTAATGCACCAAGGCTCCTGGTGGAAACAACAACATAACCAACAACAGCACCTGACTGGATTAAATGTACAGGGAAAACAGACCTGTCTTCCCTCTTCCAATCACTTTGTGTTACATGAGGTATTTAAGAATTATGCAATCAATTAGGATATTATAATTTTTACAGTTTACAGGTATCTCCCAATAAATACAACCTTTCTTTCTAGTATAATATAATGGGTTCATCCCTCATTGCATCACACACAAAAACTGTGACTGAATCCTTGTCATATATTTTGGACGGTTGCTATATGTACAAACATAAAGGTAGATATGACGTACTTGTTGGCATGCTAGTCAAAGTCATACCTGTTCATCTGTGAGAATGCATAAACATTTGAGTTGTGTTTTCCATGTTCAAACTGTGCAATTGCTTTTTTGATTTGCTTTCCAACCTTACAGCAAACATAGCAGATGCTGTCTTAGTTAATGAGAACAGTAGACAGGTGTTTGTTTTGGAAGTGGGCTGTACTTGTGACTAACATTTGGAAGAGTCGTCCTCATTAAGGTTATAAAGTACCTGCTTTTAGCCGACTCTGTCTCACGGCTTTGATATGAATGCACACTGCTTGTGTTTATATTTGACAGTGTCATGTATAGTCAAGCAGGTAACACAGGGAATACAAGGTATTGGACCCAAACACAGACACTGAGGCAAACAGAGCATGTGAAGTTCAGTGATGAATTTAATAGTCAATGACCAAAAGGCGTACAGAACAGAAAGAGGCAGGCAGAGATCAAAACCAGTGAAAGCAGTCCAAATGTAGCAAACAAATCCAAGAAACATAGTAAATATCCAATAAACACAGGAAACACTGGAGAAGGGCTGGAACGCTTGGCACAAACCGACGAAGACGAACTGGCACAGAACAAAGGAAGCACACAGTATACTATAGTAATACTAAACTACTAACCTCAATTCATAACAGGCAGTATGCCATCTAAAATTGCCGCTCCCAGCCGGAGGCTCTCTGTATGCCTGCCGGCTGGGATCCAGTTTCCAGCTATTATCTAGCCACTGGCAGTCCCTCCCCCCCACACCTTCTCCTGTTGCCTGACAAGTTGTGACTAGAGTCCACAGTAAATAAATTCAGTTGCTGGGTGTGCATCAAGAGATGGCGCTTCCTTCACAAAAACACATTCACACATAAACTAGTGTACGATGGCCCACAGTCATGTTTCTTTATTAGACCATGGTTTGGACAGTATGTTTCCCAGACTTATAGCAGTTGCTGGAATTTCAATAATGTTTGCCGCCCATCTAGTGATCAGTAGTTATTATTCATATATTTTTAACAGCATTAACCCTGATTTTACCCTCAGATTTCACCTTAATGACTTTGAAGTTCAAGAAAAAGAAAACACTCCATCTGACAGTATCTCATCAACTTGTTCCAGCTCTAGGCTATGTGATGTTAACACTGAGCAAAATATATACACTGGTTTGCTCTCTCAATTTGAACAGTAAAAAAAACTGAATTTCCCCTAGAGGGATTAATAAAGTAAGCATCAGCATAATATTTCATAATATTTTCAACAGCTGACTTCAGGTGCACTGGGTCAATGAATATGTCCAGCGACAATGGGCAAACATTAGCTTCCATAATCACTGCTTCTCCTGGTGGATAGATAAAGTATTGCAACTGGTTTCCACACATGGTGCTTAGGGGCGTTGCGCCAAATTCATTATGTCCTCGAGGGGGGATCACATTCCAGCCAAGGAACCAGCAGGGACCCAGTGGGGATCAGTGATATCAATATTACCCTCAAAAATCCAGTATCGATCGGGCAATAGTGCACAGGGTGGTGGTGACAGGTCTGCAGATGTCAGATGGATGTTCAAGAAAAAGAAAAAAGTACTATCTAGGTTCAGATGTGTCTTTTCAGTCACATTAACAAAACTGCCCCACACTCAGCCCTGAAAACCGGTGTAAATATTGTGCAGTAGGGTTGGGCCGATGAACGATGCCATCGTCCATTGCCAATGGCTGACAGCCATTAACCACTGAGCCCTCTACCATTCTAACATCGTGATTTAAAAGCCAGTTTATCTTTAGCTAATGGTAATGTAACTGTAGCAAGCTCGCAACAACCGGGTCTGTGACAGACAGAGACATAGGCAAGAGTTCACGGGCTCACAGGCCGCTTTATTTGCTTCACAACAAACACTGAGCCAGAATTAGCCATCCTTTTTACATGCATGCAGGCACACACACACACGCATGTGTGTATAATCAGTGGAGGGAGTAAAGAATGAAGGGTGCGATAAATGCACATAAGAAGATGCTGGAGACAGGACAGAGGCCAAATGTCCGCAAATTATTCAGACGATCCACCGTGTAGATGACTTATAATCGATATTATGGTCGTGTCGCATCAAAATTAAAAGTGCATATTCTATACATATATAATATATGCAAAGAACCAGTTACAGGAATAATAGATGTAGGATCTAGAAAGAACCCTTTAGTTGTAGCCACATCAAGATCCAATGTTATAGAAAGCATAACCACAACCTATTTCAATTATTGTAATTTTGGGGGTTACGGTACAACAATTCCTGATTTTAGACCCTTGGTAGGCTTTTTAGACTTGTAATGTAAATGTAAATTCCCTCATTATTAAAATGATTATTCATTATGTTGAATATTTAAATCAAATGTTGGAAGAAATGTTATTGCATAATTTTCTCAATTTTCATCTTAAGTTAATGTATAAATGGGTCATTCTACTGAATTGGTGCTCCAAGCTAGATTTGGGACATCACAAATTCAAAAGCCAATCGCAATACCACCAGCAAAGAAACCTGAAACAGAGAGCGAGAGTTTGCACTAAGTTAGTGTAGTGAAAGTTTTGACAGCAAACATAGTGGAGTGTGCACTTTTTGGATGTAAACCGGACCCTGGCGCTTCCTTCCATTATCTACTAACGTTACATAATAACAACATGAACACACTGTAACACTGTAGCAGATATTATTGTATGTCTGTCAGCTCCGAGAGGTGGGAGCTGAGAGGTGGGAGCTGGGAGGTGGGAGCTCAGAGGTGTGAGGTGGGAGCTGAGAAGTGAGAGGTGGGAGCTGGGTAGTGGGAGCTGGGAGGTGGGAGTTGAGAGGTGGGGGTGGGAGCTGAGAGGTGGGAGCTGGGTAGTGGGAGGTGGGAGTTGAGAGGTGGGGGGTGGGAGCTGAGAGGTTGAGATTGTGCCAAAACAGGGTAGGCATACTTGAATTTGTCAGTCGTACAGGCTACAGGCTTTAACTAAAGTAAATAGGAGAAAAAGTGAATATTAGTAATAGTGCTAGTATAACTGTAACTTTAGGTGTAACAGCATGACAAAGCAGATGTCCAATTAATAGATTGTATTGTCTGCCATTTATGTTCACATAAATAAAAGCATAATTTCATCAATTTGTACCATGAATTTGTGGGAATGTACACACATATATGTTTGTGTATGTGTACATTCCCACAAATGGTCACCCTCTGCTTTGAGGTGAAATTAAGATATTGTATAATAAAGTTAAAGTTTGAGTCATGAAGATAACGTGTGTGTTTGTTTCCATCAAATTGTGAGCTGTCCCAGTATGACTAACCTAACCTAACATGACTATATTTGACTTTTTGACTATTGACTTTCTTCCCATCACCTGATGTGATGATAAAAAAGAGGACTAGACACACACACACACACACACACACACACACACACACACACACAAACATGTATACACATGCTGGATGCATTTAGCCAAGTCAAATGGGCATCTAGTCATCACCACATTTGCTTTTGCAGTTGCATGTTTGCTTGCATTGCGCAGCAAATGGAGAGACAGTGGCTGATGAATCCCTCTGTAAGATTATAGATAATAGTTGCCATGGAGATGCACCGGTGGGAAGGCCACAGATGCCCCAGGCAAAGAAACAGAGAGAGAAAAAAGACAGAGAGAGACCTTGTTATCATTAGAGAGCAGACTTGTTTAAAGAGGCTCAGTGATATTCTCTGGGAAAGCAACAGTATACGATAGCATATATATGTGTATGACTACAGTTAAAGTTACAAATACAAAGTACCTGTAATCACTCCAGGATATTAACAAAATGAGTTGTGGCTGGTGGGATCTGAGCAGTCCTGTTTCTGTTCTGAAGGGACAGAGTATTAGAAGATTATTTGATGGAAGACTTTTAAGTCTTAAAAAACAGCATTTCTATATCCTCTTTTTTGAAAGAGGAATGGCTGCTGGACTCTATACGTCTCTCTGCATAACAGTGTCATTGTACATGTACTTTAACTTTGGCAATATTGTTAATTTTGTTATGTAATTATTTCCAGTATGGTGTGTGTGTGTGTGTGTGTGTGTGTTGGTTTATCTGTTCGTGTTCCCACACTCTCTGCTCTAAGCCCTCCTCCGGTTTTCACTGTGTTACTGTGTGTGTGTGTGTGTGTGTGAGTGACTGCATACTATATGTGTATGTGGTATTCTCTGTCCTTCAATCTCTCTCTTTCTCTTGCAGTGTAGTTCAGACATTGGTTTCTGTAGCAGCTGACAATTTGACCTTAGCAACAACCATCTGATTCTCGCCTCATCAACAGGCCAAGAGCTGCGCTGTCATGGAAACCGTAACAAACCTGTCAGTTAAGTCAGTTGCTAAGTGATGAGAAAGAATAGTCACTTTGCCACTCACTGGGCAGACTAACACTTGCCCTGGTCTGTTACTAAACATGATCAAATCTGTATTTAACCAGTAAAATATGTTTGTTATGTTATACTGTATATTGACATAGAACGTGGATTCTAGAATGTACACATTATTTTACACATCACCCTGCATACACACAGGTCTTCCATCCAGTACATTCTAATTTTGCAACTATCAAGTGTGTTATGTTCATCACTCTCCTATCTGCACCAGTATTATTAATATTCAAGATGACGCTCCTTTTGGTTTGACCAAATTGATGCCAAACTAATTCATGTGACAAAAAGCAGCCTATTTGTTGCATATAGTACAATTGATACATACTGTTTATTTTATTTTAACATTTTTCATGATGGATGAGATTCATTGTGGAAATTATACAAAATCATTCAGTACCTTGTCTGGGTGGGTCCCTCTCACACATACATACACACACATGTATTTTAACAGGGAGCTTTGCAACCAGGAAGCAGATCAAAAGCAGGAAAGGGAGAGCGAGTGAGAGGGAGAGGAAGGAAAAAGAATAAAGTCATATTTCCCAGGAGGAGAGTCCCTCCTGCTCCAGACAGAAGGGGGGGGGTATACTTCATTAAGTGAAAAAAAAACCCCGGTGAGAATGAAAAATATGTATTTTTATGCTTTTAGGGCAAAAAAAGTTGCATAGGCTCTGCCCTTATGCCTTGAACTTGACTTTCGCATCCATTTCCATGGAAAATTTTATGAAAATCAAACCATGTAAACCTATTCTGGTACAAACCCAAAATAAAATTAGGAACCTGAAAATGAGCATAATATGACTACTTTAAATGTAAGGTTTTACAACTCTGTTTGGCTGTATATTTTCGCTATGTCTTTGCTTTTTGTGGGTTACTAAATAAAATACACTGTAAATAAAATCCACATACACTATAGATGATTACTGTTGTTTTCTTGAGATACAGTTTAGAATTCAGAGAAGGTTCACTGAACACCAGCCCCAAATCAGTTTACCTGTAAGTGTACACCATAGTCACCTATGTGTCCAGTGTAGAATATTCCTTTTGGGAATACAATATTGTATATTGTTTTGGGTAAACCAGCATTAACTTGGGAGAAAAAAGCAGTGAACACAACACTGACATATTATTACCTTTTAAGCTGATATAATGAACTTGTTAGCAAACAGTTGCTTATTTACACATCCTGCAGACACAGAGCAACATCAGCATTCATTTGAAGTTATGTGGCCACTTGAAAGAATTTAAGTCCAGTATTCACTCTCCTTTAAGCTCTCCCTCCCACTCCTATGGGATATATCAGGCTCTTTAACTGCGAAATGCTCCACTATATTCACCATCTATTTGCTAACTTTGTTTGTCTGCTGTTGGTGCTGGGCAGGTAGTGTACAGTGGGTTTATCAGAGCTTTTTTCACTGCTGCATGCTGTGTTTGGAAACTACGCTGATGACAGTCATGATAGTGAACCAAAAAGTTTCTGGCCCTGAAATCAAAACAATGAGCTGAAAGATTCAAAAATGCTCTCTAGAGCTGAGGGAACAACAGAGTTGGTGATAATTCTCTGTAGGTTCATCATGACGTGTGTTACCCCTTTCACTTTACATATAGTCATTTGATCCATTGTTAATCTGCAGCTTTAGATAACAGCCAAATAATGTTACAATGTTTTAGCTAAAAGAAGATACATTACAGATTGTTTTTATCTGTAAAAATTCCAAGACTATAACTAAGCCGCCTCCCTCGGTGAGCAGAGGAGAGGAGAGAAACTAGCATGACCATAAATGACAGCAAAACGCAGTGAAGACTCTCACACTGAGCTGAAATGAAACAAGAGCAAAATATTTAACTTCTTTCTTTCAGTGGGGGAGCAGGGGGTCCCGTTAAGGCAATCGTAGGGGAAACACTGAGCTCCCGCGGTGGAAACAATATTGCAAAATCTCTACCAGTGGACACATTTCTACCACCACTTGGTATATACCTTCATATCGCCCAACCCTAGTACGTTGGAATTTCATAATTCGTAGTCTCTTTTCCCTGTCGTCTCTCTCTCACTTTTTTTTCTTTTTGGGTATGCTTCTTGCCAAATCATTACTACATCACCAACCTAGAGTATGTGAACAACTAACCCTCATACACATTAAACAGTATTGAATCAACATTAAAAATGCAGTTCTACTTATTTTGGTAATTTTTCAAGAAACAACAAACCAGATTAAGCATGGTTTAAGCCACTTTTAGTTCAAATAAAGTGCTGAAACATGTTGATTTGCATTGGAAGGAAATTAGCACTCACTTACACGCACACACACACACACACATACACACACACAGTAGCTGTATTCTAGATGTGAGTAGTGTGTGTTCTGTGCTGCCCCTCATCTAGTTGTTGATCCCCTATGGAGTCTGAGAGGCTGGGTAATAACAGAAAAACAGGAAGCGGACCATCATAAATGTAGAGATCAAACACACACACACACACACACACACACACACACACACACACACATGCACACACTTGGCTGTAACTCCAGTCCCATGGTTGTCTCGCCAGCAGTGAGCTCATTAAAATGTGCAAGGCGACCCTTCTTCGTCTTCGTGCGCTCTCATCTCTCCTCCATCTCGTCCTCTGTTATTTCTTTCCCAATCTTTCTTTTCCTTCAATACAAAATATCACACACCCTCTCTTTATCACTTATGTGACTTTGCTTCACTCTCTCCCCACATCAGTTTCAAGATCCACTTACTGATTTGGGATTAGATCACACTGTCCACACACAGGTCAAAATACTGTTTCAGCTGTACAACTGATCATATTTGAGTGTGTGTGAGTGTGTGTGTGTGTGTGTGCGTGTGTGTGTGTTTGTTTGGGGGAGGGTAGCTCGGCTTTAATGAATGGTTGCCGGGTAGAACAGGAGGCGTGAGGGAGGAATTTGTTAATTATGAATGGAGCACTTCTCTCTGGATGTGAACAACAGTGTAAGTATGTGTGTGTGTGTGTGTGTGTGTGTGTGTGTGTGTGTGTGTGTGTGTGTGTGTGTGTGTGTGTGTGTGTGTGTGTGTGTGGTTTGGCATTTGTGAGTGTATGGGTATGTGGTAACATATGTGAGTATGTGCCTTATGATTGTTTAATCAGAGGGCTGCTGGTTTGAATCTGCAGACTGGCTGGTGAGGAAATGAAACGAGTAATACTAATTACCCTTGAGGTGCTCATGAGCAAGGCATTGTAGGTTGATCAGACCGGGGCAGCACGGGGACAATATCTGAATCGAGGATCTAAGGATAGAGGGTGTCGTACGGTGTACAGATTATAAAGCCCCTTGAGGCAAATTTCTTTTAAATTGTGATATTGGGCTATATAAATACGAATTGACTTGACTATTTGTAGCCTTTATCAATTATATATACCATTTACTAGATTGTTCAGTGCCAATGCAGGTAGTAGTGTGCCTTTTACTGTGTGTAGCAAGGCAGTGAATAAAGGTGTGGAAGTTGTAGTAGAAGATTGGCTTGTAGCATGTCTGACTTCATGCAGGACACTGGAGTTTGCGTTCCGTCATAAACGCAAAATGAGTGTTTGCCTTTTTATACCATAACCAACATAACCCGATCGTTCCCAAATCATAACCAAGTGTTTTATTAGCCTAACCCTCCGTTACCCTGATGACTGAATCAAACTTGATGACAATCCATCTTAAAGTTGTCAGGATAGTTTACTCCTAACCAAAAACGTTAACCTTATGGTGGCGCCTCTGGTGACAAGGGACGTCTATGCAAAATTTAATGGCAGTCCATCAAATAGTTGTTGAGATATTTCAGTCTGTGCCCGAAGTGGTGGATCGACTGACCATCCGACATTGCCGTTGCCTGCATGTTGCTTGCGTGGCTACAAATCTTCTGTGTGTGTGTTTATAAAGAACGTTAGTAGTTTAGTTAAAAAACGGTTGCTTGATTCCTTTGCTCAACAAATGTGGTCACTGCACATCTATCTGTAGCTGAAAAAGTTACATCGTATTCACTCTGAAATTGTGAATTGAATCATTTTGGAGAAGGTATTGCCCCCATTTTTTTTTTTTTCAAACAATGGATTTTTCAGTTTTGGATGAAAATATTAATCTGGTGCATAACATTTTGGAATAACACCCTTCCTCCCTCTGCACTCCTTGCATTTTACTGTGTAAGCCTGCCTAAGCCCTTCTGATAAACAGTGTCTCTCGAGGAAATCCCATTTGGCTGCTGTTTAATCAGAATTTTCCAGTGTGTACATTTCAGTGGCAGCAGTGATTATGGTATTCTCTAGGTACCGTATACTGTATAAGCTTTACCTCTGCTGGAAAGTCTTTAAGTACACAGCATGAGAGTGAAGCTATAATCATGTTTTTCTTGCTGGCTTGCCACCTGTACAGCGGCAGCAGCAGCTCTGAGCACCTTGTTTGGAAGTTAGCAGTGTCTGCCATCAGTTAAACTGACTTTAACTCGGGGGTCAGCTTTTTCCACATAGAGCTACTCTGCCTAAAAATAGACTGGTGTTTACAGTCGCAGGTTAGCCCTCACAAAACTGGGTCCCTGAGCGGTTGGCTCTCATACAAACACACACTCACAAGACACTACTTTATTTGGACGAAGCAGGGAGTGTGTAGAGTATCTGCGAGAGGCAGATCAGTGTCTTTTGTAAATACTGGATGAATGTAAAAGGATACAAAAGCTTGGTAGTTTATCATCTGTTTGAAGAATACAACACTTTTATAAGCATTCACTATACACAGTACACTAATAGCTGTAATGTAAATATTGATCACAGCTTTGTGTGGTTTCTGAGGAACTAAAAAGGGCCTTCTGTGCTAAATGTGTAATGAGACTCTTTGGTAGCATCTGCATGCGTATGTATGTCGTGTGTGTGTTTCATCATATGAATCTGGCTGTTTTGTGTTTCCAGGGGCGACCAGAGATATCGGTTCAGCTCTGACCAGGATGTGCATGAGGCATCGCAGCATTGAGGCCAAACTTCGCCAGTTCACCAAGTAAGATAAATGTCCTTCCCTGCTTTCTTCCCGTCCTTCCTTTCCTTCTCACTGTTTCTGTCCTTCTTGACCTCCTTCCTTTGCTTCCTTTCGTTCCTTTGTTGACCTTACACTGTAGCCTATCTGGGGTTTCATCTAAAGCTGACCTTGTTTTGGGGTTATGATGGGACAAATGCTTGGTGAGGTTTTCTTGTCAGCTGTATGGATTCCATTAGGAACATTGCTCTGTCTGCACATATTTAAATGACTGTAAATGAATACAACCATTGGCACGCAACACAGACCACTCTGGAAACCTGGAGTCAGTTTTCAACCGTTGTTTGCCTTTTCCTTCATTCTCCATAATGACTTTTCCACAGCAAAAGCTATTACATTGATGGAGATGATAATGATGACGATGATGATCTATGACCATGGTAATGTTAGGGGTCCCTTTGAAGACTGAGTCAGTCTAAAAGCTATTGTGTGTCTGTATATCTGTGCACATGTTCCAATAATCCTACATTTATTGTATGGGTGTCCATTTGTATCACATAGGGCAGGCCTATTCAGTTGCCGGCCCGCGGGCCACATCCGGCCCAGAAGCAACCTGGCCCAGCATACATAAATCTGATGTATGACAAAATAAGTAAACATCTATAGTGTATGGAAGTAGCTAACGAGTGAGCCATCTCGCTTCCTTCTCATCTCTGTTGAGAGTTCCACATGCGCAGTACCAATCGGGCAGGATGTTTACAGATGTTGCGACACCGCCAATCATATCTTTCACAAATCAACATTTTCTCATGTGAGCTCCGACCACGCTTAGTAGCTTTTCAAAACATCTGGCTATTGACAGTCACAAGTAGGGAAGTGCTCTACTGAAAATATGTCTCTGTCAACCCTGAAACGTAAAATTGACAATGAAAACCGTCAGTTTAACCCTGCCTGGACTGGCAAGTATTTGTTTATTTTGCCGCCATCTCCAAGCGCCTGCTATTTTTTATTACATTCATTGGCATTTGTTTAAAATTACCAAAAACTGGGGGGAAAAAAGGTTTTAAATAGGCTGCTGAAAATGTCTGGCCCATCTGTATTTCCTGGTTTTAAAATCTGGCCCAACTCAATGTGTAATTGAATAGCCCTGATATAGGGCCTATGTATGCATGTGTGAACGCGGAGGGGGGCAGTGTGAATGTGTGAGTTATGAGGTGGAACGACACGTGGAGGGAATTTACATAATGATCTCATTCCAGAAATATACAGTACTGTAGCTTCTCATTTTCAATGGGGGTGGTGGGAGTCGCCACTGTTTACACTAAGTCTCGTCAAGACACCACGCAGTGGAAATATTAGTCCTAGTATTTAATTTGAATGAAACAAAGCAGTAGTTACTGGCATTGTGTCTAAGCTGCCTCTTAATTTATGTACCTTCCTCTTAAATCTCTGTCTCTCCTACAGTGCTTTGATGGAGAGTCTGATCACTCCTCTCCAGGACAAGATTGAGGACTGGAAGAAGACAGCCAACCAGCTGGATAAGGATCATGCCAAAGGTACACACACATCGCAGTTTATAATGTTAATTCATGAAACCACGGCATTACTAAGTTCAAGCCCCACATCCTCCCTGCTGAAGTAGCTTTAAAACAAGTCCCTACTGCTTTGCGAGGTGCTGCTCAGTGGCTTAGTGACCACTGAAGGTTGAAGGTTGGATATAAGGGAAGAGATCAGTGTAATCAGATAGTAGATCCCTTGATGGCCTATTATCCGGAACAATCACTTAACTACCCTCCAAAGAAGTATTTCTATATTGTTACCTGTTCAAACAAAACAAAAAAGCACATTAAAAAATATAAGGGGCTGCGTTGGTGTGAGCACATTGCTACAAATACCAGTGAGACAATGAAATATGATCCAGGAAGTCCAGCTTGATTAATATTTCAGTGAGTTTGAAGGCTTATCAGCCCCTTATCAGACAGGGGGGGCTTTCACACCTGTAGTTGGTCCAGACCACGTTAAAAACGGTTTGTTGTTGTTTTGGTCCATTTTATGTTCACACTGCCTTATAACAAACAAACCAAGAGCTGTAAGCATGAAGTCATATGGACTGACAGGTAACTCATTTTTTGGACAGTCATCCCGCACCATAATCACTACATGAACTCCCATGGGGGAAATGAAATTCCACTGATTGACTGCAAGTCATGCTGCACTTTACTGATGCTGTTGTGTTTATTTATGTTCTTTTGTGTTACAACGAGCTCACAAATATATAACTGATTATGAGCATTAATAGTCAAGGTTGTACCTGGACCTCATACGTCACAAATAGTGACAAACAGACAGAAACAGGACGACAGTGTGCCGTAATATTACGGGGGAAAAGTGGTCGCCACGTTTCACTCACTTTTTAGTGAGGAAATGCTAAAATACATGGAGTAGGACACAGCCTAACCTTTACTTTCTGCTTGATCAGGGAAAATCCCCTCTGTCATGTGCTGATGCATACATGTTACCATGGTTGCTAGATGATGAGATCATAAATACATACATTGCTTACAGATCACTTATAAAATCTCTTTCCTGACAGTTTATAATCGGCAGATGGTTTTAATAGTAGTAGATAGTAGATAGTAGTAACTTTGAAAGCGAAAAGCACCCTGAGACTTATTTGTATGTATTATAATGGTTTTCTCGTGCTTTTATATAAATCTTATTGGTTTCAAATCTACTGTACTGATGGACTGCCTGGACTGGCTGCCACAAATCAAATATAGTGTTCGATGCTGACTCTAATCACTAAGGATCAGTGTTTACCTCCAATCAATGTAAGGTCTGTATCAGTGAGCTCTTGGTTGCACCGCTTCTGGAAGCATTGCTATGGAAGTTAGTGGAAATGTAAGACAATAGTTCACACAGAGGGCTTTACATTCCTGTTACTAAAGCATCTCTCTTAATCCTGTTTCAAGAGTACAAGAGGTCACGCCACGAGATCAAGAAGAAGTCATCTGACACCATGAAACTACAGAAGAAGGCTCGTAAAGGTAACAGTCAGCAGTCAACAGTTGAGCTCAGGCTCGTCTCACATTTGACAGAACAGACAGAAGGTCACATTGTAGAGGTCAAATAGTGTTTTGCAAGGTCACTTAAACACCATCTTTTCTACTAATATCAATGGTGTTTCTGTGTTCGTGTGCTGTAGCTGTGGATACATTTGGACATTTTTCAGTTAATTTTTACCTTTGTTATCTCTATGATCTCACCACTGTTGCTAGTAATGCTAGTGAATAACACCAACAACAATATTCCCTGGGCCAAAACTAGCCAAACGTTGATTTATACATGTATATATGTATATATACAGTGATTACATTCAATGCCAACACACACATACAGAAAATTGAGTCATTCACTGAGGTCAAAAACCATAGACTTTATACAGTCTGGGTCAAAAGAATTGTAGGTGTATACTGCCATCCAGTGGTGCCCAATAGTATTGCAGGTCTTTTCTCATTTGTCCTGAAACACCGAGTGATGCAGCAACCAATAATTAGTGCTTTCTTTCTGGAACAGCTTCCATTCAGTTGCCTGGCAGATGAATACATAAAATGCAAAATGTCTGTAAAGTCAATTTCAAAATAACAATTTATATATATATATATATATATATATATATATATATATATATATATATATATATATATATATAGTCTTTTGTTAAAGGTCACTCTATGACTCTCTGAGTACATGTTCTGTACTTACAATTGTTATTGTTTTATGGAAAACATAATAGTAGTGAATTGTAATAAATGAAATGTAATTAAATAATTAAACTAAACAGCATTAATAACAATAAAAATGATACAACATTAGATGAAACTGACAGCGAAACAGTGCAGCGCCCTTTGCTGTTATGTTTGTGAGTGTTTGATTAGCCCTCTCAGTGCTGATGTGCTGATGCTATTATTGGTTATTATTATTATTATTATTATTATTATTATTATTATTATTATTTTCTGGATGTTTGGTTTTTGGTTGCAGCAGTGTTTTTTTTTTTGCTCTAACCTGTGGCTGTCTTGTGATGGCTTACTTGTACTAACCTTAATACTGAGTTCTGCTATTTCTGTTCTCCCCCTTTCCCTCTCTGCCCCCTTTTTTGCTTCCTTTTTGCTGTCTTCCCTTCCCTTCCCCTCACTGCTACCGTCTCTCTGTCCCCCGTAATAGAGATGCTGGGTAAGTATCAGCCTATCGCTCGCTACAGCTCTGCCGCATCACCTCCTTTTTACTCACATTCCCAAACCTTCTCCTGCAGATTACCATACAAGCATGTACGCAGTGGAGGCTAAAACCCAGCTGAGCTCAACATATTACTTAGTGGTTATTACTAAATTTGTGATACAAGGGTTTCTAGTGGTCATGGAAAGGTTTCGGTGTATATAAGGCAATTGTTTTATAATATGGAAAAGTCAATGAAAGTTCAGGGCAACAGAGGGAGCCATGTAATCAGACCTGCATTAACCTACCAGAGAACCCCAAAAAATGAGCTGTGGGCTCCTATTTTCCCCACTTTCTGTGCATGCATTGTAGTAGTTTGTGATTAGTTATTAGTTTGTGATAACTTGATTAAGCATACATTTATTTTATGAAATGCACCACAGAAGCACAAGATAAACCAAAATAACGAACGCATCTTCTCTCTTTCACTCTATCTCTGTTACTGCAGACACCTCAGCTGACTTTTTTGCATGCTGTAACTGAACACAGAGTTCTTAGGTTCATTGCAGAGCAGCACTTTCTTTGATACTGGAGGGTTTTGATGGCAGTTACTCAGAAAATGAATGAGGCAACTGATAATGAGGATTATATTTTTGTGCCAAGTGATCAGTCAGATATTGGAGTATAATTTTAGCATAAATATGACATTGGTAGTCAGAAGACCTGGGCTTGGCAGCAAAACTGTGGACAACTATGTGCACTGTGATTGCGATTTGTGATTACTCTGCTGACTAATTGGTAAGTGCAAATCATTAAACTGTTACAGTAGTTGTAAGTCTCATAATCACTGACAGGAGGTCATGTAATAGATGTCAAAATAATCTTATCATTCACTGAAAATGATATGAAACCATCTACAGTGACTTAGAAAACTAGTTGCAACACTACAGTTCCTAAAGAAGCTTCACTTAAAGTTTTGTCCCCTGGTGACAGATAAGAGTTCAGCTTCTATAGTTTTATAGTTGTTTGAGAAGGTAGTCGTGCGGTTTCACCCCCGACAATGCATGATGTAATTTAACTTCTTCCTTGACTCCTGCACGACTTCTGTAGCTGCTACTATTAGCTTTGTTGTCACACTGCAGGCTTCCATTCTGCTCTCATCCTACCCCTCCTCTCTCGTTCTCTCTGTCACTCTATCTCTGTTACTGCAGGCATCGCTCCTGATTTTTTGCATGCTGTAACACTACAAAGAGTTATTTCATGTCTTGCTCTCCAGTCACTGCATTTCATGTTTTTTTTTTCTGTTAACAATATATAGGATTCAGATTTTCTACACCATACTTATGCACCTATGTCTTACCTTTTTGCATCAAGTGATTGCTGTGCAATTACAGCAAGACAGAAACACATTATTTGTATTTTGGCTCTGTACTGTCATCACACATTACACATTGTGATCAACTTTTTATGCTTACATTTAGCTCATGTTTTAGTTTACACAAGGAGAGGCCACAGAAAAAAGCATTAGTCTAGCTAGTTTGGGTGTCTCCCCAAAAAGTGGCAACTATGCTAAAGCTAGCACAAAGGACATATGCCATTAGATACATGCAAGTATCCACTCGTCTAAACTGTCTTGCGCCGTTCCACTTTATTATTTAAAGCTGCTATAATGAATATTGTCTCTATATATTCATAGAGACGAGCCCACAGAGAATTATTACCTGACTCTGCAGTTCCTCCCCCTTTTAGTGTTTTTAAGTCATTATTTTGTTTTACAGCCTGCAACTTTACGTTTTGGTTCACTCTCCCAGCTCTCATCAGTGCTGATTTTGGCCGTGGCAGGCAGCTGTAGTCAGCAAAAAGGCTCTAAAAACCTACTTTGCGCTACCTCTCCAGCACCAAACGGCGGACAGACAAAGTTAGCGACTAGCTGGTGAACATAGTGGAACATTTAGCAGCTAAAGAGTCAAATATTTCCCTCAGGGGTTGGTGGAGATCAAAACAGTGACTTACATTTGTTAGGTGGAAACAAACACGACTCCAAATGAATGCTAATGTTGCTCCGTGTCTGCTGGCTGTGTAAATAGGCAACGGTTTGCTAACAAGTTCACCATAACAAAATAAAAGGTTTACATGTCAATGTAGTGTTCACAGCTTGTTTCTGCTGCCCCCAAGTGGCCAAAAAAAATATCAGTTATTGCAGGTTTAAAGCATAAGCTACTGCAAAGTTCCTACATTTCATATGAATTGCCTCCAAAATTGAAATCAAATCAAAACTGTTCAGTTTCTGAGGACAAAGGAGAGAAACAGCCAATATTACAACATATTATTAATAACCCAGCATCGTAAATTATTAGATATAGGTCATTGAGCTATTGATTCATTGGGCACAGCAATGCTAAATGCTCTTCGGATATGCTTCTTGTCTCCCTCTATACATAGTATGCAGGACATTATGTTGTTAGGGTGGCTGCTGTCTGTCTAATATAATGATATATAATATAATACAATGACATAACATGATGCACTTACAGTACAGAGCCAAAACATCAAACGAGGTGTTGCTGCTTACTTTGTCTCACTATTTTACATTTCATAATGTATGCCAGTGGTTTGATGGAGCAGTGCATTTTCGGAAGCAGAGGCTATTGGTGTTAATGCTTCTTTTTTTCTACTGCTGTAAATACCCACACACACTTTTTCTCCCTTTCACTTTCACTATCTGCACCTCCATCTTTCTTCCCTACTTCCTTTTCATCCACCTCCCGTGGTGAAAACCTCTCTTCTTTCCTTCATACTTTTCTACCATCATCCTCTCCCTAACCTGCCTATCTCACTTCTATCTCTCTTTTTTTTTTCTTCTCACCACCACCATACCCTCCCCACCCCAGGGCGAGGGGACCTGCAGCCTCAGCTGGACAGTGCCATGCAGGATGTGACTGACATGTGCCTGTTGATGGAAGAGACAGAGAAGCAGGCAGTGCGCCGGGCCCTTGTGGAGGAGAGGGGTCGCTTCTGCACCTTCATCGGCTTCCTTCAGCCTGTCGTGGTGAGGCGGAGGGTTGGTTGTAGATTGGAGGGAAGGGAGGAGGGAAAGATGGGTGGATGTCGGGCAAGCACTTTCTGACCTGCTGCACAGTGTGACTATAGTCTTCTATTGTTGCTGAGTAGCTCCACTGATAAAGATGCGGGTTCAGTGCCTTGCTCAAAGTGACTCAAGGGCTGTCGGTTGTGTGATGCCAAAATACAAAAAGTGACACTATCGTAGCTCTTGATTTCCACTGGGAGGCAACATACTGCAATTTAACTGATGTAGGTGTGGGTAAGTCTCACATGTTAACAAGGGTTGTGATGGTATCAAACTTTCACGCTACAATTTTTTGTGGCCAAAAATATCACGGTGAACGGTATTATTATGTTATTACATTGCTCTCCTGAAATACTACTTATTAGGGCTGAAATTTACCTCACACCATGTTTGCCTTGGATTTTATCAAACCAAACAAACATTGAAAAGTGAACCATATGATGCAACTTGATGCAGTTTTTGTAGATGTTGGAATCTACAAAAGCATTATGTACACTAAACAGTATAAAATACACTTAAAAACACCATTGTTACGGGCAAGTTTAGGACATGGGAACTCTTTAAATACAGCATAGTGTATTTGTCTATTAATTCAATGCATCTGTTCATGTTTTCATGTTCTTATTTCTTTTCTTTTGTAAACCTAACAATGATGGAACGTGGCAGAGTTATATCAGGCTTTTACAAGCAACCAGCACCACTGCGCCTTTGTACACTAATGTACCTCCGCAATAGACAACTTTTAATTTTCTTTTCTGATTGGGTGATGCGAGCAGTATGACCCAAAGCTGAAATGAAACCTTTCATGGGAAAAGCTAAACCTGACCAGTAAGGAAGAACAGCATTTGCGCAATCTTGAGGCGGCAAGTTTTCTCTTTGTCAGTCATGTAAAATGGAAGCTCGTTACAACTACGCTCCACAAGCTGGTTACGTTTTGGCAGGTCAGCTGGCTGATGCTAGCATTGCCATGGCAGCGAGAGCTAGAAAGACAAGGAGCCTGGCTCGCTGGCCTGCTGAGGCTGCTCTGCCTCTGTGTGACCAGTATAGAAGAGCTCCCTTGTGACTAATAAAAGTAGAACTTGACAGTAGTCATGGTAATGACGGTGATAGAAACTGTTGCCGGTGTTGTTCCCATCAGTATGTTTCATCGCCGTATAAAGTAAAACCGGTAAACCCGCACACCTCAAATACATACATAAGAAAAGTAGAAGCCCAACACTAATTTTATGCTATTTATTATAATTCATTAACCATGAAGTATGACACAGAAGACTGTATATAGGGCTGAGCAATATGACTGAAATGAATATCACAATTAATATATTAATAAGAATATTTTTAAAGTGATTATTATGATTTAGGGAAAATCATATATAAAATATTCACATTGTGTGGAACAAAAACAAACTTAAGTCCTATTGTTTTCTATGTGAATGTACACAACAAACAGCACCACTGTCCTTTTTTTTTTGATAATGCAAAATAACAGAATTTTCATTTCATTTTGGGATTTTAAGATTCACTCTCTTGAATGACACATCCCAGCTACTGTACCTCGGCGTCTCGTTTGGTGATAGTATGTCACCCGCCTCTGTTACAGCTGTCACAGTATTATATATATTGTAACATATTGTTGATTGTTGAAGTATTAATTCACGTTTTGCCGTATCGTATGTGTGCTACAGGTGTTGTAGGCTGTTTCACCTGACATGCCACTGCATTGCAAATCTGATGGAAATTAGCATCCTTGTTTCTATCTTGTTTTTAAGAACGGAGAGATCGCCATGCTGGGAGAGATCACCCACCTCCAGGCCATCATTGATGACCTCACTGTGCTGACAACCGATCCTCACAAACTGCCCCCAGCTAGTGAACAGGTGAGACATACACACACACACACACACACAACATGCAGAACACATATAAAGAAAAAAAACAAAATATAAACAAACTCTCTTGACCTCACTCTCTTTGTCTCTCTCAGGTGATTAAGGATCTGAAGGGGTCAGATTACAGTTGGTCCTACCAGACCCCTCCTTCATCCCCAAGCAGCTCTGGCTCCCGCAAGAGCAGCATGTGCAGGTACTCACACACAAATACACACATGTACACACAGACATAACCAACACCTTGTGTTATAAACTGCCTGAGTATCAGAAAGAGGAGCCTTCTCTGATTTTTATGTTTCACCGTACTGTCAGTCTTTGCGTCTGTGTTTCAGTCCATTATTACTGTTTGTCCGGTCATCTCCAGTTTAGTGGAATCTCCAAATAAATGAACCACATCCTTCAGACAGAGAAACATTCTGTAGAAGTATGGATTTTCTTTCTGAACAGCTGAACAAAAGATATTGAATTTTGGCTTAAATAGTAGATATCATCAGCACATGCACAATCTCTACTTTTGTTGGTTGTAAATGGAGGCAGTACTCAAATTCAAAATCTTTGAATAACTAAATAAATACTACGAGAAGAATACTGTGAACTAAAAATGGATTTTGTAGTTCTTTGTCTGGAAAAAAAAAAAACACTTGGTATGTGCGTGAACCGGTCTCTGTGGGTGTATGCATGTAGAAGCAGTCGCCCTCAGGGCGAAGCTCTAAAGCATGCAAGTTCACAGCCTTTTGCCTGCAGTGTTTCGCGTGTTTGTGTGTGTGTGTGCGTGCCTTGGATGCTCATAAGCGTACACACTCTCTATCTACCTCCTCCTCCCCCTCCTGCCCTTTTCTCCCCAACCCCTTTTCCCTCACCACAACCATCATTCTCTGTACTTGTCTCTTTCTTTTCTTGTCTGTCTTCTATTTTTTTGTGTCTTGTTTGTTCGCACTCATGTGATTTGCCCTCTTTCTCGAATCCTGCGGGGTGTTTTGTTGCCTGGTTTCCTTTCATTTTCGGGGTCTCTGCTTTTAACTGTGACTGCTGTGTGACTTTAATGCGTCATTGCATCGTGGGTTTTCGCTAACCTGATAAACCAACAACTTACTTTGAAATACTCCTGAACTTCACCACATCACTTAAACCAATCACACAATTCTCCAATGCATCCTCCAATCATCAATTTATCATCTTCGCCAATAACCAACCCCTCACATCTTACAAATTTCGTTTCAACTTCCTCTTCCTAAATCGAACCATTACTTTGACACATCTCCGTAATCATGCTCTCTCCCCCTGAATACTGTCCTTACCCCACATTGACAACCATCACCTTCATCCTCCCCTCACACTCCTCACCCTTCCATCACTCTGCCCTCCCCTGCTCCTCTGTACCTTTCCCTCCCACCCACCCCCACCCCCCTGCAGCAGCGTCAACAGCGCCCACAGTAGTGCCTCCCGTTCGTCAGGGGGAGGCGGTAGTGGTGGTATTAGTGGCGGTGGTGGAGGCTCCCAGCCTCACTCACCCACCTCATCCTCCTCCTCCTCCTATCGCTACCGCAGCAGCCTGCCACACCAGCCTCCACCACTGGGGGGCATCGCGGCACACCGCCTCAGCAGCGTCTCCTCCCACGATTCGGGCTTCGTGTCCCAGGATGCAAACATCTACTCCAAGCCCCCCTCGCCCATGCCCTCGGACATCACTAGCCAGGTACAAATGCCTTATGAACACACAAGGAAATAGACGCACATATTTATGTACACAAATTCAAAGTTAGTGTGGTAATAAGCCCTAAAATGTTGGTGTCCAGCCACGCCACTGAATTAGCATAAAACACATTTAATATAATGGTTTACATACAAACATACAAAACATTTGATTTTCCAAATTGACTTAATTCTGGTTCATTTCCAAATCAAACCAAATCTGTCTCACCTCACTGGCATTTTAAGTTTTTTTTTTGGGGGGGGGGGAAATGATGATGATGGCTATTTAAGCTTCACACATACATACGCAATGCCCACATGAACATATGGACTCTTGATCAGTTTTGGCAAATCAGTAAACAAAGTTATGTGTTTTTCCCCTTTTTTTCTGCTGTAGAAGTCATCCAGTTCAGCATCGTCAGAGGCCTCAGAAACATGCCAGTCAGTCAGTGAATGCAGCTCCCCCACCACTGTAAGTACTCTTATTCACACTGTACATTTTTTACTAAAACATTTTCATTTGTTCCAGTACTGCTCTCTGGTGGCAGTGGCAGTGACAAAACCAAATTTCTAGTAAAATGGAACCATAATTTTTTTAAATTTTTAAATGTTTTTTTTTTATTGCAAGTCAAAATACAGGACTTTAACAGGACAACACAAGAAAAGCAAAACAATCAATACAGTTTATTGTTTATTGTGTTTGTGTTTATTTGTGTTTATTGTGACTGATATTGATCCAGCTTTAGGTCACCCCCAGACCCTTATAGGAGGGAGCTGGCCCTTTGTGGGCTTGATCACGACATTGTATAAAATACAGAAATGGAAAAAAGTATTATATTAATGACAAATAAATAAATACATTGGAATATTTTATTGCGGGAATTCGAATTTTGGTGGCTCGCTGCAGTGGTAGAAGAGGCGCAGAGTGTCACTGGCAATTCAGTGACACTTACAATTTTGGTTTTAAGATTCACAGCAACTCAGATCAGGTCGACAGCAAACTATGCACGGAACACTTGTATTTTGTTCTGTTTTCACCACTTTAATTGGTGGAGGAGCACTCACATAAACCTCTCCAAAATCAGAGATTCCTTGTATTTATGTTTGAGAGGTTTACTTTTTACCTTTTTATGCACATCTGTTTGCAACCCCCTCTCAGATGATTAACACCCTTTACAGCCACCTGATGGCAGTAAGTGTGTGATCCATCTCTCAATTGAGTGACACGCATCGTCAAGATGGATTGCGTGCCTCACTTCCACTGGTTACCTTGATTCAGTCTTGCACAACAATCACACAATCTTCTGTTCTCTTCTGCACATGAAACTTGTTTGTTATATCTGGGTATTTTTATTTAAATTATCAGGAAGTTTGAGGTGGTGACATCCTCTGCACACACTGGACACACACTCAGTTCCACGAAACATCATGAGACAATTAAAGCTTCTTTCCTCTTTACATCTTTGAAACTCCTCATATCAGCTTCAACAGGTCATCTCTCCACATCTGGTGCAACAGCTGCGTCTGCCTGCGACAAAAGTAGAGCTACCAGTAACTGTAACAACATGACATGGTACAGCAATGTAACGGCAAATTTAGACAATGCCAACCCTGACTTGAATGTAACCTTAATAATCTTAAGGTTAATTAATTTCAGTTAAAGAAAACGATTATTTATTGGGCTGCCATGGTGCACTTTACACCTGCAGCCACAAAAATACCAAAAGTTCACCACCACTTTGTCAACACACACTGTGCATGTCACACTTAACTACACTTTGCTCCCTGCAGCTTGATTCACAAACTCATTCAAGAATAGCATCCAAAGGGTTGCTGGTCCCATTCCCAGCACCACCAGTACTAGCCTGTTTGGGACTGTCTCATCTACTGCGTGGGGGGACAGTCCCGAATGCTTCTGTCAATAAAGACGGTGTAGTCCCTCATTCGTCCAGGAGTGTTCTATCGTAGAAAAGGTTTCAGTCGTAGTCATCTGGACACTGTTTTCAGAATCAAGACGTTTCGGCTCCCATCCGGAAGTCATTCTCAATTGTGAAAAAAATTGGACGGGAACTGGAAATTTAAACTACTCTGAGTTACATAAGCCCTGCCCTCAGGAAGGAATCTGCCTGAGTATCTGTAAATAGCTAGTTTCACCTGAAACTGACCTAATAGTTTCAAGATGGCCCAGTAATCAATAAATCAATAAATCTGTCAATAAAGCATACATTTCACCTTCTAGTGGCTAGTCCACTTGTTTTTGACTGTGGAATGGGCTCATTGCTGCCCCTTGTGGCTGATAGGGGGAAAAAACACTCATTATGGCTGACTGTAGTTGCCGTGGGTCCGTACTCAGGGGGTCTCAGGAGGCAGTAACGAGCCCATTACTGCTTTGTGCAGCAGAAAGAGGCAAAGAAGACGCCATATTTGAAAATTTACTTGCACAAGAGACTTGAAGGTGAAATTTATGCTTTATCGGAAGACTTTTCAAACAGTATTATAGCGAAGGTTTCACAAGACAAAAGACTTCAAGGATGAGGGCTAACTTTTTTGTTTTGGAGATACACATCTGGTTAACTCCCCCACCTCTGATAAAGTGCAGCACATAGCATAAGCTTTTTTATAGGGACCATCCAAAACTGTCTCCTATACTTTGGATGAGATAGTCCGAAACAGGGCTACACCAGTACTAAAAACTGCAATGCACATTAGAAACAAGGTTATCAAAAAAGTTACCATTTGTTATATTCTGTGCTACAATTATGCAGAATTACTGCAATGAAAGTAGTAACTGTCAAATCAAATCCATCAGAATTTTAAGTGCATGCATGGAGCTGCTTTAACAGATCCCATAACCTTTCTAACATAAACATATAAAGTAGTTGTGAAATGTAGGCTTTCTAGGCTTCACTGACTCAGTTCTAATTACACTTAGTCTGCATATAGAGTCATTTTGATGCATGGACAGCAGTGACTAATTGTCAAATCTGTTCCTACTCTTCTGTTTCATGCTTGGTGTGTGAGTGTCTATCGTAGGTGTGTGTATACATGTGTTGCTTTTATTCTGGTGTTTGGCCCAGTGGTCCCCCCACCACAGCTGGCCGTCTCTGTCCCTGTCTTGGTCTGTGTCTCTGGCTTTTTCTTTCTCTGATGACGTGACTATGTCTCTCATCCTGCAGTTTGGCACGTCCTTCGCTACCTTCCGCCCCACTCTCTCTCACTCTGGCTCCACCAGGCCTCTCTCTGTCATTCTTCCTGTTCCTGCGTCCCCACCCTATAACTGCCCCCCCGGATCCAGCTCCACCTCTCCCACATCAAAGGTTCCTATCTGGAAGGTTTGTTCTCAATTCGCTTCCATTTCCTCAGATGCACCTTTTCTTCTGTTTCTGTTTAATAAGTTTTAGTTAATGCATCGGGTTTATTTTCTTTTAATTTTCATCACCTGATTAACTCATTCATAACCACATTGCTTTGCTTGTTTAAAGTGTTCATCCCCACTTGCTGTGTGTGCATGCATATTTTTTTGGCCTCCCCTGTCACACTCACTGGTTTTACAATTTACCCACTGGAGATTGGCCAAAACTAAGCAGAGTGTGGCGAGCTGACCAATCAAACTCATCAACATGAACACATTCAAACTCTCAAAAAGGCCCAGGCCCACACACACCCACGCACACACACTCTTCCAAGCACCAGACACAATCCACCCATAAAGGCCCCCTCTCTCTGCACTCAGATGAAGGGCTTCAAACTGCTGGATAATGGACAAGTCTCTCGTGCTAATCCTACCTGCTACCTCATGTTTATTAATTCGACTCACCTCTTCAGGATTGGTCAAAAGCAGGTCAGTATGAGCAGCCGGTGGCTGCAGCGGCAGTTCAGAGGAGAAAGGAACCTCTCGATAGACTGAGAGAGAACGAGGCGTCGCCGGGATCCCAGGGATACGCCGGGCCGTCACACCCTGATGACGCGCAGAGACCCAGGATGACCCCGGCTACCATCGCTGCCAAGGTAACGCTGGATGATGCTGACAAGCAGGCTGGAAATTTGTAAATTTGTGACCGAGTGTTTGTACAGCAGTGCATGAATATATGTAAAGTGTGGCCTATAATAAGCCACAGCAATTCATCTTCCAATTACTGTACAATAAGTTTGATAAGCTGAAGACTTGACCAATCTGATCTGCCAAATAATACAAACATGAGTGCTTCTGGTGTCCCCTACACTCACTGGTGCTCTTGGAGGGGAAAAGAAGTATCTTTTTAAAAGAAAAATAATATGCCCTCATCCATGGGTAGGGTGTGGCATAGAAAATCCAATGTCATGCATGTGTGTGGACAATTAGAAATAAAAAAACTTTAATGAATATGGGCTACTACATAATAAAAATACACCAACACGTAACAGTATACTTGTCTTACTCTGGGTGTGATGACCCTCAATGAACCCACACCAATAAGTCGACTATATCCACATATCTGTTTTAAGGTGAACCCAATACATACATGCAAGTACGTATTTGACCATTAAGGGTAGGTTTAATGAAGGAATCAGTAAATACTAACCAAATGTATTAACCACTCGAGGCAAAAACCTCAGTATACAACATGGAGACATACAGTTCATACAGTAATGTGTCTCAACATTTAAATCAGACCACAAAAAACAGACATAGGGTGGTTGAAAACAATATATCCAGTAAAATAACTACATAAAATAACAAAATCTGATGAATTAAAGAGTAGCTCTAAAGTGGTCTAATATGTGATTGCATGTATGCACTGGGTTCACCTGGATGAGGGGAGATAATGTTGGATCATTATGTGTATCAAGGGAAAAAAAAGATCACCCTAAATGAACAGGACATTCCAGCTAAATGTTTGTGGTACATTTTATGCATGAAAAGCTTTTGCTTTTTTACTACTTTGTTTTCATCTGAGCATGAGACAATAGACAATAGCAGCAAGTGAACCAACCTATATGGACAAAATGTGTTTTGTCATTGGAGCTGTGATAGTAGACACATATGAAATATGTTTCTCTTGGTCCAACTGACAAGCACTGTCCCACATTATTGCAATACAAAAGCTAAATATAATCATAAATAAATATAATCACTAAATATATCATATTCATATAACATAAATATGGATAGAGTTTCAACGACATGAGAGCATTTGTTGAAACACTCACATCCAAAATAATTGTAGTTATGCATTTATTGTCATAAGAAAGCATTAGCAGAAGTTTCAGCCGGCATGAAGTAGACTTGTTTTATCTGGAACTGTGAATTATTAACACATTATGTACTGCCTCTGCTGATGTATTCATCAATATGTGAGCTTGTGAAATTTCTTACATGTCCCACATGCAATTAACAAAAGGACAGAAATAATTCTGAATTTATTTTTTAAACAACTGGCTGATTAACCGGCTTGGCTCTATATGTCCTCAGCATGGAGAGGAGGTTTCTCCAGCAGCGAGTGACCTGGCCATGGTGCTGACCAGAGGACTGAGTATGGAGCAACAGAAAAGCAGCAGAGACTCCCTGCAGTACTCCAGTGGCTACAGCACAGAGACCACAACCCCGTCCTGCTCTGAGGACACAATTCCTTCACAAGGTGAAACTCTAATTTGCTATAATCTACTACTCTAACTACTGTAGTTTTTAATCTTGTTCATCCTAAGGAGCCTGCATTTATTACATTTCTCCGGGCCCCAATCATCTTAGTTTTTGTAGGAAAGCCAACCTGTCAAAGGAATGTATTATGAATTTTTTTGAAGTGAAATATCAATATTTACAAGCCCTGCAGAATTTTGACTTTTTACTTTCACCAGAACCCCTGTCTTTAGTGTTCAAACAAAGTGAATTATCCATTTAATCATCCAAGCAGCAGGCACAGTATACGACAGGTGTATTCTGACAGTTTCCTTGACAGCAGCTGGGAGATGACAATATAAAGATGAAATTGAATAATATTAAATGTGTTCCTGCATCATAGTGTTGGCTGTCAGTTTCTGGCTTCCTTCATCCAAATACCCTACCCATATAATGTGGCTATCCCTGTGTCGATCCAATAATGTGACCACAGCACATTGTCTTGCCTCAGTCACTCTAAAAATGCCTCAGTCACTCTAAAAATGCCTGTCACTTCTCTAAAAATGTCATCATTATCTCCTTTTTTCCTTCCCTTTCCCCCCACATAAGGTTCAGATTATGACTGCTACTCAGTCAACGGTGATGCTGAAGGTCCAGATGGACAGACAGAGTTCGACAAGTCCTCCACCATTCCCCGCCACTCTAACATCGCCCAGAACTACCGGCGCATGATCCAGACCAAAAGGCCAGCCAGCACAGCCGGTCTACCCAGTGGGGTTCTTGGTCCTGGGGCTCATGGGATACCAGGACAAGCTGGTGGAGCTGGTGGAGGTGGAGCAGGCACTCCAGGCACTGCCACCATCCGGCGAACCCCGTCTACCAAACCGGGTGTGAGGCGCACACTGTCCAACGCGGGGCCTATACCCATCCGACCACCCATTGTGCCTGTCAAGACACCCACTGTTCCCGGAGACTCGTATTCAGCTGGTGCAGGTGGTGGTGGGTATGCGGGTGGAGGGCACTCAGGTGGCGTGCCTGTGCGTGTGGGCAGTGAGGAGTGTGTGTTCTTCACTGGAGTCGAGGATGCACAGGGAGCGCTTGAATATGTGAAGGCGTCACCGAAGCGCCTCAGCCTGCCTAACACCGCCTGGGGATCAGGGGCGGCGTTAGAGGTGTACGCCCAGCAGCACGGCGGTCTTTCAATGGGCCCAGGGGCCGGATCAGAGGAGGATCAGATGATTGCTGCCAATCGGCACAGCCTAGTGGAGAAGATCGGCGAGTTGGTAGCCAGTGCGCACGCCCTTGGAGAGGGGCAGTTTCCTTTCCCCGCCCTCCCCGATGACCCGGCCCTGCAGCCAACTGGGCCCACCGACACTCAGACAGGGACAGAGGGGGCAGAAGGGTCCGGTGACATGCTGACCACCATCAGGAGAGGAGTCCGCCTTCGCAAGACCGTCTCCAATGACCGCTCGGCGCCGCGCATCTTGTGATTGGAGGAGAAGCAGGAAGAGGATGATACTTGTCAGCGAATAGGGAGTCAGGTGTTGGTGTGGTGCAACCCAACCGCCTAATACATACAAAAACCATGTAGGGAAAGCTATAATATAACAGAAGATGAATGAAAACGAAAACATACACAAAAAATAAGTTTAAAGACATCATTAGAGTAATGATATATAATATAATATAATATAATAATAACATTAATAATGTTAACCCATGCTGACAATTAAAAGTTAAATACTGAATATTGACAGGCTCCTAGCCGGCCACTATAACTAGTGTGTGTTGGACGCATGTTTGTCTTCTCTACACCTTCACCCAGGGATGGAAAGACTCATAGGAAAAACAGATAAGATTAGAAAAAGGCAAAGAAAGAGAGAAAGACTGGGTTCTGTTTGCCAACTTATACCCTTCCCCATCTTCTCCAACTAACCCAACTGTCTAATCCCAGATGACTGATGACTGAAGGAGGGGCCAGTGGGGGCGAGAGAGAGGGAGGTCAGAGTGCCATGTGAACAGCTGGATTTGAACCCAGGCTGTCTCAGCAGCAACATACTGTACTTATTTGCCCACTGAACTGAAGCTTTGGTATTAGCACGGGGAGCTAACAAGCCAGAGGGCTCCTCTGGTTCATCCTAATCTAAAAGAGTCTAAAAAAAATACTGTTGGCATTGAACCGTGCTAGTGCCCCCTTCCCCTCTCTCTCTCTCTGTATGAAGTGTGTGCGCCTATTCATGTGTATGCATGTGGGCAAATGTGAATGTGTGTGCACATGTGATTGATTGTGTGTAGTGTGTGTGCGTGCGAGGGGGGTGGGTAGAGCTCTGCTGCAGGACAGCTGGTTACCCAATGAGGGCAGGGCTTTTCTCCTGTGTGTTGTGCGTGTATTTTCTTGTTTATATCGTGCTGTCATTTACCTTGTTACCACTGTACGAGAAGTTACGAGAAGTAATCCAGGCGTACAGATATATTCATATATATTTTCTAGAACCAGAGAGAAAATGTTAAATCAGAAATGGAGCAATAAGTGTGTTTTATTTTCTTGTTTCCAAGAAGAGAATCGATGGAGGATTGTAGGTTCTCCTTTGTCACATTCAGGCAATCATCAGGAATGCTAAATTACACATCGACTGTGAATTCATGCCTAGCCGGTTTTGGCGTGTCTCTCTCCCTGCCCCTGTCTCGTTCTGGTGGAGGAAATGGATTACAAAAAATGTTGAAAAAAAAAAAAACTGTAAGCACTTTGATAGGTGGTAGAGGATGTACAATAGCCACTAGGTGTTGCTGTAGTCATACTGTATGATAGGGAGAATGAAAATGAGAGAGATGGTTGCCAATAAGACTGTGTCCTGAGGAAATGTTTTAATTTGTAGAAGAAGAAGACATAAAGGGACAAAGAGGAAGTGAAAAAGACTTGTGGAATTGGAGTGATTGGTCAAATGAGAGATGGGATAAGAAAGTAGAGCTAAATATTTATGTAAAAATGGATTGGACGTCAGGGCTCTTCAGGGTTCTACAAGCCATCACCTGCCGTGGATTGTGAATAGTACTGAAGCTTTTTATGATGTGGATCGACTGGTATCTGAAGGACTGAACACATAATGCAAAAAATACACTGCACAGATAGGTCAGACTACTTGGATATAGGTTTAAAGGGTTGGTTCACCCAAATGACAAACAAACATATGTTCTCACTAGTCATAAAAATAGTTTACTTGTAAAGGTTAAGAAATATGAGAATCTGAGATTTCTGCCTCCACTCCATAATAATGGAGGTGAATGTAATTTTGTTTGTGGTGATCATAGCGTTAAAAAATTACATTTAAAAATTTCAACAGCTACATCTACGTCTTCCCAGAGTCAATGGCTCCATTTCTTTGGATCATCTACAGACCTTGTCTTAATTAGACTACTTTCTACCGCAATAATAGTCTTTAAAAAACAGTTGAAAGCACATTTGATAGATTGTTGAGAGTAACAAGGACACTATTTCAGAAAAGACGCATTACTGTTGAACTTTTTAAATGCAATTAATACTGTGAGCACTATTCACCTCTACTGTATCGGGTTGGAGGCAGAAATCTCAGAAACTGGACAAATAAAACCAAAACTATCAACATGCCTAGATATTGTAGAGACACATGTAGAAAATATGTTTATTTGTAATTTGGGTTCAATGACAGTCAAACATACATCAACAATGGACTTGAAATTTATTTGCACATGCAGATTATGTTCATTGGATATATGCTTGAGTGGCATGAATGTACTCTGGAGATTTCAACATTGAATGCTGTATTTCCAATACTGTATATTACAAAGTAATCTTCACTCATGTTCAAGTGCAAATACATATCAGCACACCAGCTTATCTGCAAATATATTCTTACCTATAAATACTGTATATTTGTGCATTATGGGAAAGCAAAGTGAAGTCTTGAACATAGCTGAACAACAGTTTTTTGCCCCAGATTCGCTCTAGTTAAAACCTTCCTCCTTTACAAAATTAACTACAACAATCTTGTGTTCCATTTAAAAGGATACCATACAAAAAAAAAACATAGTAAAAAGGATTAAAGTTGCAATAATGTTACCATAGGAGGCAAAAAATTATGAAAAACATGGAGAGAACACGTACAGTTGGTTGCTAGTGTTGGGCAGCAACGCATTGAAGTGATTACTTTTTTCAGTAAAGAGTAACAGATTACAATCTGAAATTTAGTAATTACATGACAGTTACTAATCGAAAATTTGAGAGTCAACTTATTTGCTGTCTTACGGAGGACAGACTGCAGCTGCAGTTGAGAGGTGTAGCCTCTACAAAAAGAGGAGAAATAAATGCGCCTTTCAGTAACAAAGTTGTCTTATTTACATGTTGTGTCTTCTTAGCTACCATCCAGCAGCTGGTAGCTTTGCCTTTGTCCGAGCCTCCAGTTGAGGATAAGACTTCTTTTGAGTGCAGCGTGCGGTCAGTCACTCAGGCTAAGCTAACGTTAGCTGTTGATGGTCTTGTTTTCTGGTCCGGCGTGTTAAATACAGAAGATGTGACATGCTGTAAGATAATGAGTAATGAAACTAACTACTTTTGCTGTTGAGTAATGTGTAATGAGTAATTGATTACATTTTTTAACTAACTTGCCCAACACTGGTTACTAATGAGCGGTGTCACCTGAAATGTAAGCATTTATTCAGTCACAGAAAATAAACGCAGTTCCCCTGATCAGGTTCTTTCATTGATTGTTGTGTGAACACAAAATTGCTGTCTAAACTAAAATATGCACCAGGCTACCCCAGTATGGTTTGGCTCAGTTCAGTACAAATATCCCAGTTCAGCTCAGGAGGCTCAGGATTATTTATGGACATTATGATGTGCGCAAAGGTGAAGCCTGTTTGATGCGCTCGCTGGTGGCAAAGAAGCAGGAGGGTTTCAATTTTTTAAGCTGACAGAAAGAGGAAAATATGTGTGGAATGAGCATTTCACTGCCTGTTCATACAATATGTACTCTATGTGCTGTACTTGTAAATGAGAATCAGGCGCACAGATTTGGTACAAAGGTTTGTTAGAAAATATTACATGGACTATTCAGTTTTATTATTTTTTCATTCTGCAGTACTGTTTGAATATTTAGTCTTACTTTTAATTAATGTAAAAAGAAGAAAAAACTCCCGTTTCAACACAAACTACTAAGCTGTGTATCATATGGATGTAGGATGTGTGGGCCGCGAGTGAGTGTGTGCTTGTTTGGCTGTTGAACTGTAGACTAGTGAACTCTTCATCAACATGTCTGTATGCTCTTCTAGCAGTGACCTTAACATAGCCGGTAACATCAGCGCTCTCACATGCTCTTTTTCTCGATATATTTCTTTTTTTTCCTCTTGAATAGAGCACTGTCACCCTCGGCCAGCACACTTTTTTTTTTTTTTTTTTTGAACTTTGAAACAGTGCTTCAACAAGGGGAGTGATTATTTTTTTTATTTTTTTTGTCTGGGGGAAACTACTGTATGTGTGTTGTCACATGTGGATGCTGTGTGTTGTATCAGCTGAATCTGACTGGGTGAGAGGGTGGAAGGGGAGAGCAGCGGGCTTGGAC
This sequence comes from Siniperca chuatsi, assembly GCF_020085105.1. Classification (NCBI taxonomy): domain Eukaryota; kingdom Metazoa; phylum Chordata; class Actinopteri; order Centrarchiformes; family Sinipercidae; genus Siniperca; species Siniperca chuatsi. The sequence continues at coordinate 31,190,126 of NC_058042.1, forward strand.
TCCATCCCCCCCCCCCCAAAAAAAAACACATTTTGGGTGAGAAAATGTTCATCTGAAGTGTTTGTGTAAGACCGCCTGTCGAGGTCACACTGTACATGAATATACGTACGTATGCCGAATGTACTGCAAAGTGAAGGGGATCATCGAACTGTACTTGCTTGAACTATTGCAATGTCAGAACTTTGTTCTTGTACAACTGAATGAAGTTTCCAGTTTAAACAGTTGGAAAGCAATACAGAGATAGCGTGCGTGTACGTACATTCACAATAATGTTCCAGTGTGGGTATGTTAAAGGAAAATACCACTGTTTTGTCATCTCTAGGATACTTGTGTTCCCCATCTAAACTCTGTTCCACATTGCATGGCTCTGATGTATGATTTGGAGTTTAGAGACTATACATCCAAGGACACTGCTAGAGCCGATTCCACTAGTCTGAATGTGCTGTATGTTTATTAATTCTAGTGCAAACTGAAACTGAAACACTGCCAGTTATCTACAGTAGGTTACTGCTTGACTGAAAGGTTTATAATGCCCTGCAGCAGAGACACGCTGTTTAATTCCAAATGATGGATAACAACTCAGGACAAGACAAGGATGCTAAAATTGTAGGGTTTTCACATTGAATGAGATCAAGACAGTCAAATCAAACTGCACACACCCTGTCATGCAACAGGATGTATATAGGCTATAGGATGAGTGTGAGATGAGAGTAAGATACAACACTGCTATTTTCCTTTAAAATGCCCAGTTAACAGCACAAAAAGTTATCTAACTAAACAATAATGTCTTTTTTTTTAACATGCTGAATTAACTGTGTAGTGAACTAACTGTCTGAACAAGCTGAAATAACTACTCTGCTACATATGTGTCAATATGCCCATGAGTGTATGTGTATGTGGGTAGAAGTAGGCCTACCGGCACGTGGGCACAGCAGGAGCTACAATAAAAGCAGGACATTCTGTAGGAACATACATAGACACATAGCCAGATTTTCATGCGTGCAGGCATGCGTGCGTACACAAAAACACACATACACATCATAGGATACACACACAAAATATTCCATTCTTCCTCAACTGAGAAAACTACACATTCCTAACTACAGCATGTCCAAAAGTAACCAGCACTGTAAAAAGTAACATTTTAAAATTTCTTTTGTAATTTGATCAAGTTAAAAGGTTGAAAATATCCCATCTGAACTTTCAGTGACATTACTACATTTTAATTTCTTTTGCTATTAGCTGTCTTATTGCTTAGCGCGTGAACTAGACAACATCTAGAATAATACAAAAATGGAACATGGTACATTTCTTTCATGTTACAGGTAGTTACATACAGCATGCATACTTGATTAAAAGTTGAAAAAATGATTTCAAAAAATACTGTGTTTCTATACATACAGCTAGCCCGACAGACTACAGCGCTGTTGAGTATTAGGTATGTACCTATGACTAATATGAGCTTATATAGACTGTCAGATGTTAAAGGAATTGTTTGCCATTTGGGGAAATACTCTTATTCGCTTTCTTGCTGAGAGTTAGATGAGAAGATTGATACCACTCTCATGTCTGTATGATTATTATGAAGCTACAGCTATTAGTTCACTAATTAACAATCTATATCTTGTTTGTTTACTTCACACAAAAACCAAAGTGTAAAATTGACAAGTTGTTGTGGTTTTATGGCGGGTAATGTGCTGGATTATTTCTCAGCCAGGCACAGTGAGAAAACGAATAACCCCAAAATGTTGCGCTATTCCTTTAACGTTTAAAGAAAACTTGGCGATTAGTTTTTTCAGATGGTGTGACCACAGTAGGATTGAGACGTAGTCTAAGAAAGCCTGGAGGTGTACAAAAACTGCCAATTAAACAACTATGGAATTAGTGTTTCCAGTATGGATAAAGCAAAAGAAAACTGAATTTACATATTCCTCTGATCCCAGACTTTTTTACACTTATGTATCCCTCTCTTCTTTTTCCTCTCTTTATCTTCCTCTTTTCTTACGACGCCCCTCAGCCTCCATCCACTGCTCGGCACAGTACACCCAGGGATGCCTGTCTATCTGACGGGTTAGAAAACAACACTTGTCACGATAAGAGTCCCACCGGCTGTTACGGTCTCTTTGTGCCTCGCAGCCAATCAAAGCTAATGAAAACTAATTCCGAAGAAGTCTTTATTTTCACCACAGTCCACAGTGAATATGAGCTCAGCTTTGTTTCTCTCTGCCCGTCTCCCCTTCACTCTCCTCCCTCCCCTCTCTCCATGTGTGTCTGTATACTGTATGATGGTGTGCATGTGGGTGCACGGTTCAAATGTGGGTGTGTTTGGTAATGGCTAACGGGTGGTATCATTATAGGTCCTGGGTGTGTTGTTCAAAGAAGGGCTGGAAGCATTAGCTAGGCTAAACCTCTCCCTGCTGTACCCAGTAACATGAGCTGGTTTCAAGGCAAGCAGCTGGATGTCTGACACATCTCAGTGCTAGATTACATTTTAATACATTTTGATCAGGTTTTTTAAGACATCTTTTTGGCATCATCTCCCAGGCAGCTTATATTACTCTGATGCTTTCTCGGTGAACCTCTGTCAAAGAAACCTACAAGATGCAAGTACGAGCAGTAATTCAACATGCAGTGGGCCTTTTTACCCACATTGCCAGCACAAGAAATCTGCTAGTGTGCAAAGCACATGGTTGGTAAGACTACCAAAACACTGTATCTTAATCAATAAAGAGTATTAGTACGAAAATGGCCAAAGTAAAAATCCACTCAAAGGGAGACTAGGCAACTTTTGTGGAACAGCTGCCACTGTGGCCACAAGTGATAATTACAGTATAATGGTAAATGCTAAAATGTAATGCAACATTATCGCAAGAAGAGACAAGTTTAAAGTTAAAAAACTGACTCAGTAATGTCAGTAACTAACATTAGCTAACACTAGCTGCAATTAGTTACTGGTAAAACCAGACCAAGCAAGGCAAAACCCCTGAGTGTACTGAACTGAGCAACAGTTCGTTTTATCTGCCATGAATTTAACTTTTCATTTGTAAGAGGAAAAATATGTTATTTCTTCTTTCAAAAGTTACATAGCCTTACTTTAAGTAGAAGTTAAAAACAAGACCATAGTTTCAAATGTCATAATTCCAAAAGTACATTACCAAATCACTTTATAAATCAAAGTTTTTAACAGAGGAAGTATTGTCAAAGAGCCTTAGGCTCCAAATACAATAGGCCAGTAAAAAAACTCATTGCTGCATCAGTAATCAACTATTCTTCAATCAGCTGACCTACTTTTTACTTTTAACGAAGTGCATTTTTGCACAAGTACTATACTTCTACTTAAGTAAAATTTCTTTAAGGTAACAGTACTTTTACTTGAGTATAATATTGTAGTACTCTTTCCATCCCTGATTAAAAGTAGAGTAAAACAGCCGCTCAGGCTGCCTGTTGTTAGATATAAAACATTAATCATGGCCACCATCTCTCAGCCAGTAAACTTGTTGACCGTCTGCACTTCAGCTGAGTTTCCCTGGTTACTCAGATTTATAGGAAATTTGCAGCCTTCCACTGTGAGCATTTGCTGGCAGCATGAACACGCCGTTAGAAATCTATGCGGCAATATTGTGGACAACAGCCTTATTGGTGGTGTGGAATGCTTCTCCATACCTTTGGTTCCCTTCAAATATGTATACACTGGAAACTTACTGTAAGTCCTAAATAACATAAATGTCACCCATGTTAAATAATTGAAATGATCGTGTAAGTTCTTTATCTAACTGATACAAATAAGAAAGACCCTGTGCTGGCAATTGAAGGACAGACTGTGTTGTATTTATGATCAGACCAAAAGAAGTATTGTGTATTTGCTGTATGCACAACCCACTCCTTTAGCCATCTGCCCAGGTTATATTGAATGTGTACTTTATGTATGTGTGCATGAGTGTGTGCATGAGTGTGTGTGTATGTGTGTTGCACAAGGACACGTGGTTAAGACCCCTACTGTTCCTCCCTCCCACCTCCCACACACAATCTGTCAATCCTTCCTGCTGTCTAATACTGAAGAAACCCACTACACATTCACACAAACACAGTTAGACGCACTCTTCTGAAGCAAACATGACTACGGTAGATTCTCAGAAGCTATATGATGGTCCGCTGAAGTCCTCCAAGGGATCATGATGAAACATGTTGCAACTTCCTGTCATACAGCCATGCAGAACAGAGTGGCCAAAGTGGCCTCCTGGTGCCACTGTAACTAAACTGAATGTCTTACTGTCAATACTCCCGTTCTCAATAGTGTCTCTCGCTCGCTCTCTTTCTCTTCTTCCTTTAAAACCTCCATATGAACTCTACAACGAAATCTCTCCACAACTCACCGTTGAGGCATTGATATCCATATCTATGGGGCTATTTTGTTCTATGGATAACATGACAGAGTCAACATCTGCTTTGTCTTTCTGTACAAACCAATCATTTGCTCCTCTCTTCCCTCCCGAGTAGCCCTGCAGGCACTGTGGTCTTGTCTTTCTCTCTTCTTTCTGTCTCCTCTTCGGCTCTTCTTCTTTAATTTATTGTGAATTGATTTCTAAGGTTGTTTCGCCACTGTCGCTGATGATAAGGTTTTCTTTTGTCTTCCTTTTTGTAAAATTGACCCTTTTTTGTTAACTTTAGTCACTGCTAATGTAACAAAACGCACTGTGATGATTCCAGTATTAATAAAAGTTGTACTTAAACTGTGTGCTGCTGTACGAAGTGGGTCTTATTAATCAAAAAGACACAAGGTCAAGGTCTTGAACCAACCCACCCAGTTCAGTGGATACTGTACACTGAGAGAAGTGAATGAATATGGGTCAGTGAAGTGTCATTATGCCTTCTAAAGGCCACTAGGGGGCAGAGAGGCTAACTGTAGTCAATGACCCCATTAATTAACAGTGTGACACTGATTACATATAACAGACAGCAGCAGCAACAATATTAACTTAGATTAGATGTTGTAAATAAAAAACCACTTGTTTACACAGTGTAGTTAATGTTGTAGCAGAAAATAAAGATATGGCTCAATATGACTGAGTCAGTGATGACCACCAGTACTAAAATATATCAATAATATATTTAGAAAGACATGCATTGGTTTTATTTCTTACTAAATAATTATTTGGTGTAATAACAATTGTTGTGACTGATTTAGTATGACAGCCTGTACAGTATGTTCATCGATATTAAAACACATCACACAACTCTTCAGTACACTATGCTTTATTCACTTCACCAAATGTTTTTGGCTGTTGCCTTCATCAGGGTGGTGTCTGAGGTTGTTTCCAGTTTACTTTTCTACAGTCCACTCATCAGTCATGTGACTTGTGGGTCACCACAGAGACTAAAAACAACGTTATCATCATAACTATTAAAATATACTTTTTACAGAATACCATATTTACTTTTAAATTATACAGATATTTACGAGACAAATATAAATGAACATGAATAGAAAAAATAGAATATTGCAGCCATCTTTTGAAAAATATTCTTTAACAAATCATCTCAACCCATGAATGGCAAAAAGGTTGAATATACATTTGTCTATACAAAGCAAATTCTGTATTCTTTCAACTCATTTTGCAAGGCAAATTTCCAATTATTTAAAAAGAAAGCCTGTTATTTGTAAAAAAAAAAAATTAAAAAAATGAAGACTTGATTATCTTTAAGGGAACGGAGCACCAGCTGAAGGAATTCCATTAGTTCCTGAATGAAAAGATTGACAACTTATTTTCACAGTTAAATGGTAAATGGACTGTACTTGTATAGTGTCTTTCTAGCCTTCTGACTACTCAAAGTGCTTTACACTACATGTCATTCACCCCATTCACACGCTGATGGCAGGTGCCAACTGCTCATCAGAACTAAGAAACTAATAATTAACACACACTCACACACCAATGGCACAGCCTTCGCGAGCAATTTCAAAAACCAAATCAAACCGGATCAAACTGCCAATCTTCCGATGAGTGGACGTCCCGCTCTACCTCTAAGCCACAGCCGCCCCAATTAACACTGAGGCTCACACTGGTCTGCAGTGGTCTGGAGTGTGTGTCCTAACGTTAGAAAAAAGTAAATTGTGCTGTATGGCACAATTAAAAAAAGCATACTTAGCTGGTTTAATCTAACAATAACTGAATTCTTATGCAAATGTTTTCAGGTGGTGTTGTACAGCACTGACATGTTTTATAGAAACTTAATAAAATATTAAAATGCGGGAATTACAAGTGGCTGTCTTATTCACATTCAGTTTGCAGGTGAAGTAATCTGAATAAAAGTGTAGAGTAGTGGTTCCCGACCTGGGGGTGGGGACCCTAAATCTGAGGAGTCACAAGATGATCAGCAAGATATGAAATAAAGGGGAAAGCATTTCTGCTCTCCAAGTTCTGTTCTTTTCTCCAATCTTTGTTTTTTTATCATGGAATACTGGATAGATTTACCTCTTCAGGTCACTAAATATTAAACAATGTGAGAAGGGAACATGACTGTTGAACTGGTCACAACTGATAGATACAGTATTACAGTATTATGCAACCTGCGATAAGAGGTTGCAAGTAGACACTGCTTTGCTTTAAAGGGTCAAAAGTGAAAAAGGTTGGGAACCACTGTTGTTAACAGTGTTAAATGACCACTATACTATTGCTGTAGTCAGTAACTTTAATAATCAGCCACTCTGTAATTGGGGAGAGTTTACTAAACCTCACACAGTCCATTTTGCTGTTTTGGGAAAAAAACTTGAATCAAAGGGATTTATTTGCATGAAAACTAAGTTTTAATAATAATAGTAAATGTAAAACAAGAAACATTTGTATTCATCGTGATAAAAAAAACAGATACACAGTGTTGGAAAAGCCTTGTTCAATTATATTATGGAAGTGACCATACAGAGACTAATTAGAATGACAAGAATTGAGAAATTAAACCAGATCCTGCTCACACCTTAGTGGACATTACAGTTTCCGTCAGTGAATACTGAGTGTTTGCTCTCCACTTCAATTAATTAGCCTTTTTTTTTCAGGTCATTGCCCATGACAGAAAGTTGTATATCACTCATAAAGGTGGAAATGTGGGTTGTATTGTGTCCTGGTGGGGGCGCCCAAGACCTTTAATTTGCACATGCAGAAGCCAGTCTGAGGCAGACGGAGCAGTGATAATACATGCTGCTTATTTACAGACAGACCATTTCCATGCAGATATGTTAGACACCTGAGCTGTTCAGAAAGGAGTCAAACAGGCAGCCAGGCTACACTTTCTTCAGCCAACATGTCAGCTGATGTCCTCAGGTTGCCAGAGTTTCTGGTTGCTTATAGTGTGAACAGATTATAAGAAGGCTAAATGTAAAAAATAAGCCGCGTCCATACAAAAGCCAATAAATAGCCAATAACGTCTCAAGCATTAAGTAGGACTTAATGCATAAAAACTGACAAAACATTTTTCATTATGTTTTATACTATATCTGCTTCTCACAATTTATGTTCAGTTTCCAACAAAAACCAACAAAAGCTGCTGCTGCAGGCCATCATCTGCTGAGAATCAGTGAATAGTCTATTGGTAAACTTAACCAAATCTTGTCAGCCTGTCTTGATTAAACCACATTGACAGAACAAGGACAGACTTCTTTTACTTAACACCTACTCCCACGTTACCAGCATGGAACCACACAAAGAAACTTTAATTAAAAATAAGTGGGCCACAATTAATCTGAGGGAGGCACACTTCATTCAAACTCGCAGCAGCTTGAGACTGTAAGCCTGATGTACTGTCTTGTGTGTGTGTGTGTGTGTGTGTGTGTGTGTGTGTGTGTGTGCTCGGCTGAAACGGTAGAGAAGTGAGTGGGAGTGTGTCTCTGCTGGTCTGTCTTTCTTATGTTGGGACTCTAATTAAATGTTTAAATCGTGCGGTTCACTAATAGTGAGCTGCTGAATGACATGCTGAAAAGACTCAATCGTTGTTGTGGTTTATTAACAGAAAAGCAGCACACAGACTGGGGATGGGTGACTTGATGGCTTTTCAATAATGTTGCAGTATCAACAGCTCATTTATTACTTTTATAGTTTTTTTCCTGCACTGTGAATTATTCAAACAGATATGTGTATGTTTCTCTTTACGCTTCTGTGTTGTGTCCCAGCAAATTATGTATCCAAATAAACTGAACTGAAGTTCCCCAAGGTTCAAATCCCGGACCCCTGTTTTTCAATCTTTACATACTTTCGTGAATACAAATTTTGCAAAGAAACAAAGTTGCCTACCATGCCTTTGCTGATGACACTTACATGCATATAACCTGGCACAGAAAGGAAGAAATAAGTGGCTGAATGTGCAAAAATGTCTTCCAATTAAAGACAGAATATACATTTGTTTTATTATGTGTTATGGTCACAATGGTTGACTGGCAGCTGCTGTAGTGAGAGTGTCCTTGTGTCCTTATGTTGTATGTTGACACCCAACACCAGCAATAGTAAAAAATGGTACTTGAGGGCTCAAGCAGGGGGAGTGTATAGCTTTTGAGCTGTATTTTAAAACAACCCGATCCATTCCCCCTGTTATTACAGACATGATCTGAGGAAAGTGTGTGTCGTAATCCTTAACACTAAATACTCTCAGCATTTATATTTTAGTTTGTTTTTGTATTGTGAAGTTATGCAGTTGTTTAAATGACGACCTGACTAAGCTAGCTAACTTTGTCTACTGTCGCCCATAGATAGTTCTATCTTCAGAGTAAAATACCATGGTAACTGTTAGTGAAATATGTAGGTTATTCCATGTTTATCTTTACTGATATGTTCACTATACGGAAAGGGTACGGTTTTATGTGTAGTTAAGTTTTTGATGGCAATGGAGTTCTTTGGCATAGAGGCATTAGGGCTTTGCATGATTCTTGTGCCAGCCTCTGCCAACATGCACATGCACCTGCATCTGCAAACGTATGCAATTACATAATTGTGGCCACACCTGGAACTGGTCCGAGCCGCTTGAAATGTGAAACATTGAGGTCTCCAGCCCCGCCACCTGTGCGCAGCTCCTTGTTGATGATTGGCTCGTTGTACCGTGGGACCCCTGATCCAGTCACTTCCTCTTCCGTCTCCTTCAAAAACACCCAAATAATCAGAAAACCAGTGTATTTATAAAGATGAGAAGAACAAGGAAGCAAGTAGAAAACAACACATATGCTGTAAAGTGGCGACATACTGTACATTGTAAAAGTTCACAGCTTTGCCTGATTTCTTCTTCTACAGTGGCCTTCCTGTGTATTGCTGTAGATTACTCCACAGCGCTGACTAGAGTGTCGAGAGTAAAGGCAAGTCCCCCACAGACGAGAAAATGTATTGTTGGTTTTGGTCTTCTCATGGAATTTAATGATGGTAATAACACCACCTTTATCCTTTAAAAATATGATAAGACTTTAAGGATTCATGCCTAGATAAGTACTTGAAAAACCTATTCATGCCTTTATCTCCAGAAAGTTCGACTACTTCAATTGAATTCGATTCTTCAATTGAATTCAATTCAAGGGCTTTATTGGCATGAAAGTTTCAAAAACCATGTTGCCAAAGCATCAAAATATCATTTGTCCAAATTTTTGGACAACATTGCTTCTCAGGTCTTACAAAAAATGTGTTAGAGAGTCACAGCTCATGAAAGCTGAACACAACCTTCCAGTTGTGCTTTCATTCTGTCACTGATCTGATTTTAAAATAGTGCTGCTCGTTAACCCACTGCTTTAGGGCAAAAATACATCTCATAGTAAGACTGGCTTGTTACTTCTAAAATAAAACATGGTAAATGAGTGTTTAGTTACACATGGTTGCAACAAACTTATATCTGACACTGTGACTGTTGCTACTTTTAAATCGAGGCAGAAAGATTTTATGTTTACTGCTACATTTTCTTTAAAAAGTTACTTATGTGTTTATTTGTTCCTTCTATTTCTCCATTTATCTGTCCACATTATTTTATTGTGTTTGGATTTTGCACTTTGAAATGCACAGTGTGAAATATATGTATACTAAATATAAACTTGCTTCGCCTTCTGCCTCTTTCACACACACCTTATTGTTCTAGAGATGGTAAGTAGATGCAGTAGGTGTGTGTGATGTCCATTTTGTCTCCTTGAAGATTAATGGTTTAAAGGCGTCCCTTTATCTGACACACAATGACAGTGAGGATGAAACTGGAGAAAAGGACTCTTTACTCAGTAATGAATAATGCTACTGTATAGAGGTTGCTGGCTTTTAAAATGTACATGCAACTTGTGAAGCCTGGAACCCTGGTAACACAGCATCTTCTGTGGATAATTTAATGCATGGAATATACTGTATGTCTCCTGTGTCCATGAGCAAAAAAGCGAGATCTGAGTGAAATTACTGGTATAAATTTATGGATAGAGAGTCACACTTTTCATCACTCATGGATTTTGCAATTATTAAAGCAACACTTCTTTTCCAGGTTTTTGAGCATAATCATTTAACCAACTGATGTAAAAATAAATTATTATTATTATTATTTGTATTAATGAAAAAACAAATATTGAAAAGCTTTTCTGAAATAAATGAGTCAGTTAACTTTATATTGTAGCCTACAACTAAAGCCTAAGGCCGCATTCAGATGGACAGTTGTTCTGTGGAAAAACACAACCCTCTCATTTATTTCAATGGGGCCAGTGTGGCAGCGCAGCAGGGGTGCCAAGGCAGGTGGCTCCGGTAAAACAATGCAGGGTCATCTGGCAAGAAAGTTGAACTTGGCTCAACTTTTGACGCAGCATCATCCAGCGATGCTCTGCGTTGACCAATCACACTCTGTACATGCAAAACAAGGAAATGCACAGTCCTTAAGTCTTTCTTTCTTTCAACAAACAGCTAACTTAGCAAACATGTTAATATTGTCAGTAACGTTATAACGTTACAATTAGCTACCTTGATAAGCTATCGTTAAATAGCCAACATTAGCATTAACAGCTGTTTACTTACCAGTCTAGAAGAAACTGTGACTCATTATCACCTCTTGAAGTACAAAGTGGTATTATGAGACAGGATGGGCCGAGGCTAGCTGATTAGCATGCTAACTTCAGTAGATATCTCTGCAAATCAATACAAAGCGTCAAAACTTGCGTCAAAATTTGACATAACATCAAAAGTGTTAAAATTCTTACATTTAGCTCCTTTAACGTTGTAGTTAATCAAGGTGGAGCTAATATCTAGCTACAGTATTAAATGTCAGGTCAAGTAATTCATTAAAGGCCCTCCAGACCCACACAAATGTTTTCAATTAACTTGCTGATTCATACCTGCCAACATTCCCGTTTTTCCTGGGTTCACCCGTATTTCAAGGCCATCTCTTGGCACCCTCCCGTTTTGTTGTTTTGTCAAATTTCTAAATAATCGTCATACACGGTTCCAAGTTTTGGATGTTTTTTTGGATGTGAAGTCACCCAAGTTGCCATGAAACACAATCCACACACTACATATAGTTTCAACCTATCTGTCACCTCAACCTGGCAACTCACAGCCCGATCCAAAGGGCGTGTGCGCAGCTGCTCTGCTCTGCACAGGCATGACGGGCCATCGTCAGGGCAGGACGCTACTCCACCTAACCCACCTAAGGTGCATGCTGAGTGAAGTCTTATCAGAGAAGATAAGTGAAAACACCTTGTGTGATGGACGATGGGCGTGTAGGGTCTTTTACAGCATTAATGAATGAACACATCCTCATACCTAAACGACAGAACAGGCCAATTGTCAGTGACTCCCAAAACGACATATATGACCGTTGTAAAGTACCACCGTCAGGTGCACCGCTTAAGTATGTTACATGACTTAACTCACGTGACGTTAGTCAACTTCGTAACGTTATTTAACTTAAATGAGACACACGAGACCTAGGTCTCCTGGATGATAGGCATGTGTTTGTTTGACCCATCCACCACCCCGACACCCTCCCAATGTGGACTTTGTCACTCTTCATGCAACATCACCTGACTTCCTTCTTTGTTCTTGTCATAATTACTACGGCCACTAGAGGTCACAGCCTCGTAAATATGGGTCGTAATAAGCTGCTTTCATAATCGACCTATACGACCGCTGTTCTGGTGAGGAGGGGCTGGGTGAACAGTAGACACACATTATAAAATGGAACTGAAAATGTTCAATGCTTGGAAGTTATCATTGATGTTACCTGCTGCTGCTGGTGGCTGAGGCAGAGCCGGGGAAGCTTGGAGGGACAGTGTTGACTGAATCATGAACTTGATTAGCTGTGGTTTGGCCTGGCAGAGCTTGGTCTAACAGATGTTATGGTCCATTGACTGATTACATTTTGTTTATGTGTCTTTCAGCCATCTCACCTTGAGTCCTGCACAGTCTTGAGTCAGTTTTTAAGTGCTACTTTGTTTTGTGTTTATGTTTCATATTATATTTTATGATGTTTTATTCTCACTGCTATCTATTGTATGTCTTGTTTATCCCCTATTGTATTCTTATTTCTATATTCTCATATATTTGAAATACTGTCATTTTTTAAATATTTCTCCTTGAACATTTCACTGTTTACCTGATATCTAATTAAACTTTACTGTCTTTTTACTTATTACTGTCTTAGTCCTTTATTCTAAATGTTTTCTGCAGCTTTTTCATTTTGTTTTGATAAATGCTTTACAACACTGGTTTGTGCTGTATAAATAAACTTTATTGTATTACTCTAAAGTGTACATGCTTATTTAGAGCAGCTACTTTTGAATGTGGGGCTGGTCATCATAGTGAGTAAAGAATGATAAATTAGAAGTAGTAATTTGTATAAATCAATGAACAGGTTAAAGACAATAATATATATCATATTTACAGGTAGCACACATGTAGATCTGTGTTTATTACCAACTGTCACAGTTAATTACAAGGTGTAGGTTTTTCTTCCTGAAAACCCCTTGAAGGGTCCCAAACATGCAGGCGAAAAGACCACCAAGTTATTAACAATAAGGAGTTGCCACAGATTTGGATGGTGCAGTACAAATTGAGGATTTGATGGAGGAGAAGCATAAAACTGACAGGTCAAATTCTACCTTATCCAGTAAGTAAATTTGTCGCTGTAAGTTCAAGTTTATCTGTAGAGCACAGTCTCACAGAAGCAGTTCAAAGTACTTTACACAGTGATAAACCAATGAAAAAGAATTGTAAGGTATCCGGCTGCTCATGGGGCATGCCAAATACAAATAGTGGTACCAGTTCATAATCTTTACACTCTACACAAACACTTTAACGCCAGTTATTGGTATGCCATTTGCAGTATTTATTGCTTATATCCAGCAATTTGATATTGGGAGACCCTCTTTATCTGACTGTGAGATCATACAGTTGCATATATTATCAAATGCATAATCTGATAGATGTGGGTATGAATCTGGCCTCTAGAAAATATCAAACGTTTTTATGGATTGCTTCTCTTTATCTAATACCATCTTGGCACTGCCTCTGACACTGTTGTTTTCTTTGTTTCTTTCTTTCATCCTTTCTTTCTTGCTGTCTGTCTCATTAAACATCTCGCAAATGTTAATTTTACTGTGAGCTACTGTGATGCATATCAATTGTTAGCCATTGGAGACACCAGCTTCTTAGAACATCCATTCAAGACCGTTTATAAAACCTGCAAAAGTGGGCACGGCATGAGGACAAATTGATGACAGATGGAGAAAAAGAATGAGGCAGAGGAGAGAAAGAGAGAGGAAGAAAATAAAGAGTTTTGCTTGTGATGAAATGTAAGTCTAATCATGGAGCAACAGGGCCATAGAGTGACATGTTTTGATTATCACACTGATAGGTGGCCTACTGTGAGACCTCACAATGAATCAGGCAGATCTCATGTTTAAATGTATATATTATTGAAAATAGAGGGTGTGTGTGTGTGTGTGTGTGTGTGTGTGTCTGTGTGTCTGTGTGTGTGTGTGTGTGTGTGGGGGGGATTGTTGGAGTGAATAACAAAGCAAGGTTGCTGGAGATGAAAAGGATGTCTAGAGTTTTGGTGTCTGAGAGGATGACAGAAAAATGTCAGTCTTCTTTGCATTTTGTGGCTCTCATCATATCCTAACTTGGCTGTCATGCTTCAGGGGTAATGGGGGCTCCTTCGTCTGAAGCTGCTCAAAACCAAATCAGAAATCACAGAATACCTCAGCTCACAGCAAAAACCATCAAGAGCGTCTCATCTGCATATCGAGTGGCCTCGAGGAGGAGTGGGGACGGCAGAGGAGGAATAAAGAAGAGAAGCTTGACAGAGGAAAGCCTGTCTCAGTAAATGACATGCTGTATGCTTTCACAGCATGTCCACAACAGAATGAATGATAAAGAAAAAAACAATACGAGAAAGTACATCTGTGAAAAGTGACACTGAGATGAGAGAAATGACAACAAACACACAAATATGCATAACAGAACATAAACTGCCTAGTGTTCACTGATACACTAGAACTTGAATATTTTGGAGATTTGACAGAATCTTTCAAATTAGTCCCATGTATGGTGGCCTTGGTGGGACATCTCTGGGTCAACTTGTCAAACTCAGCTCCACTTTCATTAGCCTCACCAGCACTTCTGTCAGACTTCAGTTGCACTTTAAGATTAAAGGAAAACTAGGGTTCATTACAACTTAGGTTTTATTTTTTTAGCTCTGGCCATCAGTTTTATCTACTATGATAACACTGTACTCACCAAAGTCATCACTGCAGTCTCAGAGTGAAGCGACATACCTATAAATGCGTCAGACAGGTCAATAAACAAGAGTAGGCAGTTTAGCCAGATTATCTAAACCACTTTTTTTGGAGGTAAAACCTGAAGTGAGCACACCTGTAATGTTACTAATAATCCCTCACTGCACAGGAGAATCGTAAGTGCACACAACTACGGTACGTACAGTCGGTCAACGTTAAACCAGGAAGTCAGTCTGTAAGCTTTGATGGATGTTTAAAACGGACAGTTTGGGTAATCATTTTACTCTTTGTCTTCTCTTCCAGATAAATTTCACTGGCTTTCACTAACTTGGGGGGTGTCTGACCACTCATGTTTCTTGCCCCGTAGTACCTATTTTTATCAATGTTACTATTCCAAGCAAATAAAGTTAGCGAGTACCATGTTGGTATAAGTGATAGAAATGATGGTCAGAGCAAGGAAAATAAAACCAAAGTTGCAATAAACTGTTTTACTTTAAAGTTATAATCCTTAAGATTATCATGAAATCAAACCACGTTTTATGGTTGGTATATTTTCAGCAATAGCCATTGAATGTATTACCATTTTATACTTAAGAAAGGCGCTATACAAGTACAGTCCATTTACCATATTCACAGGAAACGATGCAGCATGTAATCCAGCGTTACTGTTTGAATTGTTATCTCATTATCAACAGCCTCACTGGTTACCGTTCACTCTACTACAGCCGTACCACAGCTGTATTAAGTTACTTCTACTACAGTTTTACATATTGCAGGGAGTAAGCCACAGCAAGTTGTTAAATGAAGAGCTGCAGGTAACAGATTACACATCTCTTTAGCAAGGTAACCAACATTACTGTGCCCTGCTCTTGTGTGGAAAATTACTAGAGCCGTGTGCAGCATGAAATCAGATTGCAGTTGCTCATGGCATAATGGAAAAAGGCCAATTATTGACTGACTTATTTATTAGAACAATGTGAGTTTGTTTTGCTGTGCTGTAAACAGATACACCAGTTGCTCTTATGTTGTATTGCTGAAAAAGCAGTTGCTTAAGGAGAGTTTGTTGTACTGCCAGGACTGAAATTATCAACCAGGACTGAAATTTTAAAGATTGTAACTTTAATGCGCACATAAACACACCAATATTAACATTAATGTAATAGGTGCTAGCATTAGCACTAGCATTAGTGTGAGGAATAAGATATAGCTTAAAGGGACAGTTCACCCCAAAATCAAAAATACATATTTTTTCCTCTTACTTGTAGTGTTATTTATTCATCTAGATTGTTTTAGTGTGAGTTGCCGAGTTTTGGAGATATCGGCCGTAGAGATTTTCTGCATTTTTTGAATATAATGGGATTATATGGCACTCGGCTTGCGGTGCTCAAAGCGCCAAAAAATACATGTTGAAAAACTCAACAGCAACGTCTCTTTCCAGAAATCATGACCCGGTTACTCAAGATAATCTACAGATTTGTTGTGAGCAGTTTCATGTAAGAACTATTTTCTTTCCACCGATAGTTCCTACATGAAACTGCTCACAGCAAGGTCAGGGGGACACAATGCAAATTCCACCTAGAATTTGAAAATAATAATAATGCAACGGTAGTGGTAATATTAATAAAATAATAATAATAATAATAGGAATGATAGTGATAGGAATAATAATGATAATAATAGTAATAAGACTAATAATAGCAATTGTAGTAGCAGATGTCGAGCAGGAACACGTGGGCAGCAGGTGGCCCACAATCACCGATCCAGACTCTGCAGCTCCCAAGGCAGAAAAACCTGCTGAAAACGACAGAAGGAGAGAGGAGAGAGACGAGAAAGCACAAAACTATGGGACAGAGAAGATGTCGAGTTAGTAACATGCATTAATGGGATAAAAATGCATACAGATGGAGAGGGAGAGGAGGAGAGAGCTCAGTGCATCATGGGAAGTCTCCCGGCAGTGAGACTTCTAGATGGAAATACAGCAAAACAGGTAAGAGGAAAAATATGCATTTTTGATTTTGGGGTGAACTGTCCCTTTCAACTGATATGTGTATCTGACAAGTAAAAAATATCCTAAAATCCAGTCTGGATTATCAACCAGGCAAAGCAGCCAATAGTAGTGGGGCCGGACGCGAATTTATGTTTAATCAAATTATTATTAACTATTTTGACACACAGAAACCTGGGCTACATATTACAGCATTGGAGTACTGGTTGGTGTATGGGCTCCAGGCAACATATAATGAAGCTGGTGATGCGTTGTTTGCATTATGTACTTACTGTATATGATGGGCAGTTAAATATTATTGTTTAGCCTGCATACAACATACAACACACAGAGAGGCCCAGTGCTCATTTTTGCCCCAGGTCACTGTAAGAATTATACCAGCCATGCCTAAAATCACCACCAAACTCTTGAGAAACATGTTTGAGTTATGACATAATTTTCATTCATCACTATTTGTACACTTTTACTCTGGGTGAATTTGTTGTAGCAGTGAAGCCCTGGTGTTAGAAGGTGTTGTGGCTACAACTAAAGCTAATTAGAGTTATTGCAGTACCCAACATTTGTGGAGCCAAAATGGAAATCTAATTGTCTGTCATGACTCTCACATTCATTAATGCAATACAATACAGTTTTGGAAAAAAACCTAGCCGCATCACTGGACTGTTCCACACCATCGTCAGTCTGGTTGGGGTCAAACTGAGGGCAAATGTAGAAACCTAAAAATCACTTGGCCAACTTTCAGTCCCCACATTTGTGGCACATTATATTCTTTCTTTGCACTTACTTACATTTACAAACACTGGGTGATACGACTATAGACAGGCAGTCAATAACTCAACAGAGTGCAAGGAAAAGTCATATGTCAGTGCAAAACACAAAACTATGTTTGAGAGTGTGGTTCCCAACCTCGTTGATACCCACCAAGGTGCAGGTTTTCATTTCAGCCAATCACTACGGAGCTTATTTCCCTGTCTGGTTATAGGTGGGCACATCAATGTCTTGATTGCATGTGGTCGAGAGCCACTGGTTTCTGAAATCAAATAACATAGGCCTTGGTTAATATGCAAAATAATGAAGATCAAACTGTGCCAAGGATGTGATTACTGAAAGAGAGAGAATTATGTTTTAGTTTATACTGTCATTCCCTCGCAAAATGATTCACTTTTGTTCGTACTCCCTCACTCTATCCAAATTTCCAATATTCCTCTGTCCTCTTTTCCCAAAATTCTTGCCCTCCTCCTCAACCTTGGCTCTTCATCAACATTCTGTATTTTCATGATGGCGCTTTATCTCTCTCTCTCTCTCTGTCCCAGGCTGTTTGGGAATGATGTGGTGGTAGTAGTAGTAGTGGTCTGGTGTTGGTGGCTGCAGATAGCCAAAAGCCCACAGCAGCACACTCGCTAATTAAAGACAGCTAATGAACGACAGCATTAGCATATCAATAAAGGCTCCCTCTCTCTCTGCCCGGCTGCCTGGCTGCTGAGTTGTCCATGATGCTGCGTCCATGACCAACAATACAGAGCCAGACTGCTCAGAGGAGGAAAAGGGCGACACAGACCAATGGCAAACATACAGGTTGTATCAGGCAGAGCGTTCACAACACTAATTAGAAAATAATCTGTTCCATAATCAAGTATTAAATAGTGATCTCTACAATCTCTAAAAAATCAGTTAAACATAGTCAAATAGCCTACTGTGAAATTCCTTTAGGTACTGTAATTATTGTCAGTAGGAGGTAACATGATGTATGACGTGACCTTCCCTAAGCTCTCTCTCTATCACATATTGCTGCTTTATGCACATGAGCAATATTTAAATACACTCTGAATATCTTATCTGAGATTATTGCCGTTTCTTGTAGGTAATTAAAGAATTAAGTCGTGTGTTTCATACGGAAAATTTATCTCTGTTCAGCAGTGCCATACAAGGCTTCGTTAGGTAACTAGAAAACAGGATAAAACACGTAGGCTACTGTTTTGCACTGCATCCTGACCCCGTTAACATCTAGTATTAACATGTGATCTGTATCTGAAGATGTGATCTTGATAATGACATTGAACATTTGCATTTGCACCTGGTATTAATAAGTGCTCTTGATATCTTGATTCTGCACAAATTTTAATCTAATCTTAATATGTAAATTAGGTAGATGGAGTTGACAGATTTGTCAACAAACACTGTGCATCTCAGGTCAAAAGAGGTGATGTTGGATACTCTCAGGGGACCACTACGACATGCGGGGCGTCATGTGACAGACAGAGATATATGTAGATTACTTTTCAGTGGTAGGCTAATATTACTTATAGCTCTTTTTGACCAAATACTGTAGTTCCAGAAGCTATGGAACCATAGAAACTAAACTAGGAACTAAAAGTCTCCTTTGTGCATCTCTGTGCATGTTTGAGATGCTACCGCAGCTGAAGAACCGTGACGATTAGGCAAGGGCAAACGCACTACAACTTAAGAAAACACATGCAAATAGACGATCATAATGCAGTTATGTTGTCAAAATTATACTAAAATAACAAAAATTGGTTTTCTTGTCATAATATTTATTCTAGTGGCACCCAGTGCTCAATTACTGAGTGACTGAAACTGTACACAAGTTGTAGCAGCTGCAAGTTTTGTGTTTGACCAATCAAGACATGGTCATGTGACCCACGTCTTGCATGTTATAGTGGTTGCCCAAGAGTCTCCC
Organism: Siniperca chuatsi; assembly: GCF_020085105.1. Lineage (NCBI taxonomy): Eukaryota > Metazoa > Chordata > Actinopteri > Centrarchiformes > Sinipercidae > Siniperca > Siniperca chuatsi. The sequence goes on from NC_058042.1 coordinate 31,209,548, forward strand.
TAAGCAATGCTTCTGAATTGTAGGGCTGGGTATCGGTACTCGATACCTTTAAGGTATTGACCAAAATAACCCAGTACCAAGTAATATCAAAACGTCAAACGATACCTGCATTCGATCCTTTTTGTACCCAGATCTAGAAAAAAATGACTATTTGTACAGTTCGATTCGATTTATGCTACATGTGATTGGCCCACTACAGCAGCTACAGCAAGCAGCTACAGCAAGCAGCTATATACAGTCTGTGATGAAGTCGGTATATTTGACAAAGTTGGCAGTTCAGCCTGCTGGTCCTTTTGTGGTCACTTCAGAGCCCCGCACACTGGTCCAGAGCTGGGTCCGGGTCCAGCCCCGTCCGCTCTGCCTAGCCCAGAGACACTCCGTCAGCGAAGCGGGCCCTTGAGGAGAAGTGACTGTGAGATCGATGTGTTTACAGTGGAAACTTCAGCTCACTATCTGCTGTATCAGCAGCACCGCTGGCTTTGTGTTTGTTTGTTTTTTTGCGGTTGGCTTGTAAAACAGACACAACTACACATACCCTAATTCAACCTCTATGCATGACTCAAGCTCTTAACTCATAGTCTTTCATAATTAACGTTTCCCATTACTCATCACTCTGATAAACAAGGCAGATCTGTTGTGCTGGCTCTCTACACTTATCTCATTTTGAAAGTGTTCTTTAATTTGTGCGCACGAATGTGACCTTTCAACATGTTGGGTGGTCACACTGTACAGGTTGCATTTACACGTGGCTGAGATTCGATTACTGTGTGAGCCTGAACACCTCAAGATGTGGTCTGCTCAATGCGATCACATTCCCATTGCAATGTATTGTGCATGCATTTCACTTTCTTTAGTATACGTTTTCCTTAATCAGATACCCACAAATATATTGCATGTAAATACCGGGTGTAAATGGGGTATTTGAGTCTTAACAGTCAAAATTACTACGGAATTCAGGACTTAAATACAGACATATAGGAGTCTAGAGTGATTAATAATTTGCATTATCAATAGCAGATTCATTTCAGAAACCAGTATTACATAATAATTACAGTAGGACGATCAAGAAGAAGTAAATTAATTAAAAGGAAGCTTTAGTCTCTCTGTAGTGCTTCCTTGCATTGTCCTTGCATTGTTGCTTGACATAAAATAATGCAAGAGCTTGCATCACAGAGTATACAGTCTCTCTCTGATGCAACCTTTTTCACTATGCTATTTCACAAAGCCATGAAGACACGACTTAATGTCAAGAGCACAGCTGACACTCTGGGGACTGACACTTTGAACCTGCATTTGTACTGCTCTGATTGAGCCTCGGCCTACTGTGAATTGTGTATCTGATCTGATGTAAGCCTATTCACAGGTATCTGTTGTCTCAGAGACTTCTTGTGCTTAGGAATATCTGGATACTATCTCACGTATGCTCAGTTCAGTTATTGTACATTCACATGTGTCTCATAATGATCCAATCAAATCAAGTTAAGCCAGTTAACCTAACCTGTCTTGTCTTTGGATTGTGGGAGGGAGGAAACCCACGCAGGCATGGGGAGAACATGCAAACTCCACACAGAAGGGCCCAGAACCCAGAACCTTCTTGCTGTGAGGCAACACCGCTAACCACTGCACCACTGCGCCACCCTCTAAAGTGCCTCTGGTAAGATAAAGTGATTGTAAGTTATATTAGTCATTAGGCCACTCCAATACCTTGTCACAAGTCCCCAGTATGCTTTGCTGCTCGAGGCTATCTGTTGATATCTATCTGATCTAAGCATAGGTCTGGACTGCTCTGGATGAGCTCAAAGCCAAAGAAAATATGTCCATACAATTTTTTTAAGGCTCCTCAAACTCAGTTAGTGGTGGTATGAAGGAACAGAAGGCAACGAAAGAGAAGAGTAAACATATACCTCTAAGATTGAACTCAAACAACAGAATTTATGGGTACAGGGTCCATCAAGCCTGGGGGAGCATGGAAGCCAAGTGGTGTGAGTGATCTGGTCAGGACAGCACAAGTTCAGTGAGAGTGGCACTTTATTTTTTTCTTTTTCACTGGTCCCCTTTTCTTAAGCCCATAGAGGCTAATGGCTGCCACGACAGTGAACTACAAAGGCTGACCCAATGTCCTGTGGAAAGGACGAACGGTTTATTAATCTTTTAGTTGCATGATTCTTGGCGTGAAGCAAGAAGGATAAAAAAAAGAAAAACTGTGATGATAAAACACTGAATTAATTAGCCACTTTAATTGTGTGTTCTCCAACTCCTATTCTCTGCGGGCATAATTAAGATGTGTTTATTTGGACACAGTTTGCTCTTCAAGGAGGTAACACAGCTAATTGGTATTATACTCAAGTCACGCATGCATTGCAATTATATCAACTAGCTGCTGCTGCAGAAGCCACTGTGTAGAGCTGGCATCTCCAATTACTGATTTAAGAGATAAAAATTAGGACATATTTTAATGGATTTGTAAATGCAATAACATTTAAAGGGGGGAAGTTGTGCATGGCCTCTTGGGAGGAGAGAGGGGGTGGAAAATTCAATTGGCGCTTTCACCCACAATGTACTCCTCAATCAGTTCCACTGATTCTTTCAATGAGGAAATTTGGGTGGGTGGGATTAGAAACTGTTTCATTTTCTACCTGATGATGTTGCATAATTATACACTTCATTAACAGATTAAACCCAGACCACCACAACACCACAAGGCAGTTTTTTCTCAGACGTTCTGCGGTGCTAAATGTTAGCCACACTGTGATTATTTTACCCCGGTGTGATACCTCAGCTTCTGTTTTTCTGCGGATAGAAGATCAACTTTTCTATCTATTTCCCTGAAATCATAAACATTTCCTGCCCCTACAGCAGTTTATTTAAAACCATGACTCATTGTGGGTGTGCGTTTTTTGGAATAGGCTGTCAATCAAAGGCAAGTGAGGGTATATATATGGAAGAAAGAAAAGGAACACGCTGTGGGACATACTAAACAGAGCATTCAAGGCTGACCTCTGTTCTCGAAAGGGCATCAAAGTCACAGTGAAACGGCAAGAGGGTGCTTAGATTCCACAATGTAACATTTCTGAGTGAAACAGAGCATGTGAGCATGCTAAGAGAGGGAAATCCTGATTGGATTTGATTGGATTGTTCAAACATTGGCGTGGCTTAGCGAATACTGGTATAATTTTGGCTCTCTATATAGGAATTGTAACGAGATACAGAGCTGAAGACTGTTAGCTAGGAATGGACGATACCACACATTTTCAATTCGATGTGATACTTTTTGTATCAATTTTAACAATACCGATACTGATACAAATACTGATCATTTCCTAAATATTATGGTATGTGATTTTTCTAAATGATGGTAAGAAAAAAAAGATCATTACACGTACTGGCTATTAATACATTTATTACAAAAGCAAATATGAGTACAATTAAATAAAAATGTTTGTGCTAATTAGTGCTAAGAATAGTCCAGTATTATCAAGAAATACTGTATAGATTTTTTCTTTTTATTACAGTCTTTACATGACCTTAATTGACCTCTGTCCACATTTACCACTAACAACAGCCTTGATCATACACTCCCCACACACGCATGCAGCTCTTTTCTCCTCGAGCAACAGCTGTAATTGACACAAATAATACAGTCACAGCTTCACAATAAAGACAAATGAGCCAACTAATTAGAGCACAAATCCCACAGAAATATCTGCGAAAGACATAATTTGTCAAAATATTTCTTATTTGCTAGTTTTGGCTTGAAAACAAGGTTTTTAGCCTAATACAATTGGGTGGAGAGGGGGAATTGGAAGTAGATGTTCCCGTGCACATTGTTTCTAAACTGATTACCGGTCGTGAGAGTTGATTTTTTTAAGCCAGAAACCTTAGCACCTGCGAGCTTAATGATTGAGCCTTTGGTGTTTATAAACAATACTTTCAGCAAACCCCAAAAGATTTTATTAGGTTCAAAAAAAAATCTCATGAGTCACAGCATTAACACAGGCTTTAAGAACTTTAGTGCTCTGTTTCATAAATCTGTGAGAGTTATAATTTTCTGGATATATGTATTTTCTCTTGATGTTCATGCACTATGGGTAATTTAGTCTTCTGAGACAATATTAAAAGAAGCAACACATTGATTTATTATGAGAATTGAAAAGAAAACCTCTCTAGAGTTTAGCCTGTAAAGTATTGACAAAATCACAAGGCTTCTTCTTGAAGAAGCGGTTTCTGTTTGCTTGATCTTTGCTTTAAAAGAGTCTGTGCATGATTTTGACACATTTTTTCTACTTACACTCTGAATGCTGTGCAATGTAGCTTTCAGAAAGAAAAAGAGGGCTTATTTTAAAATGCTTGGAACTTATTTCTAAACTGATTGCAAACACATAAATAAATACACTATAATTAGTCCATAGAGGTCAGCTGAACCAACAGTGAGCTTGGAAGACGCATCTCTGTGTTATAAACATGGTTGGGGGATTGCAGCACCACAGTGAAACAGTGATTCTTTCACTAAAAATTATTTATTCCTCCTCTTGAGACGGCTTTAATTTTTAATGCAAATTTAATATCACAGCCTTTTTCTTTTTACTTTTATACAGTTCCAAAAAAAAAATAAAAATCCACAGTGCAGATCGAAGAACCTGCTCAACATATTTTAAATGAAATGACTCGATGGAATGACATCTGGATAGCGATAGCAACTGTTTAAAGCTTTGAACGCCCCAGTTTGAACATCATAGCTCCTCTCTCTTCTTACATATCTTCTGCTTCATCTCCCCACAGCCTTTGTCTCGCCGCCTATCCTAATTTCTTCATCCGTCCCTACTCCCACCCCTCCCCACCCTGCCCCAACCACCACCACCGCCCGCTTTTTTGGAAAAGAACAGATATTGTTGCCGCCGATCTGTCTTTGTGATAACGACCAGACAATACTGCAATGTTTATTACCATAGTAACGAGGAGCCCCACTTAGAATATAGGGAAGAATTATATTAATCGTCGCCATGGCAACTTATCTCTATCTATTAGCTCTATAAGAGTTAGAAATAGTTGTAAATAATTTCTTTAGGAAATTCATTTCAAAAACATAAAACAATGGAAGAGGGGGAGGCGCCCTTTTCTTTTTTTCCTCTTATTTTTTATTCTCAGAATGACAGTATGAGATTAATTGTACTTAACTAGGAGAGCAGGGAGAACCAGTGTGTGTGCAGAGGCAGTAATGTGGTTGAAGTCTGAAGACTTCCAAGTGAAGGACAATAAAGATCAGCATCAGTCTTTATGCCTGGCCCACTCTGCTCTTTAAGAAAAGAGCTTTGCAGCCCCATTGTATGTATCATTCCTCGCACATAATGCTCTTACTCCTCTGTACAGATAACACCTCTGCTCTTCTTTATCTCCTCCCTTCGTCCTGTTTCAACTCCATTCACCTTTCTTGTCCTATCCCGATCCTTTCTCAAACACTCCTACTTTGTCTCCTTTCCTCTGATCCCACCTCTCCTCCCATCTCTCATAATCTCCTCTCCTCTCTGATCTCTTCTCCTTTTCTCTCCTTTCTTTTATCTCCTACTCTTATTTCCTCTCTTTTTCACCTCACCATTTCATTCTCTCTTCCTCTCCTTTCCTCTCCCCATTATTGAGAAGCCTTGCCATGCCACATATACACTCCTACTTTTTGCTGATCTTTTTAATCTTCTTAACCCATTTGCATATTCACGCTGTAATTTTCCTCCCAGGTTGCATTTAAATAATACAAATCCAGTCTATATTTGTCAGCTGTGAGACTATCCTATATTTATGAATATAATTGAACACATTCCAGCCTTCAGAAGATGATGCCAAGGGGGGCGTAAGAACAAGGAGTCACATCTGGAGGCCCACTTTTCTCAACCTCGTTTATTCTCCTCTGAAACCGAAGCATCACAGCGAGAGCCAGAGTTCGACGCCTCACTGCTCAGGCCCCATTCATGTCTTTTCTTTCATTTTGCTGCTGTTTTTTTTTTTTAGGTTGTTTCTTTGAATACGTTTACATTTATATCCCCAACAAAAGTACGCCTTCCTTTCTTCCATGGTTTTGCATGTGTTGATGTGTGACACTGTCTTCACTTCCACAAGGTTCATTAATTTGGTTTCAAGGGTGCTACAACATAGCAGCGTCCTCTTTTTCTCTGCTTCTGTTTCCCTCTGTCTCTTCCTCTGTAAGTGGGTCAGATTCATAAACTAATGAACCACTTTTAATACTTCATCTGCAGATATGAATGAGAGTATTCATCAGCGTGATTAATCAATCAAATAAGTACCCCATCTCTGATGACATTAGTGATATCAAATGCAAGGATGTAAAAATGTGATGTTTTCACACCTCACGCATGTGTGTGTGTGTATTCTCTCAATCTGTGTATGTGTGTTTGTGAAATCTGAGAGGAGGTGGAGAAAGCATAACCCTCAGAGATTGTCTGAGATCTGATATGTATCCTTTGAAGCTGTGTTCTTGTAGTAACTGTGGATAATTGATCCATGCCTTTGATTCCAGCTCCATGTCTCTCCACGGCTGAAACCGCCATGTCATGAGATGTGTGTGCAATCCACAAATTGACATGAGAGGAACTATTAGAAGCTTTGAAGCTGACATGATGATTGCCCTCAAAAGAAGCTTTTTGAGATCACAAATTAAATCGCCAGCATTCTGAGTCATGGGGCTCCTACAATTTATTCGCACATGCTCAGTGGTGTGCACAAACACCCCACAAATTGCACACACACGCCAAGACAGACAGATGTACAAACACTTTGAGGGACGAGGGTGAATGACACTAACCCAAAGGTAACATTCGACTGGCCAGCGTAGTGTGCTGCCTGATAACACAGCATTGTGTGCTACGGCAAAAGTAGCTCCAGGACCAACTTTTTACCAGAGCTGGTCAACTGTTGTGCAAACGCAGCAGTATAGTGTTACTGGGCCTCATGTAAGTACATTTTTGTTTTCTCATCCTCCTTTAATTTTTTTCTTTGAGGTTTACTCATATGTAAGTGTTCCGAGTCGGATTCACCAAACTCTCTTAACTGCACAAACTAGTCGTAAATTGTTCGCTTCAGCCTGATGAATTCCACCTGTTTGTGGGAAGGGGCGCATTCATGAGATTTGATGCCCCTAAAATTGTTGTATAGGGCTAAGTGTTCTGCTCCATTTGTGTGTGAGACTTTCCCACTACAGAGCTTCAAGCACTGCTGTCAGAAATCAGCAGACTAAAAGATAAGTCTGATCGTTCCCTAAAAATCTGATCAATACTTAAAATAAAATGATCAGACAGCTGCAGCCGATTCAGAACGCTGCTGCTCGTGTCCTCACTAAGACCAAGAAAGTGGATCACATCAGTCCAGTTCTGAGGTCTTTACACTGGCTTCCTGTCTGTCAAATAACTGATATACTGCTGTTGGTTTATAAAGCACTGAATGGTTTAGGGCTAAAGCACATTTCTGATCTTCTGCTACACTACAAACCATCCAGACCTCTCAGGTTGTCTGGGACAGGTCTGCTTTCTGTCCCCAGAGTCAAAACTAAACCTGGAGAAGCAGCTTTCAGTTTGTATGCACCATATATCTGGAACAAACTCCCAGAAAACTGCAGGTCTGCTGCAACTCTCAGTTCTTTAAAATCAAGGCTGAAGACTTTCTGTTTGCCGCTGCCTTTTATGAAATCAAATTTGAGGTGTTTGATTAATATCTTACACTACACTCTAACTTTTACTCTCCTGTTTTATCTTGTTTTTATTTTCTAATTCTTTTTAAGTGTAAACTAATGTCTTTTTATATTGCCCTATGTTGCTTTTATGTTTTATATAAAGCACTTTGAATTGCCTTGTTGTTGAAATCTGCTATACAAAAAAACTTGCCTTGCCTTAGCAGTGTCAGCATCAGTAGTTGTAGTAGGGTGATCCGAAAAGAAAATATAAAAAGAGGTCATCAGAGCAGAGCTGTACTGTGACAGAAATAAAGAGGGAAGGGTTTGACATGAAGTTAAACGCTAAAAAACATCTTTCTAAAGCAAAGCGGCCCATGATATCAGAGGTGGTCAAGAGGATGTGATACGGAGGTATTAGGTGAGAGAATGTTATAGTCTACAGTAGGTGATGTTACACTGGGTGCAACAGGGGGCGATACTAGACAGCGACCTGCATTAAAACCCTCAGGCAGCTGTCAGAGTGAGACGAGAACATTTTACAAACAGTTGCTGAACAGTATGGGTTGCTGTGCTGAAATATGGCAATAAAAATCTAAAAATAAAAATATAGCTGGCAAATTGGCAAGCCATGATGATGATGATCTGGTGAACAGAATATTAATGTTGCATTAAGTTTGTTGTAGTTAGGCGTTATATTTTACTGTAGTTCATTTCTGCGTCATATTAAATCTGTGTTTTCTCCCCTGTGGAGAAAGACAAACTATCTGTACATGATCTTGCAACAGTTCTGGACCGCTTGTGAATTAAATTCATATCAGAGACAAAATTCGATATATGAGAAAATGGATGTGCCACGAATGATCTTAAATCCCTCATATGTGCCACTTAAGAACGAATCTGTTGGTATGAGTGGCCCAATGTCAAGGAGTGTTCTGGTGGTGAGATTTCATACAAGATACAAGATAGATTTATAGATCATGTTACAGCACAGGGTTGTATAACGAGATTTGGTTTTGAAGTCAACGAAAAGAGACAAGTTGAGAAGAATTTATTAAAGGCAGTGCAAACTCTGTGGTCATGAAGTAAAGTCAAAAATCCTCTAATTTTTTGTGTCAAGCTTTTCAACTCGCACAGAGAGACAAGAGATAAAATGAAAGTAACTGAAGGAAAATACTCCATCACACTCCAGCTAATGTCTGTACAGTTGGTAAATTGGTGGTTGCTGGCAAATAAACATGGAGTGCAAAAACATTTCACTGGTCAAATATGCAGTAATAAAGCAAGCAGAAACCTAAATCTAAGCCTAAATGTATGAACAAAAATGGTGTTATGTGAATGGCACACTTCCAAAAACTCACAAAATGCGTTGTGCAAACCTGTGCATCAAGAAAGCTTATTGGTTGATCCAACTCCTGTCAGGCAGATTTGAAAACAGAGGAAAAAAAACCTAAACTTTATACAACGTACAAGTATAAAAGAAACAGCCACGTGAACATCTCTGACCGACCCCTGTGCCCATTTTTCTACGTGCAGTCCATGTAGCATGTCTTAGCCTTTAGTCCTCATCTGACCCTAGGATAGGATAAACAGTTTGGTTTGTGTGTCTGACTGAGGTGTGTGTGTGTGTGTGGAAGAGAAAAGCAATTCCTCTTTAGGATAATGCTTTCAAATAGATACTCAAAATATGTTTGTTTCAGAACATGCACCAACCTAGTCAAGGGAGTGGACTGTATGTATTTTTTTTGTAATCTTGCTTTTACACATACACACACAAAAACACACAATCACAATCAGAATCAGAAATACTTTTCCGAGGGGAAACTTTTTTGTTACAGCAGCTCACTATCACGTCAGTGCACACAGGGATAGAACTTCTAAGCAAATCAGAATATAATACACTATAATACAGGTAGACACAAGAGGGTACACATACACATGCATACACTCAGACAAACACTCAAACGTGCTGGCATGCACACATATTGACAGACACAAACACAAATACATCCATGATAATATGCATACCTACAATGCACATTGATTCAGTGGGTAGAGTGCAGTAGCCCCTTGATACTGATCTATATCTGTCTATAGTCAGCGATTCATTACTCCCTCTAATGAGTGAGGTGAGATGGCTGCTCTCAGAGCAACTCCCCATTACACCACTGCAATGCTGCAGCAAATTCCGTATATCCACTGCAACTCACAAACACACTGACACACAGACTGAGGCATAAACAATCCTTCTATCACCTTCGAGACTGTTTGCTAACTTTATTCCCATTCCCTGTCTCTTCTTTCTCCGTATAGATGTACACAGGCTGTCTGTGTTTCAAGCCATGCGCGACAGTGCAACACTCGCTATTGATCAATATTGAGAATGCAGTTATTGGGCAGTTAAGCTGGCAATCGCCTTCAGAGAAGGTGACTGGTGATACACATCCTCTTCATCTGCCTGTAATCACTCACTGATGAAAGATGAAGACACAGGGAAGGAGAAAATGATCATCTATTCATTTAAAGAATCTTTAAGGGTTAAGTGGTGTCACACACACACACACACACACACACACACACAGTTAAGATACTACTAAACATTGACCTCTTTTATGAGTGTTCATTAAAGATGAAAGGTAGCGCGTTTGTGCACTTGTTCAACATAAGGGATTCAATTTCAAATAAGAACTCTATAATTAAATAACTATACATGTTTATATTTGTTGACGGCTCAGGATCTCAATATGCTAAATTCATAAATTCAGGTTGTCATGCCTCTGATTACATGCTACACCCCCATGTGAAACAACTGGATGATACACACCAACCACTAGCAGTAGATGGAAATTTCACAGCAGGAACATTGCACGTGTACTAATCATGCATAGGTAATTATGTGTAAACTAGGATTTGGCAGGAAGAAACTGGCAGCTATATTAAAGACCCCTGGGCTCAGCTTTGAATAAGAAACTGGCATGTGCACCACTGACATTTCACAAAATGTGATGCTGGGACAGCAGCAGTCCAATGTTTTAATGTGTATTGTTTTTGCGCTGTGCTAAAGTCGAATGGGCTTACATGTTACAGAATATCATTATCCCCACATGAGGTAGGCTTTAAATTGATTGTAAAAAGTCACTGTGGAAATAAATGAATATACTAAATATTCTTTCAGGCTGACTGGGGACATGGTGTCATTTTCAAAAAGAATAGAAAAACTGAAAAAAAAAAAAAAAAAATCTGTTACAATATAAACTCTTTAATAAGCACATGCTTGTGTTGGGACCACTGGGACTTTGCAGATGAGTTTGTTCATTTTTGTGACCTAAACTGAACTTTTATTATGGAATGTGAGCCATTGAACTCAGTCTCCCACAATCCTTGTATTCACACAAGAGTCCAACTGATATAGGATTTTAGAGGGGAAACATTCACAGATTACCGATATGGTGGCTGATATAATGCATTCTTGAGATGGAATGAAAAGAAACTTTTTCTATGTGGATTGTGCACCGATTTTGCTCCAATATACCCATGCAAAGGTACTCAGAAGGCTGTGTTCTTTAACAAATAACTTTATTAGAGAATATTTAATTCTAGAAATGAACACAGAAAATAAAAAATGAATAAAAATAAAATAAATAGCTAAATAAACATTAGTACTGTATGTTCGCTATCAGTCAATTGCTGACATTTGAATAAAGAATAAATAAAATAAAATAAATAGCTATTAAACATCAGTACTGTTCAGTATCAGTCAATTGCTGAAGTGGCAGAAAATGTCATGGAAATACTCAAGTACAAGAACCTCTAAATTGTACTAAAGTACAGTCGTAAATGTAATTAGTTCCATTCCACCAATGCTCTCTACTAAACCACGTATTCTATTACTTACTCTATCAAGCTATGAGATTAATGCTACAGCTTTGTTCCGATTCTGAGCCATTATTTCAATGGATTGAACTCCAATCAGAAACACTTTTTCTTGCTAATCAAAACACGTCACCTGTAGCACTATTTCACTGTTAATGTAATGGTCACTAACATTAATTCATTGTTCGCTGCTGCCGAGTCAAGAGATAAACAGGACCTCTGCTGTAAATGTTCAGAGGAAACGTTCAACATATCCGGTGAAAAAACAGGCTTCTGTGACTCCAATATGGCGACGTTATTTATTTACTTTCCATCACTGCATCTCACCAACTAGGTAACAACGTGGCGTGAAGTTAACACTCAACATGACACCAGCTGTACTTTACTGGTATCACTTTATTTTACACTGCTTGCCACTGCAGTGGCTGTGTGCTCTGCTGGATAAACTTTGCAGTGAGACCAATATATTAACACAAGCCCTTCTTTCTGCCTGATATACTGAAAGGAAAACTGTTTTATATCAGTTCATATCGGATAACATATACGCTGATACCTATCTTTGATAGGCCAATAATTATCGGCCGATAATATCGGCTGACTGATAAATTAGTCGGGCTCTAATTCCCACCTATGTATGAATCCGCCCATGCACCTACAGCTTTCAACAACCATTGGTCAGTGTGACCTATGACCCCTGACGTCACCAGGTCAATAAAAGGGTCAGCTGGCTCTTGTTTCATTCTCACCGGCTCGGCTGTCAGACCCGGGGCCGGTTCCGCTGTGTAATCTGCTCAGAGCAGATACGCCGAACCAAACAGTTTTTCTTAAGGCAGCAACACAAGAGCCTGCCTAAGATTCCTGCAACCAAGCTTAGTTAGCGCCAGCTGCTACGACACAAAGTCTGCCAGCTAGCATAACTTTACAAGCAACAGGAGCAACAAAGCCAGTTAGTGCCAAACAGCTAATCGGTATCCGATCTGCAAAATCGGAAAACTGCACAGCAAAGACTGCATAGGAACCACAATTATTCCCCGCCTGGCTTATCCACAACCGACAGAATCGCGTGCTAACAAAACAGCACCAAAGCAACCCTTCTCCCTCCATATACTGGTAACATAACTTAACTTGGGCATAGCATAGTGTAACAGGATATACGGCTAAGCACAGGCCTGCTTGATTATCAATGCACATGCATTCATTTGGTTTTTCACTGAGGTTTATTGTTGTGATGTGTTTTCATCTGTTAGGTTATTTGGTAGCCACATGCTAAATTGATGTTAGTTATGCGTCACACAGACACAGGGTCTTACATGCAAACTAACTCTTTTCTGTCACCCTTATCCTACACCGATCACATACATATGCCTTGAATTGACCTTGAACATAGCCAGACACGCGGAGAGGAAATTCAAAGCTGCCACTTCACTGTACTTTATTTGTTTCTGAGCGAACACGTGTGTTCATGCTCGTGCATGCGGAACATACTGGGGCAGAACAAAGAAACACACATTCTTTTTGGCTAGCACCCAGACATGCGCACACTCACAAACACATACACATGCACACACACACACACACACACACACACACACACACACACACACACACACACACCTTGTGTTCTTTATCTTAGATTTAGTTAGATTGTATTATAGATTATAGTATTATAAATTGAGTGAATGCCATCTTCTTCTATATTGAACTCCAAATCCTTCAACCTACTAGCTATTGATGGTAATTTTGGGTGTAGTTATTAATTTAATTATTCATCAGAGATCCAAATTAATAGTTAGATTAATTAATAGTGTATTTTATGAAACTGAAAATCAATCAATTAATAGGCTACCATTTCCCTTCTTTCTGGTGCCCCTGAGGAACTTTAATATTAATATTAATTAAAGTTATTATTTATTATTATCTTTGATCATTCTGATTCATTGATTGCACCTACACAATTTGATGCTCCTTTTAACTATTGTTTTCCCAAAACTTGTGTGTCAACTGAAAATGCTGTAGATGGAACGGATACCTTAATTACAACTGAGCTAAAACAAATATGTCAGACTGAAAAAGAAAATGGCATGGCAATTCAGCCTGATTATTTAACAAAGAATCAATCCAGAATTTATGAAGTGCTTAAAATACCAAGAACAGTAACAATTAATAAAGATGGTGACACAACAAAGGTCACAGACACAACATAAGACAGAGAAAGCATGTCTGATCAATTCTGTATTTGATAAATCCTTCCACTGTTCAAGTGCTATTTTCCATGATCTGGGTGAGAGCACACTGTCTGCTGATTTCTCATTTAATGAAGTACCCCCAGGTTTTGTCTTTTAATGACACTACATAGTAAAGCCTCATGTTTCTCGTTCATAGCCTTAGGATAGAAATGTTCAAATTTACAAAACTGATTGATCTAAGATCACAAGAATAAAGGAGGCTCTAAAGTGGATTTTTACTTAAAGGTCTTCATAGGCAATGGGGAGGGAAATTTCTTGAACAGACATTTCTTTTACATGAGATAAAAAGAGAGCTGAGAAAATGGATTGTGACATTTATTGAAATTAGATGTATTCCGGGACTTACTAGGCATTAACACACACTATTTGAATTGACTCATTAAATTCTACAGTGAATTCAAATGTCCCTCACAGGAACTTTTTTCTTTTGTCGCTCCGTCTACACTGAGGTCAAAGGGTCAGCTACATAACATTTTTTACTTAACGTCTTTCATTATGCATGCATGAATGAACATGATGTAAGTTATTTGTTATCATCATGGAGGTGATTTTCTCAGCAGTTATGGTTGGTTTGCATGTTAGCATGGAACTAAGGTTGACCATTTTGTTCTTAATTTGTTCTCATTAGTCATTTAATTTGTGTTTGATTCCATCGTCAGTGTGTTATGAATATGATCCGTATTCATTATTTCACTCTTTCATTACTGATTTCATCACATTGCATTAGATATGACGAAGCTAATACTTGCTTAAAGGTAATGGACTAATCCTTCACTGTGGTTAACTATGGTTAGTGTAGATTTGTGAGCCAAGGGAAAGACCTGATGAAGGCAGCTAAAAGCAGTGCTTCTTTGAAAATCTGCTATCAAACATCTGAATCCTGATTGAAATTTTGACCAACCACGGTCCGGATCAGTGTTAATTTCGTTAACGAAAACTATGACAAAAAATATTTGTCAACAACTTTTTTATCATGACTAAGACGAGATGGTGACGAGCTAAAAATAAATCTTTGAAAATAACTATGACGAAATGTTTTTGTTGAAAAGACGAGACAGGACTAAAATGTTAGTGGTGGGCTATTGGACATTCAAAAAATGCATGACATTTTCCCCCCAATTGTGCGTCTAGTCTGTCAAAATATAAACAATGTATGCCTGTCATTTATTGACATATGCAGACTGATGTGACGTGTGCAGATGCTGTCCCAAACCAACAGCGAGTTAATGACAACAACATGATGGTTACAATGCAAAAAGGGTTTGGTCAGAAAAAAAGAATAGATCTTTGGACAAACTTTATTTATAAGTCAGCAGAATTGAAAACACAATGCACTGTAGTAATGGGAGATGGAGAGACGCCCTGTGGCTACAAATTACTATAGGTGGGAAGAATACAACTAACCTGAATGGACACTTGAAGGCCTGATTAATGTTATTACTTGTATATTCTTGAAATGCTTCATCATATATTGTCCTATCATTCCAGTATGGGAAAAAAATGTGTTGGCTTTTCAGACTTGTTCCCCAATGTGGCTAAATGTGCATCACATGTTGCTGCGGTAACTTTTATAGCCTGCATGTTTATTTATTTATATATTTGGACAAGCAACTTGTAATTATTTAATTTTATTATTAATTATTATCCGTTTTCACTAATGTGTCCTTACTAGAAAAAGCTTAATGGAAAGCCCTACATTGCAATTACGATCTAGTCAAACTGTTGTTTCTAAGATTACACAGCGATTTATTTGGAAGATATTTGTGTATGATTTCTTGGCTCTAAGGCAAGGTAGGCAGATTAATCGACTAATTGTTTAAGCACTAGTGTGATTTTAATGGTAATATTTGTAAGTACAACCTACACAGTAGCCTAGAGCTGGGCGATAAGGCTTATAAATAATATCTCAAAATTTTTATTCTATGCTGCGATATACTATATATATCTCGATATACACATTTTCTCTATAATAACATACCATAATTCCAGTATAATAGTTACCGGATGGCTGTGTGTTGTGTTAGCTACAGCGTCGTCTTGTACTCTTCACAGCAGAGTTGGTCCCGACTGTAAACAGCTAGCTAGTTAGCAGTTCTGAATCAGGCTAAAGTCAATAGCCTGAAAATGCAGGGCTCCCAAATATGTTTTGGAGCTGTGGAGCTGGAAGCTGTGGGTAGAGTAATCAGAGCAATCAGATGATTAAATGCGTTTTCTCTTGTGATTTTTTTCCACCACCTGTTCACAGTCTGGACCAACTGCTGAGAAGAGTAGAGACGCTGTAGTAACGTTACATAAACTGGGACTTTTTATTTATTTTCTGTGGCAGCAAACACAACACACAGTGTTTCATTAATTTTTAACGAATTTGACGATATGGTCATCTGCTATATCGCATATTTATTAATGCCTGAATATACTGAATATATTTGAGATATCAGCCAGCCATACAACAGCCTGATCAAATTATCTGGCAAGTTTAAAAAGAAACACATACTGTCAGCTTAACACTGGTCCGGATGCATAAAAGGTAAGGTTAATGACTAAAACTCTGTTAATGACTAAAACTCATCTGTCATCTGTATGACAGAAATATGATTATATTATTATAGATAATCATTTTTGTATCAGATATATAAAGCTGTGCGTATGTATGGGTCTGTTCAAAATCATTGTGGAACTGGGAGCATGTGCATAAACCTAGACACACCTTCAATCACCTATACAGTTGTTGGGTGTTTACTTAAACGTGAATCATCAAGTGGGGGTGGCAGAACAAAAACGGTCATAGTTGTTGTTTGGAATGCACAAATTACCTGTTTTGTTGTTTAGGTATGAGGACTTGGATTAATGAAATACATCTTATTGAAAGGCAAAAAATTAAATCAACACCTAGCTTGACAACTTCCAGTGAGATCATGTTGGTGAAATGTAGTTTAGAAGTTAAGAATAATTTTTTATACGGTATGTTTGAAAGTTAGTTTTGTAAATAGGAGTGTAGGAATTCAGATCTAAAACAAGCAATGCAACCATCCATCCATCCATTAGCCATACTGGCTTATCCTTTCGAGGGTTGTGGGGGTGCCAGAGCCGATCCCTGCTGACATTGGGCGAGAGATGGGGTATAAAAATCACATGGACAATAAAATTTAAGAAAGTTCAAATATAGTACAGTTGAAATTCCCTTTTAATTATAAGAGAAGAAAAAGAGAAACAGGACTGTAGACAAAGAGGTTGAGATGAGAGGGTCTCAGCTGAAACTGCCTTCCTTGAACTGAGACTGCACTCCTTGCTGTCACAGAGGAACACCACTCTGCTAAAGCAGCCTCCCTCTCGTCCGTCGTCATCCTGCTGCACCTTTCAGCAGCGTTGACACGGTGAACCACCAGATCTTCCTCTCCAGCCTCCAAGAACTGGGAGCCTCTTTCCTACTACAGCTATTCAGATGACACTCAACTAATTCTGTCTTTTCCCCAGTGTGAAACCCAGGTGGCAGCACGAATCTCAGTGTGTCTGGCTGACATCTCTCAGTGGATGTCTGTACACCATTACTGACAATCGGCTTGCTACTCCCTCACTACGAGGGGGGCCCAGCTACCGTTCAACAAAATCAAGACTATTTTCTGTGACGGACGATATGTAGAGTGTCTGCTGCCCTGATGTCAATGGGGAGCTTGTTCCACCATTGTGGAGCCATCGTGGATCTTCCATCTGCACCTTGGCCCATAAAATAAACTCTTTCTCTATCTCTTATTATTTCTTAATGTAGCACTTGAAGCAGTTTAGCATAATGAAGTTTATGTACTTGTGAGTGTACTTGCAGCTTTTGGGTTGTATCTACATGGTTGAATACACCTATTGTAAGTTGCTTTGGATAAAACCGTCAGCTAAATAAATGTAGTGTAATGTAATGACAGACTGATGGTTCCTTCCTAATAAATCATGTCAGAACAAAACAAGAGAAAAGAAATCTAAAAAGAAATACTTTTCCACAAAGATTTCGATACACGATGCGTGACCTTACTCTCTCTCACGCACACCCACACACAAACTGAATATACTAAAACATAGACTGAGATGACATTTAAATAAAGTCTGGCCCTGTCTGTTCAGATTGTGTCTAGTCTTCTGAAGCCAAAAAAACAAAAACATTCAGAAATCTTGTTACCAGCCAGGTAATTTAATTTGCAGTTTAAAAAATGTATGCCCAGCTACTAGCCATACACATGGCAATATCTGGTTATTTCATATTTATCTGGAGACAAATATGGACTGTATTTCCAGACAGAGACTTCAGGTGTCACTTTCTTAGATTGAAAGAGCAAGAGTTGTTTTTCAACATTTACTATGGTCATGTCATGCTCTCTGTATCACTTGACAGTTCCTGAGTCTGCCCTGAGATGTCTCAACCCCAGCTGCATCTGCATCTCCGCAATTACTTACCAGCTGCTTCTCAAGGTGTTAAAACCAGTGTCTCTGGCCACCCTCTGTCAGTTTTAGTTCAAGTTGTCTTGTTCTATTTCGTATAGGCTATTGCTAAGGGGTTTATCCCTCGCGTGCACGCACAGCACTTAAAAAGCTTTATTTCACGCCCACCTGTTGTGTGAGTCTCAACTCAGTCTCACCTTGAATATAAATTGGACCGGAAATTGGAGGCTCCCATTTTTCTTCAGCCACCACTGCAAGTACTTGAGAAAATCTACTTCTAAAGACACACCAGCCTGGCTCTCACTCCGCAAGCTTCATGCCCGTTCTGCGCTCTCGTTCCTCAGGCCGAAAAGTAGCGGGGAGCGGATGCTTTCGCTGCTTCGCCCGAGGACGTGTGGCCAGTTTACTCCGTCACTGAGGCTCTGGACTTGCTGGACACACTCAAGGGGCCTTGTGGGTTGCCCCTAGCTCCTCTCCTCCCGCTGGCCATGTTGAGCCACTAGTGGCTCACTAGTGGCTCAACCTGGGGATGCCGGTGTCCCTTTGTCCACTTCCACCACCCTGTCGGCCATGGGCAGTCTGCTGCAGGAGCTGCCGGAGTTCATCAGCACTCCTCCGGTCAGTGGTAGGACCGCCATCATGTCACTCCTCACAATGTTGTGACAGCTCTCTCTGTCATGCAGCTCCTCCACATGAGACGGCTACAGAGGTGGTTCATTCTCCTGCGCATCGATCCCATGCATCAGTGGAGACATGTGGTTTCCAATCCTCCCTCAGTGGGTTCCGATTTAGCCTACTGGAAAAATCCTCACACCCTGTCAATGGGAGTCCCTCTGGACAGAGCTAAGTTACACATCTCAGTGGTCACAGATGCATCTCTTTCAGGGTTGGGAGGAACGTGTCTGACACAGATGGTGGGGAGATAGTTCAGCTCACATCTCTCCACATAAACGCACTGGAACTTCTCACTGTGTGGAAAGTAATCCAGCACTTTGCTCCGCTGCTGCAGAATCAGCACGTGCTGATTCGCACGGACAACAAAGTGAGGGCAGCCTACATAAATCGCCAGGTAGGCATGCATTCACACAAGGCGCACACACACTTACTCTCCATCAGAGCAGTGCATATTCCCAGGTTGTTGAACAAAGAAGCGGATATCATGTTGAGGGGGGGCCCTCGTCAGGGAGACTGGTGCATCCTCTGGTTCTCCCTGACCATGCAAGACAATCCCGTCTCACTTGCTGTTATTCCTTCAACCACTAGTGGATAGGAATATGGCTTTCAGCACAGTTAAAACTTACACTGCTGCCATTTCATCCTGCCACGAGGGTTTCAGTGACAAATCAGTGTTTAGCCACCCTCTGATGAACGGCTTCCTGAGGGGCGTACGGAGACAGACCAATGTCACGCTCCCTAGCTCCTCAGTGGGATTTAGTGCTGTCATGGTTTTGGGTTTTTGTCCTGTTATTTCCTGTTTTATTTTGAAGTGTTCTCCCCCCTAGTGTCTCTTGTTGTTTTACGTCTTTGTTTGCTTTTCCCTCCAGTTTTGATTGTTTGCCCTGCCCTAATCAGTTGCACCTGTGTCTTGTTGCCTCCCCTACCTAAGTGTATTTAGTCTGATTTTTTCCTTTGTTTGGTTTCAGTTTGTTTTTGTATCTCATGTCAAGCATCCCATTTGTGTTCTGGTGGTTTTCCTGGACCTTCCCCGTGGATTGGACTTTTGGACTTATCTGCCTGTCTTTGGATTTTTTTTTCCTGTTTGTACTGCTTCTTTGGATTTGACTTTTGCCTACGTCACCCTACTGTAAGCTTTTTACCTTTTTGTTTAATAAATGTCACTAAACTGCAACCACTCTGCCTATGCGTCTGCATTTGGATCATACTCCTGCTTTCCTGGTTCCCCGGCTTGACACCCTACAAGAAGCGCTGGTTTTACGCACGCTGATTAAAGCCCCCTTTGAACCTCTGGATCAGGTTCCGCTTAAGTTTCTATCAGCCAAGGCAGCTTTGCTTTTGGCTCTGCCGTCTGCAAAAAGAGTTAGTGATTTATCTGCCCTCCTGAGAGCATCAGAGCGCACTCCACCAGAGAGATTTCATCTTCCACGGCTTTGCACAGAGGAATGACAGTGAATGGTAAATGCACTGTACTTGTATAGCGCCTTTCTAGTCTTCCGACCACTCAAAGTGCTTCACACACTACAAGATATCACATTGACCCCCTTCACACACATTCTGATGGCAGATGCTAACTGCTCATCAGTTCAAAGAAACTAACTAATCATTCACACGCACTAACACACCGATGGCACAGCCCTAGGGAGCAATTTGTGGTTCAGTGTCTTGCCCAAGGATACTTGGAGATACGACATGTGGGTTGGGGGAAGCCGGGATCGAACCGCCGACCTTCTGATTGGTGGACGACCTGCTCTAGAGGAAGACATTTGCACTGCAGCTTCATGGTCTTCTCCATGCCTCCATCTGTGGGATGTCTCCCGCTTTTCTATGACTCACTCTGTACTGAGTTTTTTGTCAGTGATTGTTTTCAAGGGATTTCGGTTATGCGCTCGTCCTCCTGCCTGTCAGTGCCTGAAGAGCTTCCTTTCTGTCCCTACTCTGGTCCTTGCCGGACTGTTACAGTGTGTAACCTTCGTCTCTGCTTTTTCACAGCAGTAGGCTTTACTTGTTCCCAGCCCCCCATTCCCTCATGGAGAATATTGGATATTCTACTATGCTGACATTGAGGCACATATGGGGTTCTGGGATGCACAATTACGCATAACGCAATGGCTGCGCATGGAACACCTATTGTTTTTCGTCTTGTGAGCTAGGATGTGCTGGTGGTACCGGACAGACCGAGTGAGGCGCGGACCATATCCTGCTTCGCCCTTAACCAACTAGCGATACCTTAGAGGGCTGCGCCTATATGGACTTAAAATATGTAACTAACATCCTAACCTGTGAATCTGACAGCCTGAAGTTTGGATTTACAGTACTTGCAAGTTTTTCTCTGTTGCCTGCCTCCTTTCCCCTGGCTATGTCAGGTTGCCTATTTAGAGCCCCATTTGGACTAAATTTATTTCTCCAAGGGAGTTTGGGTTGTTTTAGTATTTGCATGCCTTGATCAGTGATTTTAATCTCGTGCAGAGTACATACGTGTGATTTCATTCCCTCTACCATAGTAATACTTATAGTCAAAATGACCTACTGATTTTATATGCAAAGAGATGTTGTTTCTTGAGGGTTTTTTTTTTTTTTTTGAGAAAAAGTAGAAAAGTTTTTGTTAAACTGATAAATGCCAGCTCCTTGATCAGTGTAATCCTATTTGGGAGTGCAAATGACAAAGGCAAAAAAACATTATCAAATAAATGAACTTACCAGCAATCATTTGATAATACCAATGATAATATTGCAAAATATTATATTAATAATAAAAATGCTAAAAGTAAATAATATTGAAAATTAAGGTCACATGGTTTTGCTTTTAGCCACAGTTAAATTAAATAGAGTAGTTTTGTAACGATAGGGATCTTCTCTGAGAAACCCATGTGACGCCATCTCTACCACGCAATTACAAAGAAGCTGAAAAAAGATCAGATATTTATATTAAGAATGATTTCACATGACTACTTGTATGTGAAAGGGGTCACTAGTGACAAACCCATAGATAATTACCACCCAACTTGGCTCTGTGGAGCTTTTTAGCATGTCTCAGCTCACAGTTGTGGTTGTACTTACTTCATTGCTTTAATTCATTCAGCACTCAGTTGTTTTCAGTCCAAAAGTTCTATAAACCCACTGTGCGCTAACAAATGCACCAAACAGCAGACAGACAAATTTAGTGAAAGAGTTGGTGTACATAGTGGAGCATTTAGCAACTAAGGAGCCAAATATTCCCCTCAGGAGTTGGCGGAGATCAAAAACAGAGCAGTATGTAAGGCTGTAAGTGTGAGACAGCAGTTTGTCCATAAATTATATCTGCATAATCCAGAATTTAGAGAAACTTTAATAATCCTCCTATAACTCAGAGAGAAGCTGCTTGCTTCTGTCTCTGCAATAAAATTTACTAACAAAGTTTTCTATATTATAATAGAATGTAAATTTCTCATCAAAAGAGATGCAAAAATACACTGTACATACACTGTACTGTTACAGCTGAAATAATTTATATCAGTTGAGAACAGCCTTAGTTATGTTTGTATTGCTGTAAGCACAAATTAAATAATAATATGAGCATCTTCCACCTCTCTCCCACCTTCTGCTTAGAAGCATCAGTTTCTAAATGTGAGGATTTCTTTTTTTTTTAGAGACAAAATACTTTATATCAGAGCTAGTATTATTCCATCTGCAAATAGTCTGAACTTCATCTTATTATCTCTTTTATGAAGACCTTCACCTGTTCTCTTGACATTATTCCAACTAAAGTCAACTAAAGTTATTGGCCCCAGCATTCTTTCAATTATCAATATCTCCCTGGAACCCAGCCATGTTCCCCAATCTTTCAAACATGCAATTGTCTAGCCACTTTAAAAAAACAAAACAATCTAGATCCTTCAGTCCTCAATAATTAGAGACCAATCTCCAAACTTCTCTTTCTTTCTAAAATCCTTGAAAAAGTAGTTTTTAATCAACTATTGTCCCACCTAGCTCAAAACTGCCTTTTAGAAAAAATCGAATCTGGTTTCAGAGCTCTTCAGTACTGAACTGGCATTACTGAAAATTACTAATGACCTACTTCTAGCTGCTGACTCAGGTAACTGCGCCGTCCTCTTGCTCCTAGATCTAACTGCAGCCTTTGACACAGTAGATCATTCGATTCTTATTCTCCGATTAAACCAATGGGTAGGGGTCTGGTTCTGCCTTGAAATGGTTTTCTTCATATTTTCCAACAGATCTTTCAATGTCTCAATTAGCAACTAATTTTCTTCCTTAGTCAAGGTTCCATACTTGGTCTAATCCTCTTCTCCATCTATTTGCTTCAAAAATATATCTTTCCACTGTTATGCTGCTGACACTCAGATTTACCTCCCCCAATAGCCAAATAACTACAACAAACTAACTGACCTCTGTCTTCAAGACAACAAATTCTGGATGGCTGTAAACTTTCTTCAGCTCAATGAGACTGAAGTATTTTATTTGGACCACAGCATTTGACGAACATTATCTCTCCTTATTTTGGCCCATTGGCCCCCTCTGTTAAATCACATGCAAAAAACCTTGGAGTCATATTCGATTCAGGATTTAAGTTTGACAAATAAATCAATCAGGTAGTAAAATTAAGCTTCATGCAGCTCTGTATAATCTCCAAACTCAGATCTATTCTTTGTACTTCTGACCTGGAGAAAGTCAACCATGCCTTCATATCCTCTTGCCTCAATTACTGCAACTAATTATATTTTGGTATCAATCAGTCTTGTTTATCCCATCCCCAACAAGTTCAAAATGCAGCAGCAAGAGTTTTAACAAGGTCAAAAAAGAGGGAGCACATTCCTCCCACTCTTGCCTCTCTACACTGGCTGCCTGTTAGCTACAGCACTGATTTTTAAAATCCTCCTTTGTCTTAAGTGTTAAATGGTCATGCTCCCTCTTACATTAAAGAACTCCTGTCCCAATATCACACTGAGACCTGAGATCATCTGGCCAAAGACTTCTGTGTCTAAGTGTTATGGGGACAGGTCCTTCTCTATTGCTGCCCCAAAACTATGGAATTATCTTCCTCCCACTATCCAATTCTCCCTGGCTATTGAGACTTTTAAGAGTTACCTTAAAACACACCTTTATTCACTAGCCTTTAACTGTGCCTAACTTAACCAGCTCAGGTATTTCCCTTGACGTCTCTATATGTCTGTGTTGTTACTATGGGCTCTGTGTAACCATGTGCCATTATTATTATTATTATTATTATTATTATTATTATAATTATTATTATTGTCGTCATCATCGCTCTGACTTTTCTTCTCTTGTTTTTTTTTCCTTCTTTCTTGCTTTTCTCTTTGTGTGCTGTAAAGCACTTTGGATCAACTGTGTTGTGTGTAAAGTGCTATATAAATAAAATTGAGTTGGCATTCTGTTTTTATACTACTAATATGCAACATCAATAACAAAGAAATTTACTGTAATGCTGCCTAAATTACATTTGTTATCAGCGTAATGAGGAAATGTGAACATATCTGCAAAGAAACAATCATACTTAACATATCTTCTAAACACTGACCGACAATGTATTTATTTAATTCGTTGTCCCAACAACATCCACTCATAGCAAGTAAATCATCTTTACTTTTGCAATGGTTAGATTCAGGTACTCAAAGCACTTGGTTTAGGTTACAGAGAGATCATCTTGCTTATATTTTTATATTACTTGCTAACATTGAAAAAGTCAACATTTCAGTCACAGGACAAGACATCTGTCAAAACCACAATATTTTCCTTTAATCTTTTCCTAACCTTGACCAAAATCCTTTAGTAGCCTAAACCTAACCACATGGTAGGACTCAGGGCACAAAACCTGGTATCTGGCATCAGCATTCTGCACATTTTATACCTAATACCCATTCAGACTAACCAGGCATTGGCAGACTAATTCGCAAAAGCGTATTAGTCTGGAACCTCTCAGTTAATTTTTGATTTCCTAGGGGCGTTATCAACGGGCACAGACCAAAATGCCTCTCGACACAATTGGACAGACATACAACCAATCAGAGCAACGAAACGTATGACGTAGCGCTGAGCAACACATGCAAGTTGGAGCGGAGCTTGGTCCGTTTTCAAGCAGGAAAGAAAATGGTAACAGAATCTTGAATGATATTTCATGAGCACTGCCTAGTTTGACAGTTTGATCTGAGTTTCGTTAGCGTGGTGCGTTACACTGGACAGACCTGCAGTGCAGACTGGACGCAGGTCCAGACCTACAACCAATCAGAGCAGCGAAACGTGTGATATGTGACTTTTCAAATCTGGACCGGTGACGGTCCTCTGTCAAGAAGAGCACTTTTGTTTCATACTATGTTAGCTGACAACATAAAAAGCAGATAAACAAAAACCAAGAGTGACACAAACTATTGTGAAGATGGTAACAGAGAAAACTTTCAAAACACAGGCTTCAATAATTGGCAGAAAACTCCCTGGGCTTTTCATGTTGGAGGTGGCGTCAACTGTCTGATGGAAACATCAGCAGATACCAAAGGAAGCCAGCAATCAGAATTGCTTGTGCCCTCAAAGCAAAGATCAGGTCCTTCCACCTCCGTGATGACATCAGGATTATCACAGGGAAAAGGTAAACAATAACAAAAGCCAAAAAAAAAGATGCAGAAGAGGTTTCTTATGGAATAAACATTGCAAGTTCCTCTCTAAAAATGTGGACTGCACCACCATCGCTGTTTTGCCATCTGTGCCCTTTCTGGGTTGTCCATCCCTCACGGGCAGATAGAGAAACCTGCATGTGCAAGCTTAATGAAAATCTAGGGTTTGTTGTCCAGAGGCTGCACCAACTTCGTGTCATTGACCTGTCAAATCTTGATGTCCTTGCTCAGTCTGTATGCTGACACCTTGACTCATAGGTGTGTGTATGGGGAGCGCTCATATTGCAAGACCAGGTGCTATCCCCTGTCCAGCCAATACAATGCCAAAAGCCATGTCTCATTCATTCAGTGGGCTACTGTTGAGAACAAGAATGTGCAAATCTTGCTCAACGCAAACATGTGCTTCCTATGCACAACGCTATTTGTTAAGTGTGTGTAGTTTTGAGACCACGAGAAAAGGGTAGGCTATATTAGGAAATAAGGGCAAATGGCTGGGAAATTTCCTCAACATGAAAATACTTGGTTCTGCCAACCTGTAATGTCAATGTACACAAGTGTACATGTAAAATGACCTTGTGACTACAACACATTTTATGATGGTGTAGTAGTGATTGAGTGACTGAATAGTTTCTTTGTTTTGTTTTGTCTTGTTTCAGGCAACAAGGCCATTCAGTGGGCTACTGTTGAGAACAAGAATGTGCAAATGGCAAAGGTCACCCTCAAACAGCAAGTGGAGAGCACTCCGGAGGAACACGTTGAACTATTTCACACACTCCTCCAAAAGTACAAACGTCACACATACAACATCAAGCAGCAGTACCTGTGCTGTAGATCATTGAAGCACAGCTCACACCCAATGAATGTCTCATCCTTATAGATTTATCAGAGATTAAGGTTGTAAATACAGCTCTGAGATACATGCTGTGCATTTTGGTTCCTCTCACCAGCAGGCCACCCTATACAGGGTTGGAGGCTGGGACATGGAACTTTTTTAAAGCCAGTCATGGGGAAATGTGCCCCTGATGGGGTTGGAGGAGCGCTTAAGAGGACAGCTGACAGGCTTGTCAGCCAAGGTAACCACATACCAACAAATCTAGTCGCCTCTCGATGCCCTGGATAAATGAAAATATCCGGGTGCTGGAGCGGAATTGGAGCAAGGTGGAGCATTTGTGGAAATCATCAAAACTCTCAGTTCACCTGGAACTTCTCAGGTCTCTACTTTTAACGCAGGGGTTAAAAATTCTAGAGCCAATTTTGCTACTCTAACCAAAAACAATCAGTCCAACCCAAGAATGTTGTTCAACATTGTGAGCCTTGTCACTGATCCTCTCCCAGGCCAGATATTAAATGCCACCCCTGAAAAATGCGAAGAATTAATTTTCTTCTTTATTCATAAGATCTTAAATATAAGAAGTTTCATTTCTCCCCCAGATTCTCCCATTATTGTTGAGAAGCCCTGTGTAGCTTCCCTCTGATCATTTTAATCTAATCTAATTTTTTTTAATGAAAAACCATGGTACTGAAACTGCTCTTCTTAAGGTCTGAGATGACGTATTGCTGTCAGCTGATGCTGTCCATAAATCCATCCTTGTTGTCTTGGATCTAAGCGCAGCATTCGATACCATTGACCATGATATCCTTTTGGACCGTCAGGAAACCTTGGTAGGTATTGGTAGCACTGCTCTGCAATGGTTTAGGTCCTACCTAAAAGACAGGTGTTTATACATTGGTATTGCTGATGCCAGATCAGCTGCAACAGGTGTTCACTGGTCAAGATAGTGGAAATACCCAAATATTAAACAGTCTTGGTTAACTGTCCCATTCAATAACTCTTGATTATGAATGGGACAGAAATCTTGGTGTTATTTGTTATTATTTATCTAAACCTCAGCTAAGACAAAAATGTTAATTCAGTGGTTCGATCCTGCTTTCATCATCTCAGAAACATTTCAAGGATTAGATTTCTTTCTACCAAAAATCTGGAAACTGTTATCCACGCCTTCATAACTAGTCGATTAGAGTACTGTAATTTCTTGCTCTCTGGCATCAGTAAAAAAATCCCTCTCCTGCCTCTAGCTCATCCAAAACTCTGCTGCCAGGATTTTGACTTTTGATTTTGGCTAGGAAACATGATATTTCACTGATCATGGCTTCCTTACACTTTCTACCTGTTGCTTTAAGAATCGATTTCAAGATAGTATTGATTAGTTACAAAGCTCTGAGAGGCCTCGTAAAGTTATTTATTAGATCTCTTATTGCCCTATGTCCCTTCCTGCTCCCTGAGATGCTTGGATGTGTCGTTCATTGTTGTTCCAAGGTCTAGATTGATACACAAAGGTGATAGAGCCTTTGCAGTCTGGGCTTCTAGACTTTGGAATGACCTGCCTGAGGAGATCAGGGCTGGAAAGTCTGTCTCGTCTTTTAAATCACTTTTAAAAACCCACTTTTTAAAAATCGCTTTTCGGTGAGTTCATTTATGTTTCATGACATTTTAGTTTGTTTTACTCTCTTTGTGTTTTATAATGTGTTTAGTTTTTATGGCTTTTAATTCATGTTATTCTCTTTGTGTTTTAAATGTGTTCTGTTTTTATTGTAAAGCAATATGTAACTGTGTTTTGAAAAGCACTATATAAATAAAGTTTATTATTATTATTATTATTATTATTATTCCAGTTGCTGCTACACTTTTCCAGGTACTGTTAGCCTCCCAAACAACCATCAAGCTCTTTTATGTGGAGGAGGAAGTTGTCGAATGGGCAGTAGAGAAAATGCCAGTGAACATCCCTGCTGTGCCATCCACAATGAGGCTCCACCAGAAGGTCACTCTTTCCCCAGGAAACATTACATACCGTGATGTTAGCTGCCTTTGCACCACACAGAAGAATCTCAATTGTGAGTGTTTTAATACAAAGCAGATGTCCTTCAGTAATGCAAGTGAGTCAGCAAGTTTTGCACGGCAGACAACATGTGACAGAGCACAGGTGTGTTCTCACCTATGATGGCACTTTGTACCCAGGGGTCATTCTTGAAAAGGAAGAAAGTCACTGCAGGGTGAAATGCATGCACCAACCAGGCCCCAACCAGTTCTTCTGGCCCCTCAGGGACGATGTCCTGTGATACCCCTACAAGGATTTACGCATTCCTGCCCCTCAACACGTCACATTGCGCCATGATGAGATTGACAAAGAGATGTGGTCAAAACTCATCAAATATGAAAAAGGAATTTATCAATTCCTACCCATGCCTCTGTGTAAATGTTTAAATGTTTGTGACTTGATTAATCTATCAGAAGCTTGGTTGATTTGTTATGTTATTCTGTTAATGTGTTACCCAGTCTGTACAAAAATATTTGGGCATATCAAAATTCATATTTGTTTAAAACAGCAATAGTAAGTGTTCTGATAAGAGTTAGTAAATGCAATTACATGTTTAAAAATGTGCATAAAATGTGTTAAAATGAATTATTTATTCAACTCTTACTCACTGAAAAGTTCAGCCCTATTACTCAGTTATTTTTTATGAAAATAGTCTTTTACACACAACTTTACAGTTATGCTTACTATAATAACAATGTTATAACTTGATTATCAAGTTAAAATGATAAGTACTCACCCATTAATAATATTTTCTTTTTTTTATCAAAAATAACTAATTACAATCTTTAGTGTACATTGAAAAGTGACACAACACAAGGAAATTTGTTGGTCGCACCTTATATTGAGAGATTTAAAAGGATCAGAATCAGAATCAGAAATACTTTATTGATCTCCGAGGGGAAACTCTTTCGTTAGAGCTGATCACTATCACGTCAGTGCACATAGGAATAGAAGTACTAAGCAAATCAAAATATAATACACTATAATACAGCTAAGTTAAATTAAGTACAAAGTGGATATAAGTATAAAAGCTAAAATAAATGTATAGTACAAAAGTGGATTTACAGGTTGATATAATGTACGGTATAATACAATGTAATAATATAAGTAATAAGTAATAATGCAATAATGAGTACTGTCAAGTTAAGTGTAGCTTATTAAGATGATTATTAGACAGTGGATACTGCACAGCAGTAATAGAAGTATGAATAAATATGAATAAATAGGGAATATTAAACAGAAAACAGAGTATATTGCACAGGAGTATTAAACAGAGAATACTGCACAATATTTCAAGTATTGCAGTGATGTTAGAGGGAGGAGTTAAAGAGTTTGATGGCCACAGGCAGGAATGACTTCCTGTGGTGCTCTGGGGGGATGAGTCTTTCACTGATTATATTCAACATACAGTATATATTAATTATAGCTAGAAAACAGAAAATATGTTGCAATACAATTTTGAATGTTATTCAGAAACCTACTTAAATATTAGTAACAGGGTTGCAAAAACAGTGCACATGTCAGGAAAACAGCTTATAAAATACTTAGTTTGATAACCTGAGGAGGGCAAATGACATCTTCTTTCATTATGACTTTATTGAAATAAACCTAAAAACAAAGTTTGTTTTTTAAAAAGCTTCAGATCCAATTTCAACTCCATTTGTGGAAAAGCTCACTAACTGGTCCAATTATGGGCCAAATCGAGTCCCAGAAGGCCAAAGCCTGAGCTACCAATACCATCTGCTTATGGAACACCCTCTCAATTTGGATCAGCTTGTCAATCTGCCTAGGGGAAGACATAACATGCACACACAAGGCAAAAACCTTCATCTTCAAACTTCTATCAGTGTATTAATGTATTATGCATGTATGTATGAAGTTTTTCCCCTCTGCCATAGCCATGTTAAATTCCATAGCTTGCTAATCACAAAAACACACTATGTATTCTGTACTTTGTTTTTATGTTGTATGTAAATATATCTTTGTTCTGGAGGCACGAATAACACACACTCTGTGGAAACAAATTTCCCCTTGGGGACAATAAAATCTATCTATCTATTCATTAAAGGTCACATATTATGCAAAATGCACTTTTTCATGGCTTTTCAACATAAATATGTGTCCCCAGTGTGTCTAGAGACCCCCAAAGTATGACAAAAGACCATCCTCTCTCTTGCTACATCTATCAGAAAACATGTTCCAGAAAGCCAGCCAGATTTCCCTCCGTGTGACGTCCCAACGGGCTTTGTTGAACATAGCACCACCTCCAGCTTGGTGGCCATCCCTGCCCACAGAAGACCTAGTGAGTCTACCTCGCTGTCCGCCAGTGTTATTTCCTCGCTATGGCCGACTCCAGTAACACAAAAATGTCGAAGGTATGAGCAAAGCACGCAGATTGTTCTGTTGTTGGCTGCAGGAACCAACACAAAAGTCTTCATCCCATCATCTGAGGATGTGAAGACCCAGTGGATTAACTTTATTTTTGATGGAAATGTGCCCACAACAATTGTTTTTATAATTGTTGTTTTGCCAGTACAAAGTAGGATTTGCTTGAAAACTGAAGCTCAAGGATCTATCGATACCGGCTGTACATGACCCTGTTCCAGACTTGGAACCTGTAAGTTTTGCCATGTTTTGTGTTGTTTTACTGATTATTTTGCAGGTTAGCCTGTTGAACTTAGCGTTAACATGTGACGTGGCTAGCTTCGATTTTAGGCCCATACGCTGGAGCAATGTTGGAGTATGTAATATTGAGGTAAAGTCAGAATGTCCAAGAAAATTGTGTGAACGTTAAGAATCATTTGAAACCAATTAAAGAATGAGAGTAGTAAGTTTGATGTGGTTAACTGTTTTTTCATGTTGCTTTTTGTGGAACTTTATACTGCACCGTAAGGTGAGCCCTCTCTGCTACAGTAGCGGCGAGGTCAAAAAGTGGTTGATGGTATGCCATACACATTATCAATGGATGCAGACCAAAATAGACACAACTGGATAGACCTACAACCAGTCAGAGCAACGAAACGTGTGACGTATTGCTGAGCGACACACGCAAGTTGGGCCAGTGCTTGGTCCATTTTCAAGCAGGAAAGAAATTGCGGCCTGGTCACAAACTTTCTCAAATTACAGCTACACAGTACACTAAAATGTGTTTCCTAAAAAATGTACATGGCAAACTAAGCTAAACAGTTAGACTACATACAGACATCTTTCGTTTGAGCTTGTTTGTAACAATTCGCTATTAGCTGATATAAATATAACCACTGTTGTTTGTCAGTGTCTAGTCAATATATTTAATACACAAATGGTTCAAAGTCAGCTTTTAATTAGTGAGACAAAAACATAAACCACAAGGCAGAATTATAGTCTGTCAACTACGACGGAGTAGCCTATTAGGGCAACTGTTAGAAAAAAAATTACAGTCAATATATTTGATACGAAAATGGTTCACAGTCAGCTTTTAATTAGTGAGAGAATAACATAAACCAAAAGGCAGAATTATAGTCTGTCAATGATGGTCCAGTAATCAGGCCTATTGTTTTCTGGCTGCACCTCTCTCATTACTGTTAAGTATCTGATTAGCATATGATTGGCTTGACCATGGTGTTAATACACTGTGGTAAACGGTTGGCAAGTTAAATCTCAGACCACCATTTCTGTTTAAAGAGGGGTTTTCTTCCGGACTTCCAGATGGGAGCCGAAACGTTTTGATTCTGAAAACAGTGTCCAGATGACTACGACTGAAACCTTTTATAGTTTAGTATAAAACTATAGTATAGTTTAGTTAGATTAGAAGTTTTTTCAGTTAGTTTGGGTTTTCCATCTCCGATGAAGAGTAGCTCACAGCCGCTTCCCTAAACTTGTCTCTTCCAGATCAGTCCCATACTGCATTCTGTGTTTGTCAGACGGTCTGAAGGGGATATCAGCAGAGCAATAACGTAGGCTAATGCACAGCAAAGTATAGGGCAGGTTGATTTTTAAAAAAATATTATGACTTTATTCTCATTAAATTACTGTCTTTATTTTCGCAATATTACGACTTTTTTTTCTCAAATTATTATGACTTTATTCTTGAAATCTCAAAGAACACAGGATAGAGAGGGAGAGGGAGGCCCAATGCAAATACCACCTAGAATTATTTATTTTTTAAATAGTAGAATTGTAACTGTAGTATTAATATTAATAAATTAATAATAATAGGAATGACAGCTATAGGAAAAATAATGTCAGTATTAGTAACAGAGCCAATAACAACAACTGTAGTAGCAGTTGTCGAGCAGGAACATGGGGGCAGTACATGGCCCACCACAGATCCAGTCTCTGCAGCTCCAGAGGCAGAAACACCTGCTGAAAGTGACAGGAGAGAGGAGAGAAACAAGAAAGCACAGAACTACGGGAGAGAGAAGCTATCGAGTTAGTAACATGCAGTAATGGGATAAAAATGCATACAGATGGAGAGGGAGAGAAGGAGAGAGGAAAGAAGTGCATCATGGGAAGTCTCCCGGCAGTCTAGGCCTATAGCAGCATAACTAAGGGATGGTTCAGGACTCACCCAAGCCAGCCCTAACTATAAGCTTTATCAAAGAGGAAAGTCTTTAGCCTACTCTTAAATGTGGAGATGGTGTCTGCCTCCTGAACCCAAATTGGGATGCGATTCCACAGGAGAGGAGCTTGATAACTGAAGGCTCTGGCTCCCATTCTACTTTTGGAGACTCAAGGAACCACAACCCTGCATCCTGGGAGCGCAGTGTCGGGTAATATGGTATTATGAGATCTTTAAGATACGATGGTGCCTGACCATTAAGAGCTTTGTAGGTGAGGAGAAGGCTTTTAATTTCTATTCTGGATTTTACAGGGAGTCTGTTTACAGTTTGTCTGAGTTTAACATCAGTAAGTTGCAGGTCATCCAGGTTTTTATGTCCTTAAGGCATGCTTGAAGTTTAGCTAACTGGTTAGTTTCATCTGGCTTGATCGATAGATATAATTGGGGATCATCTGCATAACAATAAAAGTTTATGGAGTGTTTCCTAATAATATTGCCTAGAGGAAGCATAAATAAGGTGAATACAATCGGTCCAAGCACAGAACCTTGTGGAACTCCGTGACTAACTTTGGCGTGCACGGAGGACTCAACGTTAACATGTACAAACTGAGATCAATCTGATAGATAGGATTTAAACCAGCTTAGTGCGGCTCCTTTAATGCCAATTACATGTTCCAGTCTCTGTAATAGGATGTGATGGTCAATGGTGTCGAATGCAGCACTAAGATCGAGTCCAAATTTTCTGGGAGGGGACCCTCAGACCCCCCGTTTTAAGATGTATCCCCACCAATGTTGAAATGAAACCTATGCCCTTGTTTTATTGCACATCCTGACAGTAACGAGCATAGTTGTCGTCAACTCGAATAATCTTCGAGATATCTTCACTTCACCTGGTTCACATCACTGTCTCCACTGTGGCCTCTCTGCTCTGCTGTCCGCTGACTTTGCCCCATGTGTTTGTGTGTGTGTATGTGGAGGAGCTCAGCCCTGGCACAGAGAGCAGGGGATAGGCTGCAGCGTGATAATAAATTACAGCAAAACATTAAAAAGTAACGATAAAAGAACCAGTAATGGTGGAGCGTAATTTTGCCCCAGGGCCCATTTAATACCAGGTTTTGGTACCCATCCCTACCGCACATCCAGTTGGTGTTTGTTAAAAATATTTTTATACTTTTTTTTTAATCAGACCTGCTAAATTTCAGGCACACCGGTGCAACCAATGAAAATGTTTAGTCGCACTTGGCAGAGTCGCATGTGCGAACTTGCTCATATCCAGCAGACAGTGTAAAGTCATGCATCACTACATTTACCTGCAACAAGGGATGTTGCCTGCCAGACCAACCCACCATAGAGACATACTGTTGGCAAACAATTGTCTTTGAAGACTCTTCATCACAAGTACAGGTTTGTTGCGTCATATATTGTGACTACTTTTGATAGTCAGCAATCAGCTGTTGCAGTCTTTAGTAGTTGTACTTATAATGTAATATTGCTATGTATTTTTCTCATGTCATATTGCTTGGGTTTCATAAAAAAAAAAAATTATTCTCTTACAGGTCCTGACTGTCACGGTCTGTCTTGTTCTTTCCCCGTCACTCTGCACTCCCTCACCTGATTATTAATTCCCAGCACCTGTCACCCATAGCACACCTGCACATAATCAGCCACTCTACTCCCTATATAACACAGCTCCTCACCTCAGTCAGTGTCCGGTCTCGTTCATGGTAGAGGACAGAACGCTAGTTCACCTATCTCCTAGAACAATTTGGACTCCCTTCGCCGAAACCTACCCATTCTCTGCTACTGCTATTCAGTACCTCTTCCCTGGCTCCTTCGTGTTCCTGTCATCTGTGTGGTTCACTTCAGCTCCAGTCTCAGTGTATCTCCAGTCTTCCGTGTGTGATCACTCCAGCTCCAGTCCCCGTTGAGCTCCCGTCTCCCGTGAGTCTTCCACTCCGTCTCCTGGGTTCGAGTGTCGCTCGTCTACAGTGAGTGTTACTCTAGTCTCCTGGTTCGAGTTGGATCTACCATCTGGACTTCCCCCTCCTCGCCAGATCTCAGCCAACTCCAGACCAAGGACAGTAGTTCTCCCCTCATTCTATATCCACGCTTTTTGTATTAATAAAGTACTCACTATTCTCCTTGTGTCTCCGGCCTGATCTGTCCGTAACACAGACTACTGTGTCCTGCAAAGTCTTTGGTGTTGGTACAGCCACTGTTCCCTATGCACCTCCTCAGCCCTTTCACTGATGTGCTGATGTGGAGAAGCTGAGCCATCACCACTGAGACCTTCTGCAGTGTAATCCTATGGTTCTACATAAAGAGCATGGTAGGTGCAATCACTGAGAATAATCACAGAAACAAAGAATATGACAATGTAAAAAATGTAAGGAAAAGTATTCTCAGTGCTCAAAATAATGCACATGAAAATAGATCATGTCTACTTGAATTAGTATAAATACTAAAATAAACATACTAAAACTTTGCAGATGTCACAACACTTGTATCAGGCTACATCAACACTGGGAGTGATCCTTATAGAAACCGAATTGAAGAAGTAAAATATCTAAATGTCAGTAACTATGGTCAGATCACCTAAAAATGAAATACATAGTATGGTATAAAAAGCTAGATTCAAGAATTACACAATTACAGTGGGATGGTCACTTCACCGGTCACTTTATGGGATTAAAATTTTTGTTCTGCCATTTTGGTTTCCTCTTTCCTCATGACTATATAATGTACAAGTAACACTGAATCTGCCATGCTTTACAGATCATCTGAGTGGCCTGATGATCCATTGTGTTTGAGGTGTTCTCCTGGACCCACCAGACCCTCCTCACAGTATGAGAAACCATCAGAGGAAGAAGTTATTGCTCGACAGGTGTTATGCTTCAGTCAAGCAAAGGCCTGAAGACAACACAGTAAGCAGCAGCATCAGACAATCTCTGTGACCTGAGAGCAACATTACCAGCTGCTACAACTTCAGTATACAAGAAACCCTTTACCCTGATGGAGGACATTATCTGTACAGTTCACATAAAAGTTATGGCCTATTTTTAAGGAGGGTTTTGGGTATTAGAGAAATCATGTTCTTTTACATAGGTTTTATGCAAGTACACTGTTTAAAAAGGTGATATGAAAAACTTATTTGATTTCATGCATGTAGAAGGGTCAAAATAAGTGGTCCATTTAACATCCTCACTATGAAATGAGTTTTCCAAATAATTCTTTACTATAGGTAGTAAATAGTGACTTTATAACAAGACATTGCTGTTTCACAGTTAAACTCTATTACAGGTGTTGATAGATCACAATATAAATGATTTAATATTCTCAGTATTTGTAAAGGGTATCAAACAGATAATCTGCAGCTTTGAATAACATTTTAAAGCATAAATATGGCAATAATTGTCTGACAAGTGAAAAGATCTTGCTCAATTGCTTATGATTTATCAATTTTTGTTGGCAGAATTTTCAGGGTAAACACATGACCTGTTACAAACTGACATTTCTGTCTGTTTGTAACAACATTTCAATGTTGTCATATTAGCAGTCTTCTATTTGTTCAAGGATGCCTTTAAATATGAGAGAATACAACACCCAAGACATAGTGCGATAACTGTTTTAATATCCTCTGTTGTGTCAAAGCTGGTAGATTTCATGAGCTCTGTTCCCCGACCAATTTCTTTGGACCCAGCGCAGTTTAAAAAACCCACAAATGTAAATTATGAAGCACATTTTAAGGTAAGAGCTCTCTGGGTTTTTAGTCTGGGAGAAAAAAAAGACACAGACAACTTTAATCCTGCAGGAATGGACTTTACTGGACCTCAACTAGAAAAATTGCTCTACTTCAAGTAGCTCAAAACTATGTGATTTGATTTTTGTCTCAGAGTTTGTGCTGGTGTCAAAATGTGTTTTGTTGTGATTGCAAGCATAGCGTGTTTGTTTCCAGACTGCAATGGGTAAGAACATAATCTACATATTTATAACTCTGTTTGATATCATTAATTTTATCTTTGATATATGCATTGGTGTGTGTGTGTGTTTCTGATTGATGTGCATTATGCTTCATCTCAGCATAAACTGTGAGGGAAGATTAAAGGAAAATGGGGATTCAGCAGAACGCGCTTAGAGTTGCTTCGCACATAAGCAAGATAAGTGAAAACAAAAATGCACACACATACACACAGTCACACACACACACACGCGCGCGCAGGGACTGAATCTTTTTCACATTTGTTTCATGTGGCTGATCTGTTGATCTGTGTTTGTTTAAAAATCAGAACACTGCAGATGTCTGATAACCCATGGCTTCTCTTCCTCTCTCTTTCTCAAATTTAAATGAGCTTCATCAGCATGAAATATTTCAGCATCTGTTTGCCAAAGTATATAGGGACAATATTGAAGAATGATAAATCATTGAGCAAAATGCCATCATAAAATCACAATCAATTAATCAACAAGCAATGTATTATTATTTGTCTCTCCTGTCTCCAGTTTAGAAACAAGGTTATTTATCTTTCTGTTCTATTTCTACCTCTTTCTCTCTCCCTCTCTGTCACTTGGCATCTTACTGAAATCTGCATGCAGCAGTATCCATCATGTAAAATCATAGTATGAAATCCTGACTCTAGGGTGGCCATATGAGCCCTTATCTACACACAAACATAAATTGAATTTTAAATCAAAATCCTAACACAGTATGCTTGTTATGAATGGCGTATGATGCATTTGCAGCATGTTTAGTTCATGCAGCGTTCATCACTCAGTTCATTGTGAATGTTTGGATAATAACCTGCGTTGAACATGTCTAGCCATAACTAGTATTGGCCTAGATCAGTCTAAAAAAATAACTTTTTAAAAATTTATCTATGATATCCCTTTTATTTTATGTAATTGTGGAAATGTTAATTCTTTTTAAACATTTAAAAAACATATATTGTAACCATGCCATTTACAACATTTAAATGCAATTTCCAGTATTTGAGAAGAGAGGAAATTTGGGCATCCAATGTGCTGCTGTCACACTGTAAAGTAGTTCCTGCCAGTTAATATTTCAGCGACCAAAAGTAGCTGTATCTTTCTCCATGGATACCGGCACCAACCCCAGAGATAAGAGGTTGCAGCAGGTGTGGTTCAAATGTCCATGATAGTGAACTTTCAGAGGGTAGGATTCAAACCAAATGAATGAAAGATGAACAACACCTGGCTTAATGTCAAGAGAGGGAATCTTGGTTCTTCTGTACCGAGAAAACATGTTCTACTTGCTGAAAAGAAACTACCTTGACAGTGACCGTGCTACAGGTGCAGTACTTTCGTGAGCAAGATAAGTCTTGCTACGGTAATGCAGACCTATAAAATGCATCAGATGCATGATACTGTAAATGCAATAGAGAGGCATTTCTTTTTATCCAACAAACATCAATCTCTCAAATGTGTGCAAAGTATAAATACAGGCTAATTAATACTTCTGACTTTCACCTCGCTGCTTCCTTTACCAATTGAAAAGTCCAATAAATGGAAGCCAATCGACATTAAAATGAGTCCTTATTTATCTTATGGAAAAAGTAAAAACAGTCCTTAAATACATAAATAAAAATAACATATCTGAGCTTGGACACCTCCCGTTGATTTGGCTGATCATTGCAAAAAAGGTATTCGCATTTTGAAAGTTGTTTTAAAATGTTCACAGCAACATTCTGTAATTTTAATGGCACATAGGATTTTCAGTTGTGTGGTGCTGTTGCACAGCTACTTTGGATGGATTAGCTGATCATGATGTAGGCCTGGTCTGTTCTGAAAGTACTGCACAAGGCATGTGATGGTTGTAGGGTATTTCACACACTGGTGAAATACACTGATCACAACTAAACCAATAACTGAAATGATTCCCAGAAAACTGGTCAATAGAGTTAATTGATATAGTCTCAATCTGGAAAGCGAGTCAGCCCCACTTTGTTTTTTAAACTGCTGACAGCTGACAGCTGAGATGCATATTGTAGAATGACAAGGCAGGGTGCTTTTTCATGTACGCTGTTTTGTTCCTCTAGTGGGTATTTGTGATTATTTGAATTATAATGTGATTTTTGGTTTGTTATTGCTTGTGTAAACAAGGAATGAGCAACTAGTTTGTGTCAATGAGAGCAGTTAATCAGAATCAGAATCAGAATCAGAAATACTTTATTGATCCCCGAGGGGAAACTCTTTTGTTACAGCAGCTCGCCTTTACATCAGTGCACACAGGAAAGAAGTACTAGCAAAAAATATAATACACTATAATACAGGTCAGAAAATAAATTCAGGCATTTTGTGTAGTTTACCACTAATGCATTTGGATTTCATTTCTGCTTTTAGTATTAGATTTCCCTTGTGATTAGGCATGTTACATTTCAATTTAACCTAAAGTAGTTTTAAATGCATAAGTTATCAGACATTTATGTGCAGGGCCCTTGCAAAGATTTTCTGCAGGTGAAAATTTTTTGCCAGGGAATTTTTCACATTCACACACACACACACACACACACACACACACACACACACATACCCTTTAGCCGCAATTTGAGGATGTACTGAAAATGTTCAAATGTGTTTTTTTCCCCAAGGTTTTATTTATTAATTTAATTGTTTTAATTATATTTTCAGTAAATGTTGTTTCATTTAAAGGCAGTTTGTCCTTAAGTTTTCCTACATGTATGATGGCTTTTATATAAAAAAAATAATAAAACACCATGTCATCACTGTCCAGTAAAAAACCTTGCATCTCCAAATTTGATGATTTTCACTTTTTCATATGCTCATCTAAAGGTTAATAAAACCTTATCAAAGCCCACTGGATTATGTCAAAAATGCAATTTCATCGAGCTTACAAAACACAGCTTTTCTGAGCTTCATAAGATTAGACA
Organism: Siniperca chuatsi; assembly: GCF_020085105.1. NCBI lineage: Eukaryota > Metazoa > Chordata > Actinopteri > Centrarchiformes > Sinipercidae > Siniperca > Siniperca chuatsi. The sequence goes on from NC_058042.1 coordinate 31,249,383, forward strand.
TTTTTTTGATACAGGGTTTTCTCCCAACACCAGTAATGTTAAACTTTTGATTATGGATTGTAAACTGCACTCAGGTCTCTAAAACATCAATTTCCCCAGGCAAAATACACAGAATACGACCTCAGCATAACCTGATTATTATTGTATTAAAAGTATAATATTATACAACTATACAGCTTCAACTCTGGTTTAGGTTATGCAGGTTTTTACATGTAAATGAGACAATTCAGTGTAGCCACCCTCCATTCATTCTCTGGTTTCACCTTTTCTGTTATTGAAACTGCAGATAGAGCTCTTGTCTACACTATTTGGCAGCAAAGTATCATGTTTCAAGTTTCTCAAGGAGTTTTTGAAAGTGGTATTTTGAGCTTAGTCCTCACTAACACATTTTTGGAGCAAAAACTCCAAAAGTGGGCACAGCAGGAAGGTTCCACCAAGGTTGGTGGAGCTAACTGTAAGGCATACAATTGACTTTATTTCTAGGGAGACATTGGGAGTCTTTTCCCCTTGATTGATTGGTTGGTTGGCTTGTTGATTTCTAAGTTGTTGTTTTTTTTGTTTTTTTTTTAAGCCATCACCTTGTTTTGAACTGCCTCATATACAGTAAATGGAACATTGTGCTGCAACAATATGAAACTGGAACTTGGGCAAATATGCACACAAGAGGTGGAAGGGAACCATCTGTCACTGAGATATTAGTTTTCCCAGGAGCCATAGTGAAATGTAACATTTGGGCTCTGCTTATGACTTATAAATATAATTGCTCCATGATTGATAATGCACTCAGCTTGGACACCGTAAGGTACAAGACAACTATCCCATTTGTTCCTTCTGACATCGACCCTTAAGGATTATAAAGCAAACTTATGTCCAATGGAGGCAGGTATGCAAAGTGATGGATGGAAGGATGGAAGGTTAATTGGTAACCCAATTTACTGTTAATGGCTTGCATCTGCTTTGGATGTCCTGGTACCTGTGTACTGCAACTAACTAATATTAAACCATGACTTGCATTAAATGTTGTTGTCACACACATCTTGTGTTAGTGTGAAGCTCCAAATTAAAGTAGCTCAAAACTTAATCATTAACCTGCAGCACACAAAAGGGAGCTGCTTACAAGGTTTTAACATTGTGACTTGGAACACTCAGTTATCAGTAATAAACACCTTCCTATGTATATACCTGATAGTGAAGTGAATGGCAAGCAGGCAGTACACATACCTCCCTCAGGCATACAGTGCTCGCACCGGAGGCCATTAATTACTGAGCCTTTACCACAACTATTAGGATTGTCTAATGAAACTGGGATTCGGATTTATACCTGCTGAGGTGTGTGTGAGCCTGTCTTATCTTTGTGCAAGTAGACTGGTCTGGTCTGATGGGAGGATCTGTAAAAACAAAGAGATTAATGAATAATGCAGGAATTATGCACACAAACACACACACACGCAGGCTCTGTAATAACACACAAAAATGCATCAGGGGTCCCCAGTGTGTGTTTGAGTGAATGTATGTGTATATGTGTGTGAGACAGAGAGGCTGAGAGAGTTTATGTGAAGGGTCCATTGCTGGGTCCACATTTTCCCCAAAGGGCACTGTGATGTTTCTGAGTGTGTTATTATGGAAATAAAAGGGTTTTAGTTTAGAGGGTGGGTGGCAGGTAGAAAGAGGTCTCTCTACTGAATATTTATGACAGTCATACAGTGTAGAGCAATGTGTCTCTGTGTCTGTGACTTTGTCTTACGTTCCCCAACTCTACAGTGCTTAGCAAATTTTGGGGAAATATCTGAGGAGGTAAATATTATACCCATAGTATTGCAGCGGTGCGATTGCAGCTAAAAGAATATGTTTAGAACTCTGTTTCAGCAATGTGTGGCTGATTTTAAGTAGAGTTTTACTAGAAAAAAATATCTATGTATACATGTAACCTTTGTTAATACAACAAGAAAGCATTTTTGTTAATGGACAGTAACCATTTTATGATTATTCTCTTCCAAAACTGATGCTGACTAAAGAGGCTGCTCAAATTTGAAGTGGTACTGGCCTACCGTGCTGCGAATGGCTCAAGCCCAGCCTACATCCAGGACATGCTCAACAAAGTCACAGCTGTCAGCAGAAACTCTACACATCTTCCGTTGCAGACTGAAAACTCATCTGTTCAGACTGCACCTTGGCCCCTAAAAAAACCCTCTTTCTCTATCTCTTATTGTTTCTAAATCAAAATTCTAAGGTTCCATCTGCATTCTGAGCGGTTTTGAGATATTGAGATATCTGCATTCCAAATAGCAAAAATATGTTGAACAAGTCTCTTTCATACATGACAATGACAGATGCCCAAATGTATTCTAAATGTACAATATCAAAATCCTATCAAATTTGGAAATGTTTTTTTTTTTGGATCAGGTCAAATGCAGATAGAACTTTCTAATCCTAAAAATTCACTTTCTGCTTTGAATTATAAGGTTCTATCTTGCAAAACATGAAAGGAAGCAATGATTTTCAAGAAACACAAACAGTTTACTCATGTAACAGAGTGTCTACATTTATGAGAAAGTTAAATTTCATGCTTTCTGTGACATTTTTATGACATTTATTTCTTCTTTTAGGACAAATCATCTTATTCTTAATCAAAAAAGCATTGGAGGTTAAATATAAAGGTCAGCGCTAAATATTTTGTCCAGTGCAGATGTCAATTTTAGGTAGAAATGTAATTGTTTATTAAACACATTATTCCAGGAATCATTTGTTTATTTCCTTTGGGTTAGACAACAAGCGGCTACTGTAATAAATCTAGCCAGGACTTAATTCCACAGAAAGTGGGACAGGTTAAGTATAAGGATTTTCTTGATATTCTCTCTACAGATCAGTATGGCAGGTAAATAAAATGTGTGTAAGTAAGTGTAGCAGGTCAGTATAAAGGCAGTATTAGTATTAAGTTTTGTTTTATATCAGAAATGGTGACTCTGATGTCTTATTTTGGGGAAAAAGGAAAGAAAAAAAATAGATGGATGAATTAGTGTTTCTGTTGTAATTAAGATGCCATCAATTCAAATGTAGACTATTTAATGACCTTTAAGGCTTAATATTTATAAAATTTAAGATATTTTAAGACTGTTTAAAACTGCAAGAAGACAGATAATGCTTCTGCATGTTTCACAAAGTTTTATAAACTTAAACATTCTTGTGAAGGACAACAATACAAATTCCAGGCAAGTTCAGTGTTCTTTTAAAATCATTTTAGATCTTGCTGATGAGTTTATTTTCATTGTTAGCCACCACACTAGCCAGCTAACACTAGCTTCCTAATGTTAGTCTGGCAGCTAATGCTAACATTAAGAGGCAAGCACTAAAGAATAGGTTCAGGTTTTTTGAAGTCTATAACCTATATTCCAGTCACGGGCAATAGTGGAATTCACTCACTCTTGTAAACTCTGTGTATTTTGAGAAAAAAATTCACTTAAAATTCAAGTTAATGAATTTATAAAAAGAACAAAGAAGAAGGAGTTCCCAGGACAAACAATGTGGATCAGTGATTGTCCGTTAGGTACGCACATTCGCAGCTCCTTCACGTTTCTGTCTGGCTGCTGATCAGTCGACTTTCTTCAAGGGAGAGGAGTTAAGGTCTGCACAAAAAGTTGCTAGATTGGTTGCTATGCCTATGCATGGTCTTTGTGTGATTAACATTTGGCATATTACCAACAAGAAAATATCATATTTAGCCATGTTCCGAGTGATTTACTGAGGACAGTACTTTCAACAAAAGTAACCCAAATTCTGTTACGGGTTTGCAATGCAGAATGAAATTCTCTTCTAAAACTGCACTGCACTATTCACAATGCTTTTGTAATCACAAGCAGCTTAGGTTCCAGTTAACACAAAGTCAATGTACAGTATACACCAGCATGTTTCAGACTAGAAGTGTCAACTATTTTCACACTTTATAGAGAAGGCTGACAAAGAACTTCTTTTGCAGTGCCCAGCTTCACATCTAACAGCTGCTTAGTACAATCATAGTCTTCTACTGTTGCCACTGAGCAGCTCCACTGGAGCGGTCAGGGGAGTTCAGCAGTTTGCTTAAAAGCAGCACAAATGTAGTTATTGTGAGAGTTTAATTTCCCTGTCAGTCCTGCAAGTTTAGTATAAGTCTTTCCAAAGAAATAAAACAATTCTGAAATATAGTAGTAGCTGGGCAGGTATGTGCAGTGTGCACACTATATGCCTAACAGACCTACTGGAAGACCCCTGACACACACATACCAGCCTGTATCCCGTGACCTATCCACCTCTTCCATGTCTTTCCCTTGTTTCTGAGCCTCACAGATCCTTCCAGAAATCTGGACATGAACGCTGGCATCATAGTCAGGATGTCTGGACTAAGTGCCAGTCTCCAGTGCCACCGCAATAACATGCCAACATGAATCTGTTATCATTCAAAGAGCAGCCATGATTTGACATTGCCCTGAAGAGCTGCTGATACTGAAACACATTCATTTGTTTTCCAATAAACACCTCCACATGAGAGTATAATGTATCTTGGCCAATACTTTATATGCATCTGTCCTTCAAAAAAAGGCTATGTCTGCCTGATATACTTTGTCCTTAGAAAGAGGAAGGAAGAAAACAATGACCCCATCTTTTCCATTCATTACATCACCACTGTTATATAATAAAGCAGAAATAGAATCACTGAAGTAAAGAAAAGGAAATAATGAATGAAAGTACAAACATGTCCTCTTAATTGAAACAGGGTTTTGAGTCTCCAGCCAGTGAGTGAGTCAAGTAACAATGCTGAAAATGAAGATAAGACTTCTTCTTAATTTATCTGCAAAAAAATGAATATAATTTTCTCTGTGTGTTTTCTCTCCTCTACTGCTCTGTCTTTCTTCCCCCTCTCTCTGACAGGAGTCAGTCTCTCTGAATGTGCAACAGGCTCCTGAATATTGGTTTTACTTTCTCTCAACTTGTTTGTTTGGACTGCATATTTTGGACAGCTGCAGATGCTGTTTGGAGTGATTATCAATCTGAGAAATGGCTCTCGCACTGATCCCTTTTCAAATACTCTTGAAATGAGCCTCCTGCTTGGCTTACCATACATTAAAGCGCCTCATTATTTCAACTGATCCTTGCTGTGTATTCTTCACTTGCACATGGACAGCAATGAAAGAACTAGTGGAAAATGAAAAAAGCGTGGCTTGACAGAATATTTTTGTGCAGCAAGTATTTGATTTTGTTCAATTTTCTTTCATTTCTTACTTCCACTGTTTATCTAAAGTGGTGGTGAAAGTAGAGGTAATCTCACAAAATAGTCAAATAGCTTCTAGAATAACACGTAACATGTATGACTGAGGGATCAAAGTTCAAGAAAAAAAACTTGCAGCCCTCAGTATGGCTTTGCATCATATTATTAGGCAGGCACCGTTTACGTTCTTTCAATCCAATATCAATAGGTCTGTATACATTACTAAAGATCAAACTGATATTTTCAACAACAGCAATAATTGAACTGTCTTCAGTATCTTAACAATGTTTAAATTAGGCCTTGTCATTAGCATTGTGTGAAAAAAATACAGTGCCCTCATTTTTTTTCAATTAAACTCCTGCATTGGCACAATGGTTGCACAAACGCAGAGGGTTCTGGCAAAAAAATATAGGGTTGCCGATCAAGAAAGTTGAACAGAGTTCAACTTTTGCCACAATGCAAGGCGATGTCATCTGGAAAGTCATTGCCTTGGCCAATCATATACATGCAAGTGCACATGTCTATGTCATATGTATCATCTTCGAACCCACAAAAATGCAGAACCACAAGGTAGCTTAGTCACTTGATTCACACTTTATTACAACAAGCATGGATATTGGACCGGGGTGTAGCAGTGGAGAACAGGCAAGGTGGAGATGGCTGAAGAAGCAGGCAGACAGGAATCCAGAGAACAACAGGAGCTGATTACCAACACAGGATAATCCTTTGGGCAGAGCAGAAGACATGATCAAAAACACGAGGAAACAAAATATACTTGCAAAGTACTTAGCTGCGTATTTCTTAGCAGAGCCTTGACATAGTGGTCGTACAGTGTACGGGGACGATCTGGCGTCGGTGTAGTGGAAGAGTCTGGCATATAAACTGTGGAGACTGATGAGTAGATAGAGGACAGGTGTGCCGGTGATCAGCAGCAGGTGAGGATTCATGGAGCCGGTGACATACACACATACACACACACACACCTACAGACAAGTAGGGGACACACAGGAAACACCAGAAAGGGGAAAACAACAGAGAACACAGGGCTGAAGAGGCAACGGTGGCAGACTACCACAGTCTAGTTGTCAAGTTGATTGCTTAAGTTGGAGTTATTACACACGTAGGTGTCTCTGTAAACCTACACATAGAAGGGTGTTATATGAGTGACTGTAGATCACAAGGAAACTGACCTGCACAACTTCCAAATGTCAACAATGCGTTGTGCACACTTGCATGTCAAGCAAGTTGTTTGGTTGATTCAATTATAGTCAGGAGGCGGGCTTGTACTGGAGATGAAAAAAGTTAACGTCATGCAAATTGTACATACAAGTAAACAAGAAACAGCCACGTCTCCTAGCTTGATCGCCTACGTGCAGCCCAGAGAAGCTTTGGTATTTTGAACCGTTGTGGCAGCAATGCAGTGTTTTGTGGCGATAAGCATCTTGAAAATGGATGGTTGGATGGATGAATGGGTGGACAGGTTAACTTTTTCTAATTTTATAAATAACTCCATATACATCTTTATATACAATTAGATCCTTATTTGAGTCATTGTTCACATAAAAGTTAATAGAAACCCCGATCATCGCCTCTGTGCTACTTTGGGGTCAGATAGGCCTTCAAACTCACAAATATATTACCAAAACAGGACTTCCTTTTTTTGTTTGTTTTTGTTGGAATACACAGAATTTCAGTGTTGATCTACCTATCACTACATTTTACACCAGAACTCCATTTACCATGTGTCTATTTTATGCTTGAATCATATTGTCATTTGGTCCTCCTTCATGTCGAAATCATACTTCTGTGAAGATACATGTAAACTTCTTTGTGGATCAATGCAGAGAAGGGTGTTATGGGTACCCGAAGGTCACAGAGGCACAGCAGCCTGTTCTCATTCCCACGGCGACAAATAACATTGTTTTGTCACACCCCTCTGCATTGTATAAAGACGCATAAGGTACCCTTGTGCCTTTGCCTGCCTTTAGTTCTGTGTAAATAACCACACGTGTGCATTTGTGTGATGAAAAAGATTAAAGAATGGTCTACAGATTAGACTTATTTATTTATTCATATAAAGGCAAATCCAGAAAGGGATGAACAAAAGGTGTTGAAATCCTGTTGTGGAAAAGGAATGCGAGATATATTGAGGGTGCAATCAAATCTGGATTAACCCTTTGCTCTTTAAATCATTGTCATATCTGTATGCGTCATTGTCCTCTTTCTCATACACATCGCCATGTATACACAAGACAATATAACATTTTCTCAGCAAATGGCCAAATAAGTCAAGTGCCTTACATGCTTATGTGTGTGTGTTTCTGTGTGTAAAATATATGGAGGGAGAGGTTGCACTTGATCTGTTGGTATTGAACACAGGTTATCAACAAACACAGAGAAAGTAAGTTCTGTGGCCATGTCTTTGATATATCTGAGTTTTCTAACCCCTGCCCTTGATACCCTGAAACCTGCTGGCTCTATCCCAGTGAGCATTGATTCAACTAAATTATTTATCACTCACACACACACACACACGTGCACACACACAGCTATAAACGTAAAAATATATTCTATAAAGGTATTCTGCTACTACTTAGCACAGATGAGGCTTTCTCAGAGGTTCCCTGCAGATAAGCCCTTAATGGTGCAATGCATTAAGACTTTTAAAGAGCTGTCCTGATGCATGCTGCAAGAGTGGTGTGAAAAAGTGTTTGCCCCCTTCATGATTTCTTATTTTTTTGTCAAAAAAAATAAGAAATCCTGCAGTTCTTTGGATGTTGTTGTGGAGTCTCCGAATGCTTGATTGCAGTTTTTGCTTCTAAGGGTGGCCCAACTAGTTATTAGGTTTAGGGGGCAATCGCTATTTCACACAGGGCCATGTAGGTTTGGATTTTGTTTTCCCTTAATAATAACAACTTTCATTTAAAAACTGCATGTTGTGTTTACTTGTGTTATCTTTGACTAATATTTAAATTTGTTTGATGATCTGAAACATTTAAGTGTGACAAACATGCAAAAAAATAAAAAATCAGGAAGGAACACTTTTTCACACCACTGTATCTTGAATCCTTTTCCAAAAACTGTATGATAATGCATTTTCTAAGCTTCTCACAGTGTTACCTTTGCTACCTTTGTTAACCCTTAATACAGAAAAACAGCAGAGGAAAAGCACAGGCAGCCAACACAATATGAGGAATTTTACTGTAATGGTTAAGGACAAGCTTAAGAAATATATTTTTCAGTTGTCTTCATCCATCCAAGCCTTCATCTGGCACCCCAGTATTATCCCATGGAGTTTCTGTGACTTCAGAGCTAAAAAAATCTTTCCCTCTGCAGCTGCTTCAAGTTCAAACTTGGACCTGAAACCTGTAGCGCAGAATCCTGACTTCGATGCATTAACCAACAGCACTACATGGGGAGTATGGTAGCAGCAGATGTTGTAATACATGATGGAACAACAATGGTAGTGAACATAAAGGGGATTTAGACTTGAGAGAGCGACCGATCCACATTAATTACAGTTTCCTTATCAATGCCAAATAAAGTTCAGTGTGTCTGCTACAATATTAGTTACATTTATTCAGTCACAGCAGGCCAACTCAATTTTAGTCCCAAAACAACCTCTGGTCTCATGTTACCTTACATAAAAATTATTTCTACACATTTTAAATCTGAAAAAAAGAAAGCACCGATTTTCAATTGGTACTCTGTATTAGCAGATACGATGAGTTATTGGAATAGGCATTGGGAGTGAAAAAGTTGGATCGGTGCATCACTACAACCAACTCTTGTTCAAAAGTTGTGCTCTTGAGCTTTTAAGCTTATATTTCTCTCTCAGAGGCCAAGCCCAGAATGTTTGGGTTGCTCTCCTTGCTCTGATGCTACCATGACCCTGACCATGTCTGTTATGGAGTGAGGAGATCAGCAATGGGAGGAACTTACTGCTGAGCCACTGGACTTGACTGAGAAACTGACACAGAAACCATTTGAAATTATTTGGGCACCTATAAGGATAGCCCCTGCTTGCCTTCCTTTGGTGTTTGCAGGCATGACCATCGGAAAAAAAACTTTGCGGTCAACCCAGGACATGCCAGAGGGACTGCTATCTTTGAGTTGGCCTGGGTGTGCTTGGGAATCCTCAGGAGGAACTAGTCGCAGTTGCTGGTATGTTAGAAATGCTACGCTTGCTCTTTTGCCACCTTGCCCCTGCCAAAGATAAGCAACTTGGATGGTTGATGGATGGACAAGTTCCCTTTTTCAAATTTTATAGTTATTTAAATCTTTATTTTATCCATAGCTCACATAAAACATAATGGAAATGTAGCATAGTTCAGGCAGAGCGCTGAAGCTACACTTGATTGGCAGTGTCCAACCATATTCATGCAGGTGTACAGAGTGACCATTATACCATTAACCACCATTTGCTGGCGCAGCTCCCTCCACCATCCCAACCTCCTCCTCGAATGATGTGTGTTTGGCATTGTGGATTTTAGATTTAATGTTCAAGTATGCTTTTATTGAGCTCTCTCAGGAGAATCCTTGTTGCTGCTCACAATCTTTGAGCGCTCCCTCAAAGAGCAGAGTTTTTCCCACCAAATCTAACTGCAAACACCATTTGCTATAAATGATCAGTTCTTTGACATAAGTGCCTCTGACTGAAACACAAAGTATTGCCTCTGTCAAAGGGACTATTTTTAGCCCCATTTTACTCTATTTTCTGGCTTTGTTAGTATATTTATATCAAGAATCAATAAGTCAATTAAATTTGGTAGAAAGTTAGTCTTTGGGCCAAGGAAGGAGTGATCAATTTTTGTTGCCATTTATAAAGCACTTTATGTTGTATTTTTTTTGCAGATTTTTGTCCAAAACATACAGGCCACTCACCCAGTCTTAACATATAACTTGGTACATAACATATTTGCACAGCCACAAAAAGTTATTTTTTGTATATTTCTTGACAAAAATACACATTTTTGAAAGCCTTGTGCAACTGCAACCAAATTTACATGATACATACACAAATCAATGTTGAACAACTCTGACTCTGACTTTGGCCGTACCTCCACAATTTGAATTATTCGTCCTAGTAAAGGCCCGGGTGTTTACAGGATTTAGGTATTCTCGGAAACTCAGCATCATTGTATTACTTACTTATTAACTTATTATGAGTATTTCAATGCGGATCCAGATGCAACCTAAACATTTCCTTTACTAAAATAACAACAACACAAGGATTGTGCAGCCTTGGCAGAGTCCTTTCTAGCTTATTTATTTATCTGATCATAAAAGCAAAAAGGAAAAATAAGTCATAATTAACCTGGTTTATTTTTCACTCTAAGGATATTAAAATGTTTTGCACTCAATAATACCCACTAAACTGTCATTTTTAAAATAAATAATACATTAAACAGATTCAGGGAAACAATACCTAACTAATAACATTTTTTAAAGTTATATTCTTTGTCTGTAAAAACTTTCTAATGAAGGTGCTACAGTTTGCCAAGGTTTCAAGGTTATGCCCTTGGGCCTAGTGTGACTGAACAGAAGTTAGAAGCAGAAACAGAGGGAGCAACAAAGAGATATAGGGGAGGTAAGGGAGAGAGAAAGAGGCAGAGGCAAAAACAGACACAGAAAGAGACTGCAGCCAAAGTAATGAGCATTAGAAAAGCAGAGCGAAGATGAAAAGACGATCTTCCATGTTTTATTCATATAGTTTGTTTTTAGCCTGTCGGCTCACATTATCTGCTGTGCACACACATACACATCAGCATTTATAAGAGCTTGTACAAGATGTTTTTTCTTTAAAAAAAAAAAAGTCCAGTTGAATGGCACTTTACAGGGCAATGTTTTTGAATCCTGGTTGGAAGCCAAAGACAGCTGACTATTGGGGTACTTTCCACATTTCCAGTTTATTCCAATAAAACAGAACAGTAATTTTATCCTATAAAATGGAAAAAAACTGAAATATAAAAGAACAAAATTAAACAGAACCAGAGGAAAATGGGTCTTGATTAAGAGCTGATGATGATTGTCTCTTGCCTATGTGTCAGTATCTACATTGGCACAAACATTCACTGTTTAAGTGCACAAACACACTTTACAGCTACAAGAAAATTTTGACCACAGAGAAAAAAAACTACCAGTGGCTAGTGATTATCATATCTTTTCTCAAGCACATATTATTGACTCTGTGTCCCCTCAAGTAAAGCGGTGTATCATGTTCAGCTGTCACCAGGAATGCATTATTACTTCATGACAGGATTTTTTCACAGCAAACATTGTGACTTGTTATAGTAAGAAAAGCACGTGTTACTAATTCTATTCAAATGTCCCAGTAAGGCATGGCAGTGACAGGGAACATACACAATACCAGGACCCTGAAAATGAAGCAGCTAAATGGAACTCAGCCATTGTTAATTTACACCTGTGCTTTTCCCTCTGTGACATGTTAAAATGGCTTATGTGAAAAAGACCTATTACCTTTCCATTACTCACCATTTTTGTGCCCCTCAAATAATGCAGTGCATCATCCTATAATAGGACTGGCATATAAGAATGCACAAACACACAAACAGCAGTATTTTCAAAAAGCATGTACTCTAATTACATTCACATTAATATTTTCATTGCATATCATTACCTAACACAGCCACAGTGAGATATATTTTTTATATAGACAATGTTAAATGACTGTCTTTTGGATCATTTGTGTTTGAACCTGAGTTTGAGTGTGTGCAGCGGTGTGTTTCCCCCCATAACATGCAATAGAATGAGTTTCCTTAAAGGCACATTGTGTGTTTAAAGACAGGGTCTGATTGCCAGATCTTTTCAAAATAGGACTAACACTAGATAACAAAAATAATCTACATTGTTATTGTTTGCTATTGGTGGTAAAAGTGATCTTCTAGGTTTTACTCAAAAAAGTTATCTAGATAGTCAAGGAAATATGCTTCTTGGAACAGGCCTCAGACCAGTATTTCCAATATTGATCATCAGTCTTTCATTTTTCATCTGTAACTCTTTACAGTTACAGCTCAACAGGATCAACTCAACACATCACACACACAACACAAAAGAAGGGCGCTTCTTTATTGAATGGAATGTGCAACCTTATAGTAAACGTCACAGAATAGATAGAGTAATAGTGTCATTCCAAGTGCACAAAATGAAACTAAAGTAATTCCAGTAATGTAATACAAAAATATACATATTCACAATAAATGCTTGTATAGGATAGCTACAGATATATAAATACAACTGTGGTAGTCAACCCAGCCTTCTGCATTTGGCCACAAGTTCTCATCCACATCACACCTTATGTCCTCTCTTGCAATACACCTGGGAAAGAATATTTTTGCATGCCTGATCCATCCCTGGCAATCATTGTGTCTAAGAGGGTCATCTGGATCATCTGGACAGTGGTCATAAACTTTCCATCTCCATAAGGAAAAGAAGTCCTCTATGGGGTTGAGGAATGGAGGAATGGTAGAAGGAAAAGTGACACCATCCTGGTATGGGCTGTAAACCACTCTGTGACTGTAAGAGATGGTGAAACACCACATCGTCCCATACAATTATAAAATGTTCTGGATTCCGCCTCACTTGCCCTTTTTACTCACCTCACACAAGTCTTTCATAGAGATCATCAAGGATTAAAAATAGGTGCTCTGTGTTGTATGTCCCAATTATGTATTTTTATTTTTTATTTTCAGATGAAAATGCAGAATGTAGCTAATTGCATTCTAATTTACAGTAATTTTTTGGCATGTTTAAATATAATAGTTTTTACAATAGTATGCAAAATGGAGTGTAAATACACAGTTGGTGGTGGTTGAGTTTGGGTGAGAAAACATTTCATGATTTTTGAAAGATGTTGTCACTGAATGCATTTTGTGTCAAAGCAATGAAAAGTGATCCACAGTTTAGTCCACAATGACTTCTGTTGTTGTACTGACTGTATAAAGAATTATTAAAAAGTCAACTCAAAATTTAGAAATGCATGTTACCAATTGGAAAAAAAACCTCCAACCAACAGTTTTCTATACTGCTTATTTTATTAAGTTGTGGGGGACTGGAGGTAGGCTATGCTCTGGACAGGTTGTCAGTCTATCACTGGGCAAACACACATATAGACAGAACACCATACACACTCATTTCCACACCTACAGGTTTTTTAAAGTTCACTTAACCTACATGTGGACTGTGGTAAAAAACCAGAGTACCTTGAAGAAATCCACGCAGGCACTGGGAGAACATCAAAACTCCACACACAAAGGCCTGTTAGCAATAGTGAGACTCAAACATAGGGCCTTCATGCTGTAAAGCAAAAGAGTTAACCTCTGAGTTACCATATCACCCTTTCTGTCATTATACTTGTGCTGTTTTTCTGTAATACAGGTGGTGTGTAAAAAGTTAGTCTTATCCTGATTTCTTATTTTTCCTGATTTCTTATTTTTTTGCATGTTTGTCACACTTAAATGTTTCAGATTGTCAAACAAATTTAAATATTAGTCAAAGATAACACAAGTAAATACAAAATGCAGTTTTTAAATGAAGGTTGTTATTATTGAGGGAAAACAAAATCCAAACCTACATGGCCCTATGTGAAAAAGTGATTGCCCCCTAAACCTAATAACTGGTTGGGCCACCCTTAGCAGCAACAACTGCAATCAAGCATTTGCGATAACTTGCAATGAGTCTTTTACAGCGCTGTGGAGGAATTTTGGCCCACTCATCTTGGCAGAATTGTTGTAATTCAGCCACATTGGAGGGTTTTCAAGCATGAACTGCCGTTTTAAGGTCATGCCACAGCATCTCAATAGGATTCAGGTCAGGACTTTGACGAGGCCACTCCAAAGTCTTCATTTTGTTCTTCATCAGCCATTCAGAGGTGGACTTGCTGGTGTGTTTTGGATCATTGTCCTGCTGCAGAACCCAAGTTCGCTTCAGCTTGAGGTCGCGAACAGATGGCCGGAGTTTTTGGTAGACAGCAGAATTCATGGTTCCATTTATCACAGCAAGTCTTCCAGGTCCTGAAGCAGCAAAATAACCCCAGACCAACACACTACCACCACCACCATATTTTACTGTTGGTATGATGTTCTTTTTCTGAAATGCGGTGTTACTTTTACGCCAGATATAATGGGACACACACCTTCCAAAAAGTTCAACTTTTGTTTTGTCAGTCCACAGAGTATTTTCCCCAAAGTCTTGGGGATCATCAAGATGTTTTCTGGCAAAAATGAGATGAGCCTTAATGTTCTTTTTACTCAGCAGTGGTTTTCATCTTGGAACTCTGCCATGCAGGCCATTTTTGCCCAGTTTCTTTCTTATGGTGGAGTCATGAACACTGACCTTAACTGAGGCAAGTGAGGCCTGCAGTTCTTTGGATGTTGTTGTCTCTGAACACTTGATTGCAGTTGTTGCTGCTAAGGGTGGCCCAATGAGTTATTAGGTTTAGGGGGCAATCACTATTTCACACAGGGCCATGTAGGTTTGGATTTTGTTTTCCCTTAATAATAACAACCTTCATTTAAAAACTGCATTTTGTGTTTACTTTACTTAAGTGTGACAAACATGCAAAAAAATAAGAAATCAGAAAGGGGGCAAACACTTTTTCACACCACTGTACCTGCAACTGACATGGTAAAAACAATCACAGGTTAGGCTTTTCAGTAATACAAAAGCACTACCAAAAGTATGTGGTCACCAAAACATTATACTGCTACATTATTGTTGAGCATCTCATTACAAAACCATGGGCATAAGATCCTCTGCTCTTGTGGGAAGGGTCTTCACCAGATTTTGGAACCTGGCTTCAGGGATTTGTTTCCTTTCAGCCACAAGAGCATCAGTAAGGTCAGACAGTGATGTTGGATGATAAGGCCTGGCTCACAGTCAGTGGTCCAGTTCATCCAAAAGGTGTTGGATGGGATTGAGGTCAGGGCTCTGTGTAGGCCAGTCAAGCTCTTTCAATCTGGGACATTTCTTTATGGGGATCTGGCTTTGTGCACAGGGCATTGTCATGCTGAAAGAGGAAACATAAACTGTTGCTACAAAGTTGGACGCAAACTATTATCTAAAATATCATTGTATGCTGTAGATTTACAAATCCAAAAAGGCAGACATCTCCAATATTTCCAAAACATCGGCAACTCACACCAAAACAATCTAAATGGATAAATAGTACTACAGGTAAGAGGAAAAAAATATTTTAGATTTTGGGGTGACCTGTCCCTTTAACTGGAACTAGAAGGTCTTGCCAAAACCATGACAAACAACCCCAGACCACATGTGGACAAAAATATGTTATGTCCAGGGGCCTCATTTATAAAACTGTGCAGAGGATTCACGTCAAAAGGTTGCATACGGATGAAACACAGAAAGAAGAAGATATTGTTTGGTGGACACAGTGTAGGCATTACAAATTCCAAAAAGGCTTTAGAGTGGCAGCATGTGGTGGATGCAGTGAATGCTGCTGGCTCAGAAGGTTGGACCCTCTCCGAAATAAAAAAGAAGTGGTCTGAAATAAAAGTAGAAGCCAAAAGGCGCATAGCCTTACACAGACAGAGTGTTTGTGCCACGGGCAGGGGAAAGGGGACACTGACTCTCAACTCCCTTGATGAGCGACTTGCAGGAATAATAGGAGAATCCCTCCTGAGTGGAGTAGTGACAAAGGTGGAGGGAGACACAGATATGCAAGACGCAATTTGTATTCCCTCGTTTGAAAAGAGAGTAAACTAAATGCATTCAAGTTGTGTTTAAACATTTATTTACATTAACAAATGAGACCTTTTCTATTCTTTTTAGTTGCTGCTTGTTCCAGCGAGATCGGTGGTTCTGCAGCTGCGCAGGACCTGAGTGCACATAGCCCTGGCGTCTCTACTGCACCTTGTGCTTTGCCAAGGAATTAAAAGAAATAAGACTTGTTTTATGTGACATAAGCTGTACACTTACACTTGTAGGCAAATTGTAGTTTCTCTCCTCTGTGCTCTGTGGGTTGGAGAAAGGGATGAGCAGCCACCACTTGAGGGGATATCCACTGTCGCCTGCAAGGTTTGTGAATAGGTTAGGCACTGCAGTAGAGAAAAATTGCAATTGATTTAGAATATCTAAATTAATCATCCATACCTAGAAGCCAGCCAACATGCACAGCTCCATCCTCAAGGCTTCTCCATATGAATGAGTCATGGGTTGACCCAGGCCACTGAGCCACTACATTAGTAAGTACCATGTCTGCATCACATCTGATTTGGACATTAATCGAATGAAAATGCTTTTGATTAATGAAAGCAAATTAATTCTCCCCGATTACATTTGGGAAACCGGACATTGCTGCAAATTGCGCTTTTTTATTTGCCTGTTCACCCACCGTGTAAGGAAACCTTATGAAGAGATACGTCAAACCAGTTATATCTCCTAATCTGTCTGGTCTCTGAAAATTGGCTCTCTCTGAAGTCTTCCAATCGCCAGATCTTCCAACAATGAAAAAGCAGCCAGTGTGTCATTACACATTGTAATTGCATGCCTTTTTATACCCACACATTTGATAGTATCTGAAAAGCTACCCAATTGCATAACACCTTCAGGTGGGGGAATTACCCTGATTGTAATTGACAATGAACCAGTTATCTCATCCCTCATTCACGCAGATCAAACAGGATTTATTAAAGGCAGACATTTATCAAATAATACCTGTCGTCTTTTCAACGTGATAAATATATCCCACCAAAATAACTCTAAAACTATCATCCTTTCACTAGATGCTGAGAAGGCATTTGAGAAAGTAAACTTTCTTATAAAAACTTTGAAAAGAATTTGTTTTGGAGAGTCATTTATTCAATGGATCAAAACATTCTGCAACACACCAAGGGCAGAAATCATGACTAACAATCTAATCTCACAAAACTTCATACGCCACAGAGTCACCAGACAAGGATGTCCACTCTCACCTTCACTATTTGCACTATTCATCAAACCATTGGAGCGGCAAAACGACAATTTCACAAGCATCCACACCAATATGTTCATATATAACATCAGCCTATATGCAGACGATGTCCTCCTATTCCTACAAAATCCAAATAAATCAAAGAACTTATCAAAACCGTCAATACATACTCCAACATCTCTAATTATACAATTAAGTGGAATAAATCCACTATCCAACCAATATATGGAGATAGCTGTCATGCTACATCACAAATCCCCCACCTACTACTCTGGCAACATCACATACTTAGGTATAAAATTCCCCAAGCTGTCAGAGTTGTTCCACCTTAACTTCACTCCATTACTAAAAACAATACAAGATGATTTAATTTAATGGATGACATTATCACTATCCATTATAGGACATATTACGTCAATGTAAGGATGATGGTATTTCCAAAAATCAATTACTTATTCACAATGATCCCAACCCACATCAAAATGGTTCAACACACTCAAATAGAATAAATCTAACCACATTACAACAATCAGAACACCAAGGAGGCCTAGAAGCACCAAATTTTCAAGACTACTACCTAGCAAATCAATTACAATACCTTATCAAATGGATCCACGTAATCCATCACCACCGTCCACGGCTTGACATAGAACAAACTGAATGCCATGCAATAGCAATCACAGACCTACCTTTCCTCAGTGACACAATCAAACATCACAACTGCTTTCATAGAACACACATCACAAGATGCACATAATGGGATATGCCGGATCAGACATATTCACTCATTGTACACTTAACACGACTACTTCCATGCACTCTTGCTCTGTCCACCGACACAACATTTCTGTGAAGAAGTAACCGCTACACTATAGCTATTCCTTAGCTGTAGCATTCCATTATCCCCTTACATATGCATACCATATCAACAAATGTTCAACACAAATCATAACACCCCTCCTTGTAGCCCTATCGCCAAGAAAACAATACACTAAGTAGGAAAAAAATCAACATCTCACAATGGTTGGATCTCCTAACACAGCAGATATCAATGGAACAACAATCAGCTCTACAAAAAAAAAAAAAACTTGAACAGTTCAATAAAATATATTGAACAATTCTCAGATCTATTCTGCTGCCGGTGAGCTAATGCCACAGCACAAGTATAAATGTAAATATAAGCATGAAGCAGGGGAAAGAAAACAAAAAAAAAACCAAAGGGATATATATATATATATATATATATATATATATATATATGTGTGTGTGTGTGTGTGTGTATGTGGGAGTGTGTATGTGAGTATGAACAGAAAGAATTAATAATCCTAAACCAAACCCATCCTGTGAAACTCACCTGAAATGCATCCAAAACCAAACAGATTACACCCAAAATTTATTTATTTTCTCCCTCTTGCTTTTTGCCTCTTCTTTATTCTAAATATAGCAAGGACCATTTTGTTTAAATTATTTTGTTTGTTTGTTTTTTTGGGGGGGGTTCTTCTTCACATGCTGTCCCCTGTTACTTGTCTGTGTGTGTGTCCCTTTATGTTTTGTAAATCAATATCAATTGTTGTTGTCTTTGTATTTGTTAGTATGTCCATATTGTCTATATGTGTATCCACTAATTGGTGAAAAAAGAAATTTGCAATGAAAGGGCCATTATCTCATTGACAGTTCTGGACAATGAACATGTGATATAAATATATGAAACTAGAAGGGCACTTGGAGAGCGCTGACCTCTGCCAAGGCCAGTCTTCTGTGATATGCAAATCTGCAAGCGCAACGACTATATACTGTATGTCGGGATATATTTCCAAAACTATTAGAATTACAGTATGTCAAACAAGCACGCTGTGGTTGTAACAACGACTGCAGACAAAGCAGGAGAAAATATCGCTTTTCTACTTTTTACACGAGTTGTCGTCAATTTGAGTAAAATGTTACCTTCACTTCAGGAATCCGGAATTTTGGATTAATTCGGAAAAACCACATCCCTGATTGCTTATTTCTTACATACCTGCTGCATTTGTTTGTACAGTGATGTGTGAGGTGGCTGTTATTTTTTGTTGTATGTTTAGCCATGGCACAGCATTCACTTTAACTATAAAGGGTTCGTGCATGCACAGTGGATTCAGTTAATTTTGCCATGGGCAAAGTGAAAAATAATTCCGGATCCGCCCCGTGATTCAGATCCGCTCCAAAATTTAATGGGTTCTTCTTTGGCCCAGGTCACACCCTTCCACCAAGTTTCATGAAAATCGGATAAGTAGTTTTTACAAAATCCTGCTGACAGACAAACACCGAACCTCCTTTGCGGCAAACCTAAACGGCATTTGTCCTACTGTTCACATTATTTATGAGAATAAATTTCATAACATGCAAGTATTGTTTAATAATTATAGATCCAAGTAAATATGATTCCTGTAAGTGCACAACATATTTGAGGGTTGTTTTTTTTTTTTGCAGATATCAGATATCTCTGTTTGTATTTATTATCCTAAATCATGTTTTTTTGTGTGTATTCCATGGAGTATTATTCACAAGTGTTGGGTAGTTCTGATTAGATATTTAATTTTTTTTTTTTCCTAAGTAATGTTTTTTTTAAATTGTGCATTTCAGGGAATATCAATCAAACTGGTGTCAGTTTATTCATTTTAAAAATGGCTTTTATCTGTTTTTGCAAATTAAGTCTTCATATATAATATGTCAGAGGTAATATTTCGATTTATTTTACACAATGGTATCAATTTCAAACCATTTGTCGAGTTTCATTCTTCTGCCATCGGAGTTGCAGTTTCTCATTTATCCAGTTCATGTGCATACGCATGGGTCAAAGTTTCCATGGAGGACCACACATTATGCTGTCAAGTTTGTTTTTTAAAAATCCCAAAGTTTGTTTAGAAAGTGGCGTATGCCTTCTTTTGTGCCTACGCAATGTTTATAAATGAGGCCCCAGGTCTACATATCCATTAAATCCATCATCATTACAACTGCTTTCAATATTTGATTTTATGTCCTGCGCTGCTCTGGTTCTTTAATTATTTCATCGTCATTCAAAGACTCTTTGAGTATCTTGAGAAGCCCTCTTTAAGGTAGAACACTTGTCCACTGATCACAAGGTTGGCAGTTCGATCCCCACCTCCTCCTGTCCACATGTCAAAGTGTCCTTGGGCAAGACACTGAACCCCAAATTGCTCCTGATGGTTGGCCAGCAGCCTGCGTGGTAGCTCCCTGTCATCGGTGTGTGAGTGTGTGCGCATGTTTGTCATGTCTTTGTAAAATTTGCAGTGCATTAGGATTGGAACGTAACTAGCACCCACACAAACGGTTATACCTACATGTGCTGAAGAGAGACACACAAACGTGCAGAAAAGCACATGCACATACAGAAAACAGACACTCAAGCTGCCTGATCACTGTGAGCTGAAAGATCTTGTGCTCTCTACTTTTGGTCTTTGCACACATCAAAGATAGGTTCAAAATTTGTTTGAGTAACTTTCTGGTGACTCCAGCTTGTTTGTTTGGTTTTACATAAGAAATATACAGTACAGCCCAAGCCAGAGGCAAAATAAGTAAAGTAAATTTGCATTAAGCCAAATCTGACCTGAATGCAATAATATGGCTTTGCTGACCTACTCAAACATATCTTTCTGTAGTATATCACTAACTATGCTACATGCTATTTTGCTTTTTTTCTGACTCTGATTGGCGTCTTGATGAAAACACATCAACATATTTAGAGATAATTACCAGATTAAAGCATGTTGGACAACACGTCCAAATAGTTTTGAATTAAATTTTCTAGACTTTCATGATCTTTCCTGTCATAAACTGACAAGCTCAGGCTCACAGACACTGCTGGTTAATCAGAATATTTTTAGGACCCATTTCATGTCATTTGTCTGGAAAAGCCCTATTCAGGTGACCAATGCCACAATTGTTATTTCAATCCCAAATATATTGACAAGCATTCTGATATATAGACACATAGTGATTCTTCTCCAACGGTTCTGCAGACATTCCTCCTTAAATTAGTCAAAGTTATGCATCTTTTGAAATCATGCTTTTTTCTTTTTGATTGGGAGCCAACTCTACAGAATTTGGCAGCTGCATCACTTCGTAAACTGAGGCGCAAACCCAGTTTGGCAGCTGAAAGTGTGAGAGTCTCTCTGAGTGAAAACATTAGGTCCTCTGGTAGACAGCGTTTGAATGACAAGCGAAGGGAGGGTGGATTTCTGGTGATAGAGTCTATTATTATGTCTCCTACCTTTTTTACCTTCCCTTTCTCTATGTGTGCCTGCCACACTGCCTCAGGATAGCACAGCACTCGTCGGGCATCTGAGGGAGGGTGTGTAGGTGAAGAGGCATGGGTGTTTGTGTTTTTTGTGTGTGTTTGTGTGCTTTTCTATATATTATTGGGCTTGGCTGTTGAGAGGGATGCTGAGAAGAGGGATGCTGGGAGGATGCGGGAAAGTGTGTATATGTGTGTGTCGAGGGGGGGTTATCTAGTTGCTTCAGCAGCTCGCTGAACATCTTAGCTTGATAAACAGAGAGATTGGGAGAAGGTAGCAAATGCCTCCAGGAGAGAAATGCAGTGGAATCAAAGCTCTCTCTCACTGTGTTTTCTAGTTCTCTCTCTCACTCACAAGCACACATTCACAAATGCAAAAACAAAACACATACACACAGAGGGAGACACACACATGAACACGATCAAGTAGACATACAAGTACAGACACACACTCATAAACACCCACATGCACAAATGGGTTCTTTATCTGTGAGTGCCACCTGGCTGGCAAAGGTTTAGTATAACTTGGCAGACAGCCCAACTGGATGATCTGTAGGGCAGAGAGAGACAGACAGAGAGAAAGGGAACGCCACAGAGGCCAGACAGAGATAGAAAGAGAAACGACAGAGACGACAACGTTTTGATATTCTTTAACGAAAAAACAGATAAGGTCAAGAAAGGGAAAGAAGAGAGACAGAGGAGTTTAGGAGAAGAGAGCTCAGCAGAGAGGCGAGAGCCAGAAAGATCAATGACCCAATGAAGAGAAAGGGTCAAAGATGAAAGAGAGAGATGTAATGAAAGAAATGAGACAGAAAGAGAGAGCAGAGTGAGTGTGGCAAAGATGTGAGCGGAAAAGATGAAAAGGTTGGCTGCAGGAAGGAAGTGATAGAATGATGCCCTGTGGAGATGAGGAGAATACATAGTGAGAGATAAAGTGTGTGTAGTGTAGCAGCTGTCACTTACGGAATCAAGAAGTCAGACAACATGGGACAGCAGGATTGAATGATTGGGGGATCTGACCGTTTAAGATGAAAGACCTGAGGGAATTTCTTTGCATTCTTCAAAAAATGATTGCTGCTGTCAGCATGGTGTGTCAGAAACATATTTTATAGCAAATGTAGACATTGTGTTCACAAGAGGCACTGAGATTTGACTGCAAAAACAGATTGTTAGTTTGACAATTTAGTGTTTAATTAGTTGGTGCTTTAATTAAACAATTTATCCAAAAAAAAGCAATAACACTAGCTACATGCCTGTTAATTGTTAGCTTTTTGGCTAATGAAATTGCCAATCCATTAATGTTCTAACTTTATGGAGGAAGCTGAGGCCCTTCAGATCCTAGCAAGTACAGTATGTGGGGAAAGTCATGAGTAGGTGTAGAAGAGTTATTACAGACATGGTACCTCAAAAGGCCTTTTTCAGAGTAGACATTTTATATAGTAGGAAAAGCACAAGCACTAATAACATTAATGATGTGTCTGTTCTATTTAACACTAGAAGTGCCAGAATTCCAAACTTACTAGAATTGCTGTAAGCGGTCATTTTGACCGCTAGATTCAAAACTCTATAATCTCTAATGATAAATTACCCAAATGGGAGATTAATGCATTTATTGTGTTAGGATATCTTTTTAAAAATCAAATAACACCAAAATATACATTTAAAAAAGTTTAATTTAATCCGCTTGCTCTTTTGCGGAGGGGGATGACTCACGCTTAGTTTTCCCCAGGGTGCCAACCAGGCTGGTCTTCTTGGCCTGTAAGGCGGTGGCCAGTGTCAGAGAAGTGAAGAAATTATCTGGTAATATTTCTTCCCTTCCCCAGGAATGGCTCCCCCAATTTCAGCACCACACTCTCTCCCACGAGCTGACCTCTGCTCCGCGTCTCCTCTTTTCCAAGAAACAGAGCCCCGTTCAGCATGTATTTTGAATTGACATCCGCAGCCAGCCAAAATTGTCAGGTCATGAGCTGTCACCACTGTACTGATGTGCCTCAGCCACAGTGCAGTCCCAGATGTGTTTCAGCATGCCATCGTCAAACACACACAAGAAGGCTGTGAGCGCATCTCCAAAGTTGTGCTTCGTGTGTGCTGTGGGGCCAGCACAATAGAATAGCGCGAAATTCACTGCGGCCAATATGACTGTGTATGGCCGAAATAGGTAAAAATGATCATATTTTCATTGCCTTTTGTGTAATTTATATAAAACCTATTGTAAATAAAAATACAAACACTTTTAGGAAAAGTCAGGTACCAGCAAGATTGTATTTTTTTATTCAAGTTATTGCACATTTAAATTTCAAAATGGTCAAAATGACCGTCGTGGCCATTCTAGTGTTAAGTGTCCCAGTAAGCCATGACAGTGAACCAGCACAAACATGCAGGACCCTGAAACTGAAGCAGCTAAATGGAATTTAGCCCTCATTAACTTTATTATTTAAACCTGTGTTTTTCCTACTGAGACATGTCAAAATGTCTTCTGTGAAAAAGGCCTTTGAAGAACTAAAGAAAATATTAGTAATTCAGATCAGATTTTGATTATCTAAACCTCATATACCAACATTTGGTGATTTTTCATGTTTAATTTCAAGTTAAAGCTGTAATAATCAAATGTTTCATATTAACAATGAAATAAATGACCATGTGTCATGTGAAAGGGCTCTGTAAGGACTAAACCACAGATAATTATCACCCAGCTTCCATTTCCCATCAGTTTAAGAAGCATTTTACCGTCTTTCAGCTCATAGATTTGCTGAGTATGAGAACAATGAGATGAACGTGTACTTTACTGATCAACATCACTGGTTAAATGTTTTTTGGTGTTCTGAAGTAATTTGGGGAGAGGAAAAATAGGCAGAGCTCTGCTGTGCTGTTATTAACGTTAAATCTCCAACAGTGGATAACTGCTTCTCTGCTGCAACATTAGTACCAGGGAAATCCATTGTCAAACTAATCCGATGTCCTGTTGAGATACAAGTCACACCATGGTGCAAGACTCACAAAGGAATGTGGAGTTGCAGTTTAAAGTGAAAATAAGCCAGTTTATTAGTTTATGACCCTCACTGACTTGGTAAACTTAAACTCAACCCCTCAATGGACCATGCTATGGACCTTTTCAAATGAAAACCAGGACTTGTAAAACTTTAATACTAAAGGAACAAAGACAGTAACTTTGCCATGCAGAATCAATGTGTTACAATAAGTAACAATATAAGAAGAGTGTGGAAGTTGATGTTGTCATGCTGATGCCGAAAAAGAGCAATAGACCCTGTCAACAAGAACTGTTTTTTTTTGTAAAGAAATTAATATGATATTAGCCCTTGCTTCAACTCTTCTTCAACTGATCTCTTGTTGCCTTAACCTTAATATTAATCAATCCAACATGCCTAAGGTTACTTAATATTACAAATTAGCGTTATGATAGCGTTACTCTGTCCTCACTCCATTTGTCATAGCCTCTATGATGTGTTTAGCCTCTTTGAATAGCCAATGAAACAGGAAATGTAAATATGCATTTACGCAAATTAATTGATCATAGCCAACAATAAGATAAAATGCAAGTAGAAATGTCATCTCTGCCCCACACAAACAGTACAGGGTGCGTGTGTGTGTCTATTAAGGAGAATAAATAACCCCTCCCTTTTTGCATGCCTCTCACAGTCTTTAAGACAAAAGACATCCCTGAGATTCAAAGATTGCTGAAATATATGGACATTTAACTTGTGTGATATTATTTGACTATTTCATTTGCTATAACTGATATACAGTAGTGTGAAAAAGTGTTTGCCCCCTTCATGATTTCTTATTTTTTTTGCATGTTTGTCACACTTAAATGTTTCAGATCATCAAACAAATTTAAATATTAGTCAAAGACAAACACAAGTAAACACAAAATGCAGTTTTTAAATGAAGGTTGTTATTATTAAGGGAAAACAAAATCCAAACCTACATGGCCCTGTGTGAAATAGTGATTGCCCCCTAAACCTAATAACTCATTGGGCCACCCTTAGCAGCAACAACTTCAATCAAGCGTTAGGAGACCCCACAACAACATCCAAAGAACTGCAGGCCTCACTTGCCTCAGTTAAGGTCAGTGTTCATGACTCCACCATAAGAAAGAGACTGGCCTGCATGGCGGAGTTCCAAGATAAAAACTACTGCTGAGCAAAAAGAACATTAAGGCTTGTCTCATTTTTGCCAGAAAACATCTTGATAATCCCCAGACTTTGGGGAAAATACTCTGTGGACTGTCAAAAGAAAAGTTAAACTTTTTGGAAGGTGTGTGTCCCATTACATCTGGCGTAAAAGTAACACCGCATTTTAGAAAAAGAACATCATACCAACAGTAAAATATGGTGGTGGTGACCTGAATCCTATTGAGATGCAGTGGCATGACCTTAAAAAGGCAGTTCATGCTTTAGAACAAGAAATTAGAACAAGTAGGCCTAAAATAATTAAGACAGAAAGATCATGGGTGGATGGAGTAAAGTTTGAGCCAATCAACATCAGACACCGAAGAGTCTAAAGCCAGAAACCCCAGGAACGTTCTCTTGCTTTCTTGCCCTGGTCCTGTTCACTAGTCAACTTCAGCAGCCCTGCTAGGGCCAGAGGAGAGGGGGGGCAACTATCCGCAGAGCAAGGTGAAGAACATGAAGGTGCACAGAACATGGGGCCCAGTTGACTTCAGTCAACCCGCAGAGGAACCCGAAGGTGCACCGAACAGGTTGGAAAAAGGCAGATATCCAATAACTCTGAAAAGAAAGAAGCCTTCTAAAAGGAGCCTGTGCCATTTCTCAGATCTAACAAGACAAAGTTAGGAACAAAGAAACCAAAGTTAGGAACAAAGAAACTAGAGAGTGATAGAAAGATGGCGAGAGAGGAGAAGAGACTCAAAGACTTAACTCTTAAACAAAGAAACTTTTATCAGCGTTCCTAAAAGTGCTGCTGCCAGGTTAAAGAAACCTGCTCCACTCTGCTGCAGCACCTGAGTCCTAACAAGGACCGTAATGAACTTTAAACTCAGCCAACAGCTGGTAGATGCTCACACTGCATTGCCATCACAACCGAATGCCATCAGCGTGATTATGGAAGAAAAGACCTGACTCAAGCCCAAGTTGCCCCGCGGGACTGAAAGCATGTTGGGAAACATGAATGAAACAAAATAGTCATTCACTCCATCCTCTGGTGTTAAATGGTCATTCATTCACTTATTAATTATTCATTGCTGTGTTCATATCATTCATTCATGGTTGCATTTATTGTAGTTATTAGTTTTTTTGCGTAGTCTAGTAGTTGTAGTTATTGTGTGTTTGTGTGTATGAAATATTCCAGTCACTGTCCCAAGACAAGAACTCTGTAGCAAATTAAGATTGAGACTAAATTGAATATTAATTAGTTAATTATTATAAATTAATGTCAAGATTTTCTCTGTGTAACAGAGGGGTGCCCCCAAGGTGAATTTAATGTAAGTTAGATTCTGTTATTTAACATAAATGCTGATTTTATTCTGATAGCCGGAAGTGAGTGTAAACATGCTCCTTACCAAATTTAAGGTCATTCAATACGATCAGTTTAATGCATTAAAACCTTTAACCTGCTACAGCAGTACAGGCACAGGTCTTTTGAAATGAAACACAGTGTGGACAGAGTTATTTTCTTTGCCCAACCTGGAGAGTTCTGGAGAGCTCCTCTCCGGGTGATGAGGTACAATCCACAAAATACTTCACCTTCATCATGCAAAGCTAATTCTTAAATTATTAAATCCAAAATGCGCCCAAACACTTGTCTTTTTTGAAGATGAACTACAAGGTAACTCTAATTTGTGTATTCTTGTACATTGTCCGGTTGTCAAATATTTTTATTAATGGCGTACTAAAATTGAGATTTTTGTCCTTTGTGAACAGAGAATAAGAATAGCAAATCGATTTTTTCCCCCACCACTACCACTCATGGGATACACAGGAAATGATGCATGCAGATACTGGGCATGATGCAGAAGACAAACGATGATGATTGTTGAGTCTCTGTAAATAATATTACGGTCTAGACCTGCTCGATAGGAAAGTGCATTGAGATAACTTCTGTTATGAATTGGCGCTATACAAGTGAATTGATTGTGCACATGACTGTTCATGTGATGACAACATTTGATCATTAATTCAGTATTACCATGTTGGATGACTTTGTTGACTATCTTGTTTAGTCATCTTTCTAAAACAACATGATACAATTAATCCTCTCATTGCACAGTTTGTTGCTTTAAGTCTATCAAGGCGTGTTTGCTATTGTCTATACACATTTGATTTTGAACTGATCTGTACTATTGAAACTTGTCGCCAAATCAACCAGAACTGCTATTTTAAGGATTATAACTTTAAGGAGTACATAGTCATCTTCAGAGTGGAAGAATTTTCCCCAAAAGTTGACATTTTGGAGATACAATACATAGAAAAGAGGAAGTGTGACTGTGATTTGTGCAAGAAGGTTGCTGGTTAAAATTAAAGGAGGTACTGGAAAAATGTTAGTGTAGAAGGTAACCAAACAGCTTTGAACAAAAATTTTTACCCCTGACTGTTCAAGTGATTTGTGGCCCAGTTCCCTTTTCAGTGGAAACCAATAGAAAGATGTAGTTGTACTGGGTATCATACAGGTGTGGATAAGTGTTAAGTGAATGAAAGTGAAGAAAAGTATTGCTGGAAAACAGCATGTAGCTCAACAATAGCTCAACATTACCTGGATAAATAAAGGTTTCAGAAATGTTTCAGCTGTTAGGGTGTGCATGTGAGCACACATGAAAGTTTGAGCTTTAAGATGACTCATTCAACCCCAGTATTACCCAGAGCACTAATATTGGCTACCAACAGTTGCACAAAAACACTGCTGCATGATGAAGAAAGGCTTATTGCTGTTTTTGCAGCTGCAGAGAGTAGTTTGCTTTCCCCTCGTGTGCTCTATTGGCTGGGTAAACCCCTCCTCTTCTCACAGTGCAATCACTCTCACTGAAACTGCCTCCTTTTTTTCTTTTTCCATCTCCATCAAACCCAAACCCTCCACATGCCACTTTCCCCTGCCTCTCTTCAGTGCTCGCTCTTTCTCTCTCCATACCTGTCGGTTTCCCTTTTCTCTCCTCTGGTCATTCATGTCTTTTCTGTCACCATACATATTTAGCTTCCCCTGTTTGCGCTTTGTCTGTTTTATTTACAATTCAAAGACGCTGGTATAGGCAAGAAGTAATTATTGCCAAGGTGGGAAACTTCAAATATAAACAGATTCAGCTGGCAACCATGTTAAGGTGACAATAGTGAATGTTTTGATAATAGCATATCAATCATTAAAGTAATGACAAAATAATAGATAACATTACATTAACATGTCAAATTAACAAATCGTAATAATCCCAAGTACAGCTCTCTCTCCCCTCCTTCTGTCCTACTACTGCCATGGGCTTGGTGTTTGTTCTTTACTTAAATAACAGCAGGGTCAAACTCATACAAAACCTTCAACAACACACCAAAGGCCATACAGGTCAATTCATAACAGAAGTTATCTCATTGCACTTTTCCTATAGAGCAGGTCTAGACCGTACTCTTTATAATATTATTTACAGAGACCCAGGTTAGGATGTATGGAAAACATTTTCTGACAATGTATTTCATTTGTTTTCCCTATAATATCCGCTTGTAGCAACTAAAGCATGATTAATGTTTTTTATCAGAGATGTCCCGAGCCAATCCTAAGGATCGGTATTGCTGATCTGGGCATATTGTAATGGATTGGTACTGGCTAAAATAAAGCTGATCAAAATACGGCCTTTTCCTCACTACTCACTACTGCATTTTGTCCACCTCAGCCTGCAGCGCTGCTCTCCTTTACCACAGTTCACAGTCCAAGCATTTTGCTGCATATGTGAGAGAAAATTACAGTGTGTGAATGTGAAAAATGATTTGGGCAACTTGGCTGTTGTCGATATGTGTGCTCTCTGCAAGCCAATGTCTGTACTTGTCCAAAGATTGTTTGTGAGGGAAGAACCTCCACTCTGTAACACCACTGTACAATTGCAATCACAAGTTTTTCTGTAATTCCAGCATCTCTAGATGATTGCGTAACATCAATTTCGGGATGTGCATTCTCCAGTTAATCTTTCATTCATATCACATCAATCATTTAAACATAAAATTAATATGTTTGAACCAGGACTTCAGTTTTTGGATCAAGTAGCTCGTAAAAAACAAAGTGTGTCAGATTTAGTAGCTACAGCTGTTATTTTTTTGTGTCAGATACATATCTATATGTAAATATAAGCATTGGATCGAACTCAGTATTGTGAGATGCCCAATATTAAACACACCGGAGTATGATCATACAGTGTTAGTGATATTTTCTTTTTCCCTCACAAAGGTTCTTGTGAATACAGACTGTTTCATTTTAGGCAAATTATGGAATTAATGTTGATTAGCTACAGCTGATATAATCTGTCGCTGACAACATTTCTCATTTCAACCATCAAAAGCAGCTGACAGTGCTGGCTGAAAATGACAAGTCTGCTATCTGAATGTTTTGTGGGGTACACTGCAAATAAAAAATAGCAAAGAGAAATAAAAGATTCAATAAGATATTTGTTAGTGTCTGAGAGCAGAAAATCGAGGGATTTTGCCAACCTGGAACTGGATCCAAAATGGAACCAGCTATTGTAACAGTGGGTATTGTATTTCTGAGAATGTGATAACCTTTTGCGTTAACCTTTGGAAATATCCAAATCCAGGTATAAACTGCATTACAAAGAAACTGTGGCATTTATGTCTATCATGTCAACAGATGTACTTCCACACTATTTACATTAAACAGCACATTATTTATTGACTGTCTTATGTGAAATTGAGACTTTTACATTTATTCAAAAATTGTTGTTTTGATTTAGATTTCTTGTAACTTAGTACATCACAGTTTGTTTTAGGGAGAGGGCATCAATTTTACAGCTGCACTGTATGTGTGTCTTTCAGAGACAGACACACACAGAGACTGGAAGGCAGACATGGAAGAGGGAAAGATGTTAAGCAAGACTGCATGGTTGGGGGAGTGAGGTGGGGATGAACTATTTGTTAACCAGCAAGCAAAAGCTCAGTGAAAACGAGGCAGATAGAGGTTGTAATCAAAGTCTGTGTTTGTGTGAGTGCGTGCAAGCAGGAGAAAGTAATTACATGACAATATTTCTCTTTGACATGGAGATTTGATATGTGCCCAGTGAGAGCAAAACAACAAACTCCAGACAAACACTGAAATGGTAATGACTGCAACACACTCACACACAAACAAACAGCAAGGACATAGGTAGACTGATAAAGACTCACAAACTGTCCTGGTGGATGTGTGGGTTAAATGTGCTCTGAATTTACAAAGACCCCAAACTTCCTGTCTTCTAAACCATGCACACCACAAAGATTCAAAACTCTCTGGACATAAATAGATTTTTTCCCACTGTTGAATTTTGGTGACAATAGTCACCTACATATGAAATGAACCTAGGCAGAACAATGGATCTGTAAACACATATGATTGAACAGTTAGCTCTCCAGACCTATTTAAGATTCTTCATGGTGTTTGATGGGGGGGGGGCAAGTGGGACATACATGGAGAGGTTTCTCAGACCTCTACATGTGCACTAACTGTCAGTTCCACCATCCGTCGTCAGTAGTTGGCTAAACACTCAAATATTGAGTTAGTACGGGTACTTCTGGGTAAGAACAACTTTGTCGGCAGATAGTATGCCTCAGCCTAAGCCTAAGATCTCAAACCATTATTGCCAGGATTCACTTCTTTCAAGACGACTAAGCCAACAACAAAAGCCAGTATTCAAATACTTACTCAAATAATAGTTGGTACAAATAAAGGCATGATAAAGGCTGTAACAAGTTAATAGCTCACATGGTCAATTCAGCATAATGTGCATTTCCACAGCACTAATTCCATCAGTCCAGGGGCGCCCCGGTAGCTCACCTGGTAGAGCACGTGGCCCATGTACAAGGCTGAGTCTATCCCGCAGCGGCCCGGATTTGAATCCAACCTGCGGCCCTTTTCGGCCCCACATTCCCTGTCTCTCTTCAGCTGTTCCTATCAAATAAAAGGCAAAATTCTTATCTTCTAAAATCTTTTTTAAAAATGCTCATATTTAAAATACTATCTTACATTAATAATACTTGACAGTGGAGGGTGCATCCGAGCACTGACCGTCACAACCGGCTGTTATTACAACACATACACAAAATAATCACAGGCAATTGCTCTTTAAAGGTACAATAGAGTTTATTTAACCTTAGCACTGATCAATAATCAATAACTTCAGCCAACAACAGCACACAGAGTAAGGTACAAGAGATCTCAAATTCTGTGGTGAAGCACAATAGCTGTCCCTTTATCACACAGGAACCCGGCAGCAAACTTTCAAAAGCGGTGTTACTGCACTTTGGTCTGATAAAGCACCGTTATTAGCTTCCACAGTGGCTAAAGCTAACACAGTTAAACGACCCAGCTGTGTGGTACGAATACACAATGAAACATGCACGAAAACACACAGCAGAAACAGGACACGGTGGTCCGTTACTTTCCACAATAATGCACAACACAATTCACAACAAATGAAGCTTAGATGAAATAATAAACACTTACTGTATATAAAATATATCTCTGCCCAGACACAAGCCTCTTACTTGAGATCACTCTAGGTAGCGATTTAACGTGTCAGTCTGTTTGGATTATCCGGCGGAGTCCTCTCAGGCTTGATACTGATGTGGCCGGGTACCGTTCATTAACGGCTTCAACGGCGAAACTGTTCCTTCAGGCAGCAGCGGAGGGAAGCAGCAGTTGACTTTTAGTGGGGAGAGAGTGGAGCTCAGCGGTTATCCTTCTCTCCGTGAAGAAAACGGTAAAACTTGAATCATCCTTTTGCAGGTACGGGATTGTTATATGGAAGATAATAATCAGGATCCAAAAGTGCGTTCCGGAAACACAAAACAGTCTGTTGCTCGTCCAGCGGGTAAAGGCTTCACCTAGGGAGTCAAAGTTCATGTGATGTGTGCCCTGAAGCATCCGAAGTTACATTGGAAAGACAGCGAGCGATCTGTGCGCTATGCTTTTATAGAGGTGATGGCCAGAGCGCCAGGATTTCCTGCGCTCCTTTGGTGACTCGTCCAGTAGGAATCCAGGGTTTGGATTCAATTGAAATCTCGTGCCCAGGTGTGAATTAACGGCTGGTGGAGATTTGGCACTGTTTCTATGAGTTCAGGCTTTTTGGTTTCCCAAGGGCCTCTGTTCTTTGTTCTCCACACGTGGTGAGGCCCAACAACATAATTTTTAACAATTTAGATTTTAATTTTTTTCTCCTTTTGAGCAAATACTCCATGACAATAAATATTCTGTCACTGCTATGTGCTTTTGGTCACTGAACAGGAACCAGTTGCTGAGGAAAGTCAAATTGCCTTTAAAAATCACAGTGTGATCTAAAACGTCACAGAAGTTCAAAGCTTTGAAATAAATGCACAAAGGAAACTTCAGAGATAATACAGCTGGAAATGCTTTCTGTTTTATTTATCTTCATGCTGTGAGAGTTCCCTCTTTAAAAGAGCTGTTTGTTGGATTGTGGTCACACAGCGGAAGCAGATGAATCTTCCAATAAGAACTATCATCACAAGCATGACAGGCTTGCTTACAGAGATGCTTTGTTACCATGATTGATGTGTTTAAGATTAAACACACATGAGCATATAAAATTAGTACTTGTTTTATTGATATGCATATTGCAAATATGGCATTACTGCTACTTGAGAAGAATACAGATGAGAGAATTTGATCAGAGAATTATTCTATTAGGGTGTGTCATTCATTCATTTCATTTCACTTTGTAGTGAAGAGTCAATTCAATTTCAATTCAGTTCAATTTTATTTATATAGCGCCAATTCATAACAGAAGTTATCTCATTGCACTTTTCCTATAGAGAAGGTCTAGACCGTACTCTTTATAATATTATTTACAGAGACCCAACAAATCCCACCATGAGCAAGCATTTGGCGACAGTGGCAAGAAAAAACTTCCTTTAAGAGGCAGAAATCTCGGACAGAACCAGACTCAATGGTGGGCGGCCATCCACCGCTGCCGTGTTAGGTTTTGAGAGAGAAAGGGAGAGAGAGAGAGAGAGAGAGAGAGAGAGAGGTAGAATTATAATTGTAGTGTTGATATTAATAAATTAGTAATAATAGGAATGACAACTATAGGAAAAATAATGTCAGTATTAGTAACAACTGTAGTAGCAATTGTTGAGCAGGAACACGGGGGCAGCAGGTGGCCCACAACCACAGATCCAGTCTCTGCAGCTCCGGAGGCAGAAATACCAGTACCAGTACCAGTCACAAACCAGTACTCACTGGAGGAGTCCTTGTGCATCAAATTTGCTTTGTATTTGACAGCAATCAAGAAATCAAGTTTGACTGCATGGGCAGTTAGGAGCCTGCAACAGACATCACAAATTAATTTAATCTTCAAATAATATCCTACACAAATCAAAAGCTGCAAGGACAGGAGTACTAGCCATATGGCTGGGTATCGTTTAAAAAATTACGATACCAGTACCCTTAAAGTGATACCAACACTAACAGAATACTTTATTCAATCCCTTTTTTTCAACTTCATTCGATACCCATCATGTGAATGGAAGCATTTAGTTGCATAAAATGCCACCACTCCTCTCCATCCAAATGATTTTTACACGAATACATTTTTAAAGTGTTCTTTAATTCATGCGAACGAGATAAGTTTAGCCTATAGAGAGCCAGCCGTGTTTAATAGAGTGTTGAGTTATGGGAAACGTTAATTCTGATGGACTATGAGTTAACAGTTTGAGTCAAGCATAGATGCTGTATTATATAGATCTTTATAGTCATTGTGCTTTATTATCAGTATGTGTAGCTCTGGTTGTCTGTTTCCTTGCGGTTGGTTTGTAAAACAAACAGCCAGCGGCGATGCTGCTGATAGAGCGGATGCTCCTCTCTGTGTCACTCCTCCGGAGCCGTAATGGGAAATGTTAATTCTGAAGGACTCAGTTAACAGTTTGAGTCAAGCATAGATGTTGTATTGTGTAGCTCTGGTTGTGTCTGTTTTACAAACCAACTGCAAAAAACCCAGCTGATATAGCAGATTGTGAGCTGAAGTTTTTGCTGCCGGCGTGTCTCTGGGCTAGGCAGAGCGGACAGGCCAGGTGTCTGCAGGGCTGTTCCGGAGCACCACACATACAAATAGTAATTTTTTTCTAGATCTGGGTACAAAAAAGATTGAATGCAGGTATCATTTGACTGGAGAAGTTTCGATACTACTTGGTACTAGGTTACTGATACCGTAAAGGTATCGAGTACCGATACCCAGCCCTAGGTGTTGTCAGGTTCTCATGTGTAAGCCGACATGTCTCTGAACAAACTAAAGGAATCTTTGGACTAAGCAGGTTGGATAAAGGAGCAGGTGCTGTGTAAAATTTCTCACAATAATTCCTTTAATAGCATAACCAACGACCATTTCACTATCATACCGAAGAATATTAGCCGATGTACAGCTGTCTTTGTGAAATGATGACATTACCTTAGTGATATCAGAGTTTGGCAGCCTACCATTATAAATATCTTCCAATCACTTCCTTGTATGGAAGATGGAACATTGAGCACAACAGGTTTTACATCTCAGAGCTCATCCCGATTCCTGACACAGAAGGGTTTCAACAGATTTATGTAACATAAACATGTTTTATATCTAATATGTGAGGTTTCAAGTAATCATCTGTCAAGTAGTCATCAAATATGCCAGTCAGTTACATACAGTCCGCTAAATTGAACCTGCAAAGAAAGGGCACTCATGCATTGTCCTCTGGGTGTTTGGTATTTTTACTTGGGACAGTTCATGTGCCTCACTGGGCAGTCACCAAATGTTGCACACATAATCTAACTAGTTAGCAGGTGAAAGTTTGTCAGACAAAATTAAAGCAGTGTTTTTACATAGGCTTTTTTCCTTCAGGACATCTGCATGCTGTTGGTTGTCAACACATACTGGTGCTTCAAGGGTATTCCAGTTGGCCTTACCAACAAGCTGACACACATCAAATTATTTACTGTGATGTGTAATATTTGATTTTAAGAAATGCCTCAGGTTGTTTTTTTTGTGTGTGTGATTATTTTCTGATTATTTTCTTGTGCTGCTCGCTGTTGCCTGTGAACCAGTAACACAGCAGCTATGACTTACTCAGACTCAAGACATACTTCCTCTTGTGCAATTATGCAGATTTTTGTTAAGTTCAGTTCAGGAGGTGGACCCAAGAGCAGACAAGACACACAGGCACTGGTAAAATAAACAAAAGATGACTTTATTTACTTACTGAAACAGAACATGACACAACAAAGGGCGGCTGAGAAGTCCAACAAAGAATAATCCATAAAGAATCCAAGAACAATGGGGTAACGCAAGAACACGGAGAGAAACACAGACGACCTGACAACTGAAGAGGGAAGACACATGGACTAAATACTTTAGTGAGGGGAGATAACAAGACATCGGTGCAACTAATCAGGGCAGATAATCAAAACTGGAGGGAAAACCCACACAAAGAAAGGAAGTAAAACTACAAGACACATGAGGAGAGGAGAGTATTTAAAAATAAACAGGAAATAACTACACAAACCCAAAACTTTGATTTTGGTTTCATAAATCAACAGGAAGGGTTCATTTTTTATGCTCTCCCCTGCATTTGTTCCCTCCATTGCTTCTCCTTGGAATACATATTGAGTCAAAAATGTTGCAAGTCTTCTACCCAGTTGTCGCCATCACACATCTTTAATAAAAAAAATTGGGCAATTGGGCAAATTGGGCAATTATCATTGGTAGAATTCAGTTTCAAACAGCTGAGCTGGATGTTTCAAGCCAGGAACATAGCTGTGTCCCAACTGAATATGTAGAGTTACAGCTACAGTTAGGTCCAGTGAAAAGGTGTGTTCTTTACAAAATGATTAAGTAAAGGATTTGTGGCCCTGTCAAACCATTTATACTCCATTTATCTTGTCGGTCTTTTGATCCTGCCCTCCTTTAGCATCAAATTCGTTGCACGACAAGGATGTTCTGTTGATCCTCCAAATTAAATAACTGACAGATCGCAGCAGCATACAAATCAGTTGTTAGCTCTCGAGCTGTGAGTGGAGGTAGCACAGCCTAAAGCTAAAATCCCATGAAAGGGATTAAGAGGAGCCAGCACTGCATGGACTCCTACAATTGGAGAAACGCTGATCATAAAGTGATCATGCACAAGCTCTAAACTCTAGATATTAGCATGACACCACAAAGACTTTAAGGAAGTAAGTAAACTTTTCAAATCAAAAATGTTCTACAAAGAAAAACAAAAAGGAGACAAACTATACAATTTGTAAAACAGATGGCATCAAATGCGCAGAGTACAAATTGTGCCGTGGTCTGAAGGTGTCTCTGCACATTTTTGGTGTTTTCATGGCTGAAGATTCTTAGTGCATCCATAGTGTGCTTGGAAACAGGGTGAGTATAGGAGGATTATTATACTGTACATTAGGGTGTGTTTGGGTGTGTTACAGAACATCCCCTTTAAGAGTTGTTCTCTCTTGAAACTCGGCGAACCACATCCTAACCATGTGAAGTAAGAAGTAAGATTGTAAAATGAATAAAGTTTTGTTTTTTGTTTCTGGTGTTTTCACTAGTGTTTTGAATTTTCACTTTGTCCCTTGTAGTCCAGCAGGGATAAACTGAGATTGAAACATATCAACATGAAACCTCTCTACATTTGATTGGATGAACGCACCACTTGCTCTGCTGTCATTGGTCTTTTGATTTTCAGGCTGGGGTCCTAAAACCACTTCAGAGTCCCAAATTGTTCAAAATTAAATAATTAAAGAAAGAAGACATTATAAAATACATAATTATATGAGTGAAAACAGATGAAATATATGATATAGCCATGCCATTTTGACATGTTTTTATGTGCCTATTTTTGTTTAGTCATACAATTTCCCCATATGACCATTTTATTTTATTTTATTATGCCAATCATCATCATAAAAGTTTGTCAATCAAGATGGACAGGGCAGAACCAGGTATGTGATTGGCTGCTGCTGAGCAGACAACCACTGAGCGAATTATATCATACTAATGAGCTGAGTTTTCAAAAGGTATTTGATTAGTTATGTAGGTGTGAGAGAGAACTTATACTGTAATTGTATTATTTCCAATTAATGTGTAAACTGTGTCTAACAACATTTACTCGTTATTAAACCATAGTAAACAAAGTATGAAGACAGGATGAAGTGCTTGTGACATATGATGTACTCAAATCATTTTTAGAACACAAAGCAACACAACAGTTGACTGGGACAGCAGCTTTGTGCTTGATTGTTTTCTAAATGTGCAGAAAACAGTATAAAAGGTTTAATCAGAAGTTAGTAAAAATATGGATCTGTGCATAGGAAGAGAGAAGAAAACTAAACGAAACCACTGTTGACTGAACAGATACGGAATTTTGCTGCTGAAATACCTGTTTATTCCAGACAAATGTATGTCAACCAGCCAATTTAATTCTGACATTAATTACTATATTGCAATAGGTTTACTTGATGAGGTGGTAACAGTATTCATCACATAGCAGACCCAGTACAAAGAGGAAAAAACGTATTCTCTTTCTTTGTCTTTTTTTTAAACAATCCACTACAGATTCAATTAGCTGACAAACCGTAAACACCTATTGTTATTTTTCTTTTTGAATGACAACTTATTCTCTATCTGTCAAGATATTGGGCACACACACTCGCATACACATGTATATGTGCACGGATGCACACGCACAAATACGCACAGTTTCCCAGGTAAAGGTTATGGACTTGAAGAATGTTCTCATTAGTTCTCCATTGTGGACGATGCAGTGTGTGTGTGTGTGTGTGTGTGTGTGTGTGTGTGTGTGTACACGCACGTTTGTGTGTGTCTGTGTGTGTGTGTGTGTGTACATGCATATATGGGTATAATGAGCTGATAGTGCTCTCGAAGTGTGAGGTTGTGTGCTGAAAGGTGGTAACTAACACTCTGACAACACTCTCCATCACCTTAAACCCCCTGGTGTTGAGAGCACCAGATAGAGCACAATCATGTTTATTAGCTTCTCTATCTGTCACTCATGCACTTATAATAGCATGTTGTGTCTGACTTAATGCCAAAATACACTGACATAAAGGCAGAGTGAAATTTCATGCCAAAATACAAACTATCCAATAAGAATGCAGACAATTGTATCATTCTGTATCTATTTTGTGAGCAAAATTAAATGAATATATTGTAGGTTTGATTTTATTTTCCTAGCAGGAGACATCAGGTTGCAGTAATGTTGTGTAGGCAGTTTTCTAGGTATGACTACCACTTGCAGCACATAATTCTTTGACTTAATTTCACTTACTTTATGCAGCTTGTGAAAAAAATTAGAGCTATGTGAAAAACAGTGCATTAAATGTATTGATTTGCCAACTGAAGTTGTAAGTTTTCAGCTGCCATACCCAGGAATATTGAGATAAAAAAACATTTTTTACCAATGTGACTTTGGATAGTACACTGACTGTCATGGAGCTCTGTGCTCTGTTTTTCCACAACGAGAATTACATGTAGAGAGGCTCGCCTACACAGCCTATACAGCCTACACATATGAAAATTGCCCTTCTGCTTTTGTGTTGGAGAAAAACAGCAGAGCATTTGAGACTACCAAATTCTAGTGGATTTAATACATTCAGCACCTTAGGCCAAGATTAAACCAAGCAGCGGTGAAATAGGAAGTGACAAATAGTGCCTGTACTGAAGAGCTGCCTATTGTGTATCAGCTGTATGTTGTGGGGGTGTTTGTGTTGGCTCTTTTCTGAACTGTATGATGATATGTGTGTGTTGTGCATGTGTAATGTTGTATCACTCTGTCATCTCTGTGTGTTTATACACGTAAAAAGAGAGAGAAACAGAAGGGGAAAAGATAAAGAGAGCAAGTAAAATGGAGAATGGGAAATAAAAGGTTTTGACATTACAGATTTACATCAAGCCTTCAAATTCTTTTGAGTTAGCAGTTTATAAAAATCCTAGGGTGCTGTTCACAGAGAAGAGCTAGTCGAAATGAAGACGCTGCTGTAGCTTTGTTGCTGAGACGGGCAGATGGAGCAGCAGAGACAAGTCTTGTCATGGAGTAGGAGGGTGTGCAGCTTTGGTGGCTGGGACGCCACTGCAATGATTCGTCAACTGTTGCAGTTAGCTGATCTGTGTTGCTGTGCCTCAAAACTACAATATATTTCCACATAGCACTCACAAAAAAAACCCCACCAGCTGTGGTGTTGCATCTGCCATGATGCAAGCACAAACAAACACATATTTCTTGAAGTTGAAGTAGAGGTAGGGCAAGGCTGGGTGGTGATCAGAACTGAGGACTGAGGGAGCAGTTCCAGGACACTGTTTCTGAGGTGAGAAATGTACCATGTGCCCCTAAAGACCCCTCCCTCCAAAGTTATCTCCATGGGAGACTGTGGCCCCTTGGATGCACCGAGGCCCTACACCATCTAAGAGTAAAGAGCTGAAATGGTCCACTGCTTCAGAATATTTCCTGACTCTGATCGATGGTTGCTCTCAGTTATGATAACAAAAACAAGATCAAATTTTGGAAAGACTTAACTTGAAGAATGGAAAATACTACACTTTGCCTTCACTGGCAATGGGTGTCACCTCCCACTTACTATCCTTACTCAGCACACAGTTTGAAAAATATACTCATAAAATAGTACAGAAAATGTTGCAATTGTTTAACGTTTTGGTTGTCCTGAAAATCACTGGCCACAGATAGGTTTAGGGTTTCATTGCTTTGCTGATAAAATATAGGTACTGGCCAATCAATATCATCTCTCCGATATCTCCTTTATCAGTGACTTCCAAAACGCTTATGACCATTACAAAAATTATTGATATGACTGTTTTTTGATCAGGCACCTTTATGGTTAAGGTTTGGACACGTTTAGGCACAAAAACTACTTGGTTAAGGTTAGGGAAAGAACGTGGTTACGGGTAATAAAAAGGCAGACCTTAAGTGCTTTTCTGTGATAGGATGCATGAAAGTAGGACTCGCTGCACACCCTTGTAGTCAACGTCATCCTGCCAATAGAGGCACCGCATCAGAATATGCTCATGTGTTGTTTTGGAAGGCAATGAAAAATAACCTATTTTGTTGTTTAGGTATGAGGACTTGTCCTAGCCCTATGCTTCCAGTTTCTAACAAATTAGTTAATAAGTAAAACTATATTGATGAACTCTAGTAAAATCGCTCTTGAAGAAGGATGTTAATACACACATCAATTAATGCTAATAACTGTAGAGCAGTGTTCATTTTGTTAACGAAAACTATGACGAAAAATGTTCGCCAACTACCTTTTTTCCATGACAAAGACGAGATGCCCTGTGGCTACAAATTAGGGGGGAAGAATACAACCAACGTGAAGAGACACTTGAAGTCGCTAACTGTAAGTCCTAATGTAAACTATGCATATGAATTCGAAGTTAAGTCTTAGTCTAGCTGAAAGCAAGTTTTTCTTGCAAAAAGGGTTTTCAGTTTGCATTTTCAGTATGGAAAGCCCTGAACATGCATTACAATTACTATCTAGTCAAACTGAGATTACACAGCAGTTTATCTGGAAGATATCTGTGTATGATTTCTTAGCTCTAAGGCCAGGTAGGCATATTAATCGACTCATTGTTTCAGCACTAGTGTGATTTTAATTGTAATGAATTAGTTTAGTTTAAAGAGAGAAAACACTTGACTAAAAGTTGACTAAAATGTAATGCGACTAACACGTTTTGAGTTGTCATCAACTAAAACTAGACTAAAACTATGAAGGATAAAAATTTCTGAAATGTGACTAAAACTAAAAGCATTTTCGTTTAAAGACTAAATCTAAAATAGCTGCAAATATTTAAACTGCTATAGAGAGTCTGTTGAGACCTAATGATATATTGAAGAGATTGTAAGTCTGTGTGCTCTATGTTCTAACTTGGTGAAAATATATTCTACGTCTATTGATCTAGAGTGTTATCTCCCTCTCTGTCACACACACACACACACACACAAAGGCCCAATGAGTTGCTGTAAGGTCAAGGTCAACACTAGCTCACTGATGCTGTATATTTGAGCTTTTATCTGGAGAGTTTGTGCTAAATCTCTCAGAAACATGCCTCTTTATACAACTATTTCCACTGCAAAAGATGATTATTTTCTGATACTGTATCACAGAAAACTCAGTTTGAGAGAAGAAAAATGTGAGCAGAGCTCCACAAATGTCTTGCACAATGAAAGGTGACATCCAAAACACAAATTTTATAATGTGTTTAAATGTTACAACAATTCCACATTACTGGACCATGTGACATGCATACAGTGTAGTAAAAAGTAGCAAAGAAAACATTTGGTTTTGACACCAGCACCCCATCACACAAGTCTTCTCCAATATACTATATGTATTTACCAACGTTTTTAGCTACATTGCCTACAGTGTTTACACATAAACATATAAGATATAAGCTATTATGTTATTAATTATTAAGTTACTTCTATATGGAAAGAAAATACTTGCGCTTACATCCTCCCATTATATGGAAATACTACAAATCACAATTACGTTTATGTGATTATGTCTGTACTATTAAGATCTTTAAATGGTTTGGATACTGATGTACACAAGATTATGTGTCTATCTTTAGAAACTTGAATGGTTAAGCAAGATACACCAACATTTTAAGAAAATGTAGTGACGTAGTGTGTAAAGGTAACTTGCTATAACTCATACCTGTGTGTTTTGGGATTTCCTGTGCATTCTGTAATGTGTAATGTAATGTGTACTGTAAACCCTTTGTCAAAGGCCTGCAACTTCATTAGGCTCTTCTGCAAGAATGGGACACATCACAGTAATGCAGATTCACTTATTGGCTTTATGCATCAGATATACGTGACTGCAGAATAACTTCTTTGGAGTGGTTGTTTTATTGTTTATTTTTTTATTTCATTTTTCATTTTGTCATCAGTATATCCAGTACATCAGTATGCAGGAACTATCATCACCAACAGTCAAACAAACAGTCTGATGCAATGCAAGAACATGACGCCCTACATGTCAACAGTTTCACCCAAAATGTGTGCCTGTATAGCACCACAACTGAGCTTTTATAGGCTTAACATGCCTGCTACATTAACATCCCTCTCACTGGTGACATTAACACTTCGTTTGTACCTTATTTGCACATGCTGAGTACATAGCAG
The DNA here is from genome assembly GCF_020085105.1 of Siniperca chuatsi. Lineage (NCBI taxonomy): Eukaryota > Metazoa > Chordata > Actinopteri > Centrarchiformes > Sinipercidae > Siniperca > Siniperca chuatsi. The sequence continues at coordinate 31,292,219 of NC_058042.1, forward strand.
CAGAGGGAGTAACAAGATAAAAACAAGAACATCCTCATGAATGAAACAACACTACAAATGATAATCAGGAGGTCCAAAACTACAGTATTCTCACAGACTGAATTAGTTGCTCATAATTAATGTAGTGCTCTCGACCAATCTAAACGTAGCAGGCTCAGTTACTAACTGTTTAGCAAGTCCAACACCAGTCAGAAAATCTCACAGTCATGCCCGCAGTGTGCAACATCCAAACTTACTTGTTCAAAGCATGCCCAGAACTTGAAGAAAAACAGTCGAACAGAGAGAAATCTGGCTTTACTAGTCCTTTAATGTGTGACAAGAGTTTTTATGCTGCACCAGGCAAGCCTCAACTGCTGGGTTGGGCTGGGTGTGTAGCAAATTACAAAAGCTCATCGGTCAAAGACCCAAGCAGAGCCAGGCTTTAATATAAAGGGGAGAGAGCGCAGCAGAAAACTTGAAGGAAAAAAAGCGAGGAAAGTCAGTGAATGGGATGGCCTTTAAACAAAATTGAATATTGAGTGCTCCTCCTGCAACTTTATTATACGATCAAGAAGTCCACACAAATACAGCTATCAGAGACCCTGCTTTATACATCTGTAAGTTAAGATGGAATTTAAAATATATACTGGTTTGTGTCCATCTGAATCAGAAGCAGTAAATAACCTCATATTATGGAGACACTTGCATCCATGTATAATGCAAAATATAAATGTGGCCATTGTGTAGAGCCTTCAGTTATCCTGTGGAATCAGGTCCCAGTTTGGGAGGCAGACACCATCTCTACATTTAAGAGTAGGCTTAAGACTTTCCTCTTTGATAAAGCTTATAGTTAGGGCGGGCCTGGCTGAGTCCTAAACCATCCCTTGGTTATGCTGCTATAGGCCTAGACTACCGGGAGTCTTCCCATGATGCACCTTTTTCCTCTCTCCTCCTCTCCCTCTCCATCTGTATGCATTTTTATCCCATTTCTACATGTTACTAACTCGACATCTTCTCTCTCCCGTAGTCTAGTTTCTCTCCTCTCTCCTTCTGTTGCTTTCAGCAGGTATTTCTACCTCCTGAGCTGCAGAGACTGGATCTTTGGTTGTGGGTCACCTGCTGCCCCCGTGTTCCTGCTTGACAACTGATACTACAGTTGTTAGTGGCTCATTTACTATTATTGTCATTATTATTCCTATGACTATCATTCCTATTATTAATACTTTTTATATTAATATTACCACTACCATTACATTATTACTATTTTAAAATTCTAGGTGGTATTTGCATTGTGTTTCCCTTTCCCCCACCACCTTTTCTCTCCCCACCCCCTTCTCTCTCTCTCTCTCTCTCTCTCTCAAAACCTAACACAGCAGCAGCGGATGGCCGCCCACCATTGAGTCTGGTTCTGCCCAAGGTTTCTGCCTGTTCAAAGGAAGTTTTTTCTTGCCACTGTCGCCAAGTGCTTGCTGGGATATGTTTCTGTAAATAATTTTATAGTATGGTCTAGACCTGCTCTATAGGAAAAGTGCAATGAGATAACTTCTGTTATGAATTGGTGCTATATAAATTTAAAAAAATTAATTGAAAATTAATTGAAATTGTGTAGAGTGAAAACCCACTGATTAGACCAAATACATTTTTTCATCTTGTGATTAAAGATTTGATAACATTTAATTTACCCCATGTGGTTCACATGATCGCATGGTCATGTGGCCTCACGCAAGGAAAACATTGTGGATCACTGTATTACAGCAGGCAGGACGTGGCTGCTGCGATCCAGCAGAGACAGGAGTGTGCTGCAGCCCATAGAGTTCAGGGAGCTGCCGCCGCACAGGGAGTACAGGGAGCAGCTGCCGCACAGAGGGTTCCTGAAGGAAGCTGCTGCAGCTCAGCAGGAGGATTGTGTGACTGCTGCAGCACAAAGAGTTCAGGGAGCAGATGCTGTCGCTCGGGGACTGGAGATGGCTGCCGCATGGGGACTGGAGACCTCCGTGGTGCAGGAACTGGAGACCACTGCGGCACAGAAACTGGTGTCAGCCAGGCTGCTGACTGGGGACCAGGGGCAGCGGTGAGGCACGACGTCGGCGGGAGCCATGCTTCCTTCTGGGGGGTTTTCCAGAAGGTGCCTCCAAAACAGGAACGGGCTGAGGTTCAGGCTGGATGCTAGCTGGCTGGCTAGCAGACTGGAGTGCAGGCTGATGGCTGGTTGGTGGATGACTGAGGGCCTGAGGCTGAGGCTCAGGGTGCACGGAGAAAGTCCATGAGGAACTTGGGAACAGAGTCCCTCAGCCAAAGCTGAGAGGATAATTTCCCATAGGCCAGGGCGCAGATTGCCTCTCTATGACAGTCCCTGACTGCCTTCCTCCACATATCCCCAAAGCACTCCAGGTCACTAATCAACTCGAACAATTCCTCGGACATTGTCTCTGCTGGGTCCATTGTGGTCAGTTCATACCGTTACGACAGTCAAGCCGGGAAATAGGGAATGCCAGGGAACAGGACCCAAATGCAGACTAGCTGGTGCAGATCACTATTTATTAACAAAAAAGGCTTACACTGAATTGGCGGGCAAAGCAACGCTCAACAGGTAAGCAGTCAAAAACATCTAATCTCTCATCTAACTTTCAGCAAGAAAGCAAATAAGCTTGTTTCCCAAACCTTTTCTTTAAGTGGTATAATGTGATCATACCTCTGCCCTCTACTATCGGATAGCAGTAACAGTTTTCTTAGCGTTAGCTAAACTATGTGGGACTTTGAGGCTCTGACTTGGCTCTGTGTATGTTGTTAGGCTCTATTCCACCTCCTTAAAAACACACTCAACTTTATTACTGTGCAAGTATTGATAAGCCTCAGAGCTTTTCAGATTACTTCATTGTTAGTAGCGACAGAATCAACAAAGTAGCCATTATGCTACTGTACGTTCTTCAGGTCATCCTCCCAACCCCTTGTTGGTAGAGGTGATGATCACATTATCCTGTTTAAGGTGTGACAGGCTGTGTTCCCATACCATTTATTTCCCTAAAATATCTAAGAGAAGGGCAGACACCTAAAAACACTAACTCTCGTGCCCATAATTTACACAGGGTATCATTGGACTAGGAATAAGGTGGATAAAGTAATAAGGTAATCACCAAGCTTGCTAGCACTAAATTCAAACAAACGGGTGTTGTGTTTTTTTGGGCAACTTTATAAAACATTGTGCTGACGAAAGAGGCAGGCATGGCAAGCCGGTGTGTGTGTGCAGAGACCAGGGGTGTAGGTGTGTGTGCGTGTGTGGGGAAAAGAGAACTGAAAAGAGAGGTGAGCAGATTAAAGTAGTTTGTGAGTAAACACTGAAATAAAGTGAAGAATTAAGTAGAATTAAAACGATAACAAAAGAAATAACCTACTAAAATAGGTAATATATTAATGTATTCTTTCAAATATTATAATATTTTCAATAGACAAACAGATTTTTTGTTGCAGAATAATGCCCTGCAGTACATACTTTGTTTTTTGTTACATTTGTTTGTTTTTAAGAGAAAATGATTGAATAAAATATTAAAATATTAATGAGACAAGTTTTTGATATTTATTTTGGGTAAATTAATTGTTATATTAATCAAGTAATAAAAAAATACTCTTTAGAATAATCGATACATTTGTTGTTAGATTAATCGACTAATCGAAGAAATAATCGTAATCGATAAAAAAACACTGTTTGGTGGAGCGCTACTTAAAAGTCTACCAAAGGGATGCTTCAGTTCTACTTATTTTTGCTTTGTCAAGGAAGGGGTTGTCTAAAGCTTTTTACCAGGCATCCTTAGGATGGCTGAAAGAAGCAGACTTAGATGACCTTTTAACTTGTTGGTGAAGTATGAATTTACTCAGATATGGGGCCAAGCTGTAGAGACTGCCATTACACTTGGCTGAGATCCGATCACAATGAAGGCCAGACCACCGCCAGATGATCACATTCTGGTTGTATTGTGTTCTTGCATTAACATGAGTTTTTCCTCTTTCAGATATGCAGATACAGATTGCATGCTAATACAAAAAATGGGTCTGAGGATTAACAATCAAGTCTAATTTCCAGGTCATTAGCACTATTTAAGATTGTATGATTCATGTGACTCATCAGTAGTTGGAACACAGTCTCTGGTCACGTGGTAAAGATGTCAACTCAAACAACAACAACCCAACAACAGCCTTAAGCATTTCAACATGGTTTTTTTGTAGCTCCAAGGGGCTGACCCTTCCGAATACTGTAGATAAACTATAGCCACTTACAGGCTGTCTGCATAGGATGCGTTTCAGCCATGTTTTTCAGTCATCTGACCAAACAGATATATTTCTATTTTAATCAATAAGAGCTGTCTACTCAGGCTGTGTAGCAACTTGTGTATTGGGCTCATAGCACTGCCAAAACTGCCAAAATGCAGGTGACCTACAGAGCACTACAGCTGAACACATCCTGTGTAGGATGGACAGAAGCTGCTGCTCTGCAGACTTGCTACTTTCATTCCGCAGCCTGTGTAGACACAGTGTTAGTCATTATGACCTTAGTCCTTATAAGCTGACTGCTTAGGGATTCTTCTGAGAGCTACTTCACACCTTCTGATGATGTCAATATTAAATGTCCTTTTCTCAGCCTGAGTAATGGCCTGCTTCCCCTCCTGATTCAAAAAGTAAAACAAGCAAAAAAACTACAGAAGCACCTGACAGTCATCCTCACATCCAAGCTTTTGTTTCTGCAACTACCAGAGCTGCAGACTGGTGATACAGCTCTGCTCAGTCCTCAGTGCCAGAGGCCTTCTTCAGCTAGACAGACTCCTTCACCCTCCTGGGATTAATCAGTGGGTTGGTTAACACCATCACAAGCATCATCAAGGAGCCACCACCCTATGTGTGGTTATACTACGACCTTCTAGGAGCCTGAACTAGTAACTTATCCAGCTTACATGATGGTAATGAACTGACAGTGCCTAACAATTAATCTTAATCAAGAACTTATATACAGTTTGAAGTAAGCATATTGGTTATGCATTCTTGGTCAATGCTATGGAAAGAAAATAATCATTTCAATTTCATTAATAAAGTGTTTCCACATTCTCCAGACTCCCATGTAGTGAAAGCACTTTCTCTGTGAATATTAAGCTTGACACAAAGTCAGGCTGAAATGAATAATGAGAGGTAGGTCAAAATGAAGTGGAGATAAAATCAATAAACCTACGGAAATGTAGTGTCATAATATCTTTTAGTTGCTGTTCATTATATTGTTTTTCTGCTGCTTGTGTAGCCTGAATTGGTAAACCACAACAGAAAAATAATCAAAGCAGGAAACTAAACATCCTCAAGATTTTTGAGGCCCCCTACAAGCTCACTTTTAAGTTTTCCACCCCACTCCTAATGGCTCTTGCACTTTATGCACCCCGAATCTGCTTTCCCTTCACCTCCTTGACTTAACATGACAAACAGACATTCCTCAGTGGGAGGGAGGGATAATCTGTTAATCTCTTTGCTGAGGCAAACAGAGGAATGAAAGGACAGACAGACTGATCTTCAAAAAGATCTCTAGTTTTGACCAAGCTGAGAATGGATCCAAATGAGGCATTTTAATAAACTGAGAAACAGAGATATGGAGGAGGGAGAGAGATAGATTGAGGAAAGAAAAGAGAGATAAATGGTAGTAAAAGAGACAGAGAGATAGATTGAGGGAAGGCAAAATAAATGGGAAGGTAGAAGAGAGAGAGATGGATTGAGAGAACGAGGGGGTGCAAAGGGTGGGAGAGAGATTGATAAAGGTAAAAGGGAGAGAAATCGATCTTGTGGCAAGAATATGCCCCCCGGAGGATAAAGCTGCTAGAATACCATTGGTTTTCTCTGCTTACAGGAAGCGGTATTTCTGTGCTTCTTAAAGGGTTGGACTCGGGTTATGGGTTTTTGAAGGTCAAAGTTTTGTTTTGAATTTACTGTAGCCACTTAAAATTTTGCAAATCTTCACATAAATATGACATTGACATTGACAGTGTCATTGGTTTGGTTGCCTTGTTGTGTCTGTTTGGCATATTTTTCCATGTTCTGCAAGTCGGATTGCAACAGCTCAGTAAATGAATGTCTGTCTCTTCTGTCAAAAGCCTTTTTCTTTCTTCTACACAGTGTTCTCTGGGTCAGGCAGGACTAAATAATAAACATCCAATCAATCTAACTTTACTACAAAAAGATTTCAAAGCTATGACTGAGGAGGCACCGAGCACTAGTGTATTCTAACAAAAAATCACCTATGTGTAGGAAAATGTATGGGGACCGCAACGTACCTAAGCCCTTCCCCACTGCTTGCTTGACCTGGACGTCGTTCTGGTCCGCCGTTCCAATGCTCTTATTTCTGCTCTGAGGAGCTAGGATCGATGTTAAATCACAACATCACTGCAGTTTTATATCGAAGTGGACAGACAAATAACAGAAACAACTCAAAACTCCCAAGTTTTAGATTTTATTTGTTTTCAGATTCTCCATCTAATTAAAAATAGTGGGTCTGTGTTAACTGTATCGGTCTGATTGACAAAAGAACCATAAACAACTTTTTTCATTCATTAGAAAGATTTTTCTCTTCATGATCTGTTATTTCCCCTTTTAATAACTAATCTAACTAATTAGTCAGGGAGAGGAGGAGAGTCTTGTTTTTCAGCAATTAACACATTTCAATTGTCCATCATTATTTCCATTCAGTCCTGTGTATCTGGTGTGATATTTACATAATTTATGTTGTCAAAATCATTTGGGCTAATAAGTCATTTCTACTAAACATTCTAAAACATTCTACACCGCCAGCATTAGAAATGTACGTTGCTTTAGATGACGATTGAGAGGAAAGGATGACTCATTTCTCTAAAAACATGTTTTCTCGATTCCTCTCTCCTCGCATCTTCAGTGGTTGGGACTAAAATGCAAGGAAAAGACGCAAGTGAGGGAAATGTGGATGCAATTAAGGGAATTGATATGGACCCACAGAAAGACACACAATTTTATTTTTTATTATTATTATTTAATTTTTAGAATTACATAAATATATTGAGGCGTGGGCTGGAGTATGGAGGTGTGAGGATGGGAGGCAGCACCCTTTGGAACGTGACAATGTTGCTGCAGAACCACTGTAGGCCAAGAGCATCCTATAGCCAACAAATGTAGCCCTGCTAACTTTTGTAAACAAACCGCATCATACCCATCATGTCTGACTTTGACATGGGACATTGCTGTTCACTTTCTGTTGTGCTGCTGTTTCCTACCAACAGTCAAAACTGGTTTCTTTCAACCACGACCAAAATTAACCAAATATGTATTTTACCCATTACCATGAGCTTTCCCTACCCTTAGCCAGGTGTTTTAGCTGCCTAACCTTACATACTCCTTAACCATCGTTTATTTGCCATAACCTCGATCATTTCTTAACCTTAACCATATGGAAGTTGCCATGCACAGATATTCTAGGAAGTGAGAATTTTTTAAATGTTGGCATTGGATCGTAGAAAAGGTTTCAGTCGTTGTCATCTGGACACTGTTTTCAGAATCAAGACGTTTCGGCTCCCATCCGGAAGTCATTCTCAATTGTGAAAAAATGGGCCGGGAAAACGTCTTGATTCTGAAAACAGTGTCCAGATGACTACGACTGAAACCTTTTCTACGATAGAACACTCCTGGACGAATGAGGGACTGCACCGTTGGCATTGGATGTTAAAAAATATTGTTGTTCTTGTCTGGTGGTTGGTTAGACAGACATCAGTCCTTATTCGCAAGACCACAAGATGTCGAGGTCACTTGTCAGGAAAAGGTTAACATAACTTGTTTCTAAGTGTTGGAACAAATGTCCAATGCTGCTGTTTGTCTGGTGAGGACAGTCTTAAATAAGAATAACGCGCGTCAGATCATAAACTTAACCTTCTGTCACAGCATCTACGTGTAAAATACTGTAACGACTGTGCAAACTGACACAAAGCAGGCTTTAGTTGGCGCTGCCAGAGCAAACAGGGACAGAAAAGGCCTGGTTTATGCCAAAGCTAGATAAAAATGCTATATGTGTGGACATCCATAAATGACGGGAATGGTTGTCATCTAGGCTGGTGCATGTTTACAAAATTTTACAATGACTGAGATGTATAACACAGAACACTCCGAATGCAGGAGTTTATAAATGTGTTTACTTCTGCTTTTGTGAATACAGTCATTAAGCCTTGAATATCCACTGAGCTTTATGAGTCTGGCCCACAGTGTCTGGTAGCCAGAAAAATTCTCCGCTGCTGAGGAAGTGACAGGTTTTTAGTCTCTGGTTTGTTTGGAATAAACAACAGAAGTAGTAATGGCCACCATAGATGAACAGACAAAAAAAAAAAAAATCTGTAAGAGGGAAATTTATAAATTAATGAAATTTATGGGAGTGCAGAAAGCCATACTAAGGAAATATTTTTTACCATAAAAAAGGAAACAAATCATCAGTTCTTTCCAGCAGGAGAAAGTGGAAGAAGTTTAAAGGAGCAGCATGTCCTGTAAATGACTGAATATTCTGATGGATAGGATGTCTGTATGTATGGTTTGCCTGTGCATGTGTGCCTGATTTGACTCCAAGTGTGTGTGTGTATTCCTGAGTGATTGAGGAGTTGTTACATTTTCATGTAAAAATCCGATAAGTAAAGTGAAATGTGTTGTAAACTGGGTTACAGACAGTAGACAGGGGTTAAAGTGTGTGTTTGTGTATGTATCTATGTGTGTGTGTGTGTGTGTGTGTGTGTGTGTGTGTGTGTGTGTGTGTGTGTGTGTGTGTGTGTAGATCACGGAGCAAAGACTTGAGGCAGAGCGTACCGTGACAAGCCTCATTAAGAGGAATTCTCTCCACTGTTCTGGCTGTCGACATCACCAGCGCCAGACTTCTCTAATTATGCTCTCTAAGTGCCGTTTCATGCAAGCAATCAGCCCATTGCTCTTTGCATATGCAAATATGACAGACCTGATCATTAGCTTTTATATCTCACACACTCTAATTGTTATTGTAAAAACTGCCGCATGCAGCCAAGGGCAAACGCCCTTTCCCTCTCACTCTCCCTCAATCTATCACCAACTGTCGACTCTCATTCCGCTACATGTTTTATGAGGTTTTCTCGCTCTAAACAGAGTCATGCGGTTGAATGTCACGGTAGTATAATCAGCTAACAAATGCCTCTACTTGACATTGTTTCATCAGAGCGGAGGGGAGAAAAATAATATAGGAGCACTTCCTGGCGGGGGCTAATTGGCCAAATGGAGTCATTTAGGCAGAACAACAGTCCCATCACAGCAATGATGATGATGATGACGATTGTGATGATCCCAGAGAAATGACTTGGGAGCTCACTGGCCCAAATATAGATAAGATAACATAACATAAGATAAGATAGAACTTTATTTATCCCAAGGGAAACTGTTGTGCAGCAGTTGCAGTGCAACGTAGGAAGAGTGCAAATATATAGAGTGCAAATATAATAATAATAAAATATCAAATATCAAAAAGGTGCAAATCCAAAATATACACCATGTCAAAAAATATAAACAGGTTACTGGTAAGGATCATAGATAAGTATGAGAAGTGGCATATATTTGTGTGAGTGACCGGCACATCATGGAGAGGGTGAGAGTCTTTGTCCATGATGCTCCGCAGTTTGCGCAGCATCCTCTTCTCTGACACCACCACCACCACCACCAAAGAATCAAGCTCCACCCCCAGGACAGGCCCGGCCTACCTGATGAGCTTGTTGATTCTGTTGGCATCGACTGTCCTCACGCTGCTGCCCCAGCACACGACAGCAAATAAAATAGCGCGGGCTACCACAGACTGGTAGAACATCTTCAGCATGGTACTTCGGACATTGAATGACTGGAGCCTCCGCAGAAAGCAGAGTCAGCCGTGGCCCTTCTTGTACACAGCCTCAGTGTTCTTACCCCAGTCCAGCTTGTTGTCCAGGTGTACTCCCCGGTACTTGTAGTCCTTCACAGTGTCCATGTCCACCCCTGAATGGTATTGTTTACAATTTCTGGACCACTGAGTTTGCTTTTGTGAATGCAAACCGGACCAATTGGAAAATTGAAACAATGTCATCCTCGCATTGGTTTGATTCAGGAACCGGACCTTTAGGTGTGAACCCGTCCTTAGAAATTTTCTTCTCCACTTTCATTGTCTATTCCTGTGTGGTCAGCTTAACACCCACCCCTCCCTCAAAAACCACACTTGAGAGCAGTCATACTAAGCAAACCTACAGTAGCTTTAGCAAATCAAATTTAAAGATGACACTCTCAACCCAACCCTTCCTTTTCTTGGAAGACCTGAAGAAAGAAGACAAGATTCTTCTTTTAATGCAGAAGTTCAGGCTGCCCTACTGCCTTCCAAGCAAAAAACGTTTGCAATTCTGACCCCTCTGTTATCTTGTCTTGTGGAGTATAAAAAGCAATAATTTAAAGGAGAAGTGTCTAATAAAGTGGCTGAGGCATTTGAGGAAAACATTCAGTTAAATCATTTAACAACATTTAATGTTAATCGATCTAACCATAATGACAATATTTCCCTAAGCTTATCCAATTAGTTTTTAGTTGCTTTCAAGCGGCACTCCACCAATTTTACACATCAAGTTCAGTTTCCTTGTCACAGAGAATATTATTCATCCTGTGAAAACAGCTGTTTAATTTCTTTCTTCTTCTGGCTCTTGGGGTACTCTTCTGACGTCTGATCTTGTCTTGGGCTTGGAGGCTTTAAATTTTTAGTAGAAAACTTGTGTTACAAACTATCGGTGAGGAGTTTGAAAGGCGTGGACATTTACCATGCAGGAGGGGTTTAATGAAAGACAGTACTTGAGTTGCATTATGGGAAATGCAGGATCCAGTGTTTTGGGGGCTTCACCTATACCTGACATTAAATGTCAAGATATCTCGACCTCTGCTGCTTCAATTTTGACAAATGTTTTTTAAACCTGTCTCTTGTCTTGTCCACCAGCTTTATGCAAGTGCAATACTAAATCGCTGAAGTGGCCTTTTAAAACTCATATGGGCTGTTCTGGAAAGCACTGACAAGCTAACAATTTTGGTCATGTTGGTACTGTATGAGGACTTCTTAGTTACAGACATATGGAAGCTTCCTGTAAATACTCTTACTAGCACATGAAATCACCACAAACAGCCACAATGTGCCTTCTTTTTCTCTATCCTGAATATGGATTAAATGTGAATATGACATACTTGACTCACTCCTTTCACAACTTATTTCCAGCATCATTATTGAGTTTGCATCATGCTAGTTTCACATCACCTCCTGTGTATACATGTTTCCTCTCTGCCATCTGCGGTTGGGGGTGTTGTTGTGTGCAGCGACAGCCATCATAATATATTATCACTAAGGGAATCAAGCGACCACAAAGCATTAACATTTCAAATTGTCCATGAAAGGGTTTTACTAAGCACATTTTCATATATTCTTCTGTTTTTATTATTCTATTCATTAACTACTTACTATTATTTTACTCCTATACTGAAACATTATCTTCCCAATTTCCCCAGAAAGACCAAAAATTTAATCTGATCACATATAAGGTTTCAAACTCTGGTGAAAATGTACAAGCACCCTTAATTTACAGTTATAATGTGAACAATGGAAAGTGATATAAGTTCTCAAATTTTTATAAACAGCAGAATTTCCCACAAAGTGTACTAAAAGAAAATATATTCACTGTGCAGTGCTTTTTATTTATTTAAGGCATGGTATAGACAGGGCACACATGGCAGGTAGATGGAATAAAATATTAGATAGCGTAGATACTGTAGACAGAGAGAGAGAGGTGCGGAGAGAGACTTGATCCAGTTGTAATGGGGTTCAATTCACCAGCCAAACGATGTCTCTCCTTTGTACCCCTGCTGGCTGATCCTCAATAGCGCTGCTTGAGGAATTTATCCGCTGAACCAGTACCCTTGATATATGGGTTCCTTTTACTAAGGAATCCATACAATATTACTCCTCTGCCTCAGATGGAGTCAGAGAAGCTAGAGAGAGATATTGGGGCACTTACTGAGGAGGTACTCCATTCAGCATAAGCAGCAGCATGGGTTCACTAAGGATTACTGGTAGCCTTGTGCACTTAAACATTGAACAGAGGGGGAAAATGAATCTATGCGCTTTCATGCATTATTAAAAGGAAGTAAAAACAAAATTGTATCCACTGAGTTTCTGTTCTATTCTCCGAAGTGAGAGGACAGGGAGTTTGGAATTATGATTCTCTGACTCCATTAGTAGTCAGAGCAGTTTGGAGAGCTTTGAGTTTCCACATCCTGCCCAGTGAAATTGACAGGTGGTACAGTTCATTTTTATAGCTTTCCAGGCTGATGCTCTTAAGGTCCTCTTAGGTTCCATTAGGTGCTATGTTATGATGACTCTGATGATGACTGTTTTGATTTAATATTTCATTTATCTTAGTGATGATGTCTTTTGAAATGTGTAAAAATGTAACTGACTCATGAAAGCAATGGTTACATGCACATACTTGCATATTAATATTAAAAGGTTTATTGATGGTGAAAACATGGCAATAGGGATGGCTATATCTGATATTATGGCTAACTGCTGCACTTGCATTAGACTTCGACCAAGAGTGAATAATCCTCCTGTGGTACATAAAAGCACAACATAGCAGGTGGAGCTAGGAAGAAAGTGGCTGAATAAAGACTTGCATGACAGCACAGAGCAGCAGCAGAAGTAGCAGCCTGATGGAGAGCTAATCACAGGTGAGTCTGTGTCATATAACTGCTTGACTTTGTATGATGAAGCTTGGTTTGCTTGTTAATGTGCACTCTTGAGTGGACCAGTCAGTTTGAGTGAGGTAGAGTTTTCTGACTGATTGCTCTTACGTTCTTTGCCTTTCTCACAAAATGTTTCATTCTAACATGCTAATGTACAGCAATATATTAAAATTAATAGCTGTAGGCTTGTCCAACTCAACTTGAGGTTGGATGCTGCATGAAGTTTGTGAGCAGCTTTACAACATCCACATCTTTCTTCTGCCAGCTTTCCTGCATTTGATGCCAAGGGTCAGACACTCAAGTGGAGCCTGCCTTCTATAAGTTCTTCCCAAGATTTAGTGGCAATGTTTACAGTTTTCAGATCATGCTAGCAGACTTTATTGAACCTGAGGTGAGGGGAAACTGTGCTAATCAAAGTTACACAATGTTGCCAAGCAAATTAATTCCTGCATTTGACCATTTCTTTTGCACATAGCAAAAGAGCTACGTAGCTACTGTATATTGTTACTGTCAGGGCATGGCTATCAAGTAAATTTACATACTGCAGCATGAAAAAAAAGTTACCGGCATCTAATCTACTACTCTTGTTATTTAGTTGGCTCAAAATGAGGCTTAAAGTTCACTTTTCTTTTGACTGTCCCTCAATATTACATTAGTCATTAGTTAAACATTAAACATTAGCCCAACATCACCCCAGCCTGTGGGAGTAAGTTACCCCCCTAGCCTATAACATTACTTTGTTGGCCAAAACATAGTGTTAGGTCACTCGATGGTCATCTGCCCTCTCGGCCCTGATGGCCTTGGTTGTCTTGTCCAGTTTATCTTCGAGATCCTGAAGAAGGTCTCCAGCACACCTCTGTTCAAGAGTAAAACTTTCATGCATAGTAACCACAGACTGTATAAAACATGGATGTAGTGTCCGTGACCTTGTCCATAAGTTTCTGAAGAGCCGTTATTAAGCTCAAAGTGGGCGTCGCCATCTTGGCAGTGCCTGACTGGCTAATCCAAAAATGGGCAAAGAGGTGGAGCTGAAGCTTCATTCGACTGTATTTACCATCAAACTGAGTAGACATCCACATATAATGCACCAAATTTTCCATTTGATCCTGCTATTGTCCATGCAGTTACATGTGCTGAACATATCAGCTGGTATGATGGATGGGGCCCGAGCAAAGTCCATAACTTTGGTTGATTGATTGTGTTTTGCCTGGAGATCCTAAGGATGCATTTAAGGGAACACATTTATTTGCTGACACTCTTTTCTTGAGGGCATACAATCTCCAAGACACAGTCGCATACAGCAGAGTACTTAGGGCACACAAATAAAATACCATAAAGTTTTGTATGTTACACAACCTTGCTCATTGATTTCTGTATTAAGTGAGAAATTTGTGACAGCGGACCACAAACAAATGATTAACAACGTAGAACTGGTGGTCATCGATTAGGTAGACCAGCTGGTGATCAGGGAAAATGATGATTGGAGAACTAGTCAAAAGAATTTATGATTCATACATTGTGAGTGTGCAGAACTCATTTCATTTATCTTTGCAACCTTATGTTTTCCAAGACAGACAACCAGGAGTCATGCTCTGACATGAAGGTTCCTTGCAGAAGCACTTGTTTTGGGAAGCTTTCAAACAAATCTTCTCACTAATGAGGTAACCTTGACCATCTGCAATGTGGAATCAGATGAAACAACAGTCGCTCTGTTCAATTGCCAGGCTCCACTATTGTCATCAGGGTGCTTGTGACTGCAAAGCCAGCACTGTGCTCCCTGACATTCTCTGCACTCTTTCCCACAGGAACTCTTAAATGCTCTCACAGAGTTGACCAGGTATGTTTCTTGCATAATGATGTCCAATGGAAGTCCCCTAAGCTTTACATTTTTTGTTGCCATTTTAGGAATATCACTAATTTTAGTTAGGTCAGACATGCTGTAATGGTCTGTGAATTAAAACAGTGCAGCTTGTACCACATAACTGCTACATGCCTGGTTTGTATCCAGCCAGGGACCTTTGTTCCATGCCCTTCCCTCTCTCTCTCCTATTTTTCCCACAGTTCTTCACAGTGATGTCCAATAGAAAGTTTAAAAAAAAAAACATTAAGAAAGAAGACTGGTGTGTTGTGTCCAATTGACTGGTAGGTCCCAAAAAATGGTAGGAGCTTTGCACCAGTGACAGTTCAGAAGATGCTGGAATGATTTAGAAGATACCAGATTCTTATAGGCCTACTGTGTTCAGACAAGCGTGGCCAGCTGCAATGTCGCCGTGTCGCAGTGTTGCTGAATCGCTTGGTGACGTAGCATAGCATCAGCTAACTTAGCTAAATAACACAGTACCACAGCTAGCCATTGTGTGTTTAGAAATGCACGTTACAAGTTTCGGGTGTCAGTTTGTAGCTTCATGTCACCGGCTTCCATTGAAAATGACTTGTAGCCCGATGCTTTGTCGCCAGTAGTCTGAACACAGCATAATAGGGACTCTGGATTTAATTAAGCCTGTCCTGTCAAAAGCTGTGACCACAAGGAAGCGGATCAGATCTTCCTGCATTTATACATTATCAGTACGGTATGTATGGCATTTATATTCATGAATTATGAATTTATAAACTAAACTGACCATGTAAGTCATTAACAGGAGGATATTTGCATATAAAGTGAAAATTAAGTCTATTTAAGTCTTGCTGGCTTTATTTAATGTGGATAGCATTTTAATGCTAATCCTAAAACGACACTTGACCAAGTAAGGTTTCATTTATCTTTCTTTTTACAGATTTTGGTTTGTTTGTTGCTTTGTAATCTAACAAAACCCCTTCATGAAAACATTCAGATGAAAACCATGTGTAACCAAGCCTCATGTGCACAAATGACAAGGATTTGAAACCGAAACTCTATGTTTGTTTGGTTAGTAGACTTAAGGCTCCAGGCTAGCATTCCCGAATGTCCCTATCCACTATCTGACAAACCCACACGCTAACATACACAAGCACACACACCAACATTATACCCAGCCAATTTACAGCCCAGTGGATCTCCAGATTGTGTTTGCAGCAAAGTCCAATTGGCGCCTCTCCAAAGCGCTATTGAGCATATTCCCTGTCTCTGTTTTCTTTATCGTCCTATCAAGATATTTCCCCTGATGGCTAGCCTGTTGCAGGTGGGAGAGAGAGAAATTGTATGTCTGGATAATGAACTCACACCTTCCTCCTTTTTCTATGCCAAGTACTCTATAAACCCCAGCAATGCTATATCTGTTCTCCTTTCCCTATATGTGCGCATCTTCAACAGGCTTGAAGCTGATGCTTCATTTGTGAAAAAGCCTGATTTGGGGGACAACAGTGTTCCACAGCTGATAATCCACTAATTGAAATTTGGTTTTGCAATGAGAAAGACAGTGCAAGAGGAGGACAAACACAGATAGAAAGAGAATTAAGATTGGGTAGGTTGTTAAAATGGGTGGGCAGAATAATCAATAGCAGTTAGGGGAGTGTGTGTTGTGTCAATCTAACAGCTTGTTCTTGTTCTAGGGGAACAAACCACAGACGTGAAAACTGCTTGGTGAAGTCAGAGCCAGATTGACGTTCCACTTTATTGAGATTTAGTGGGTCTGCATGGATTTGAATGATCCTCAGCACAGTCTGTCAGTTGTCACGATAATGAATGGAAGATGACAGGTTCAGTGCCAACCATTCTCACTTTGCTGCTCACTGTCGGAGGCGGCCAAACTTTGTGACAAGGGCAGCCAAGGGATCTAAATATAACAATATTGGTCGTCTAGAATCATGATTAGAAGGAGAAATGAACGATGGCTTCTCAGTAGAAATGATGTTACAATGCATCTGGATGTACTTGTGAATAACTTTAAATGTTATCTCAAAGCTGTTGCAGAGATACAAAGGAACCAAATTGAACGGGATCAAATATAATCAGGGTTAGGCAAGTTGGGCAAAATGTGATTAATTACTAACTACTTGTTACTCATTGAAGAGGTAATTACTTTACTTATCTTATTACTCATTAGCAAAAATAATTAGCTAGATTGCTTTCCGTTGCTCAGCCTGGCTTCTGTATTGAACACACAAAGAATTAAAAATATGAGATTGTGTTTTTATGAGCAGCCAGTTATTGATAGTATTCACTGACCCAGGTGATTTCTGCATGTTGGCTAACCAGTGGCTAACATTAGCAAGCCAACTAAGAACACACAGCATGTAAACAATGCATTCTTGGGAGTTGGCAGAAGGCAACCACCTTGCAGCCTTGCTCCACCTACAGCCCCCACACCAACTTCACATCTAGGACAGTATGTTCACTAAATGCCAACTGTCCCATAACACCCGTTATGACAGTAAACAAGCTGACCCCCCAAATAACAGATCATTTCTGGGACTACAATGTAATTACTGAATTTAAAATTGTAATCCCTAGTAGTAAGTAATCACGTTACCCCAGACTGAATATAACTAGCGTTAACTCGGAATCACAACAGAGTAAATATAAATGATCTTACCTCCCACTGAGGGTTGCACTGATACATCACTTTTGTAAATAAATAGGAAATCCGATTTGGTCCAGTTAATGACATCCAACACTGACATATGACGCATTCTGATTGATTACAAAAATACCACATATGATACGAGTGTATGGAAGGTCTAATTTGAATTGGTTCTATCATTTTAAGCTGATGCCACACAAATATGAAAGAACAGATATTATCATAATTCTGGTTATTCTTAGAGTTTTAGTGTCCCACATTTTGCATATAACACTTCTTGAGACATTCAGCCTGACAATTAATTGTAATTAGAAAGTACAGTATTGTCTGTGTATCCAAAGCCTAATAGTTTATTCTTCTGTACCATAAATCACCACTGTTGTCCAAAAACTATTAAAAACACATATATGGGCCACACTGTTGCATTGGGTGCCATGAACACAAGCACTGTATTTATTTTGACTCAATCCCACATGCACAGTCCTGTTGCCCCAAAATACTCACTGGGGAAACAAATGTGTAATAATCCACCAGTGAAAATAGTCCCCAAAGAATTGTACTATTTACTAATGTTTGATAAAAACTACAGTGCCCAGCTGTTTTAGGAAATTACTGAGCCTTTCCAAAAATTAAACTATATATTCGTGACCTGTTCTTAAAGATTTATGTGTTCAGTAGGAGCCAATGGGCTGGCGGCTGAGTGAGCGATGGACTAACACATTGTTGGTTTTGTTCTTTTCATTGGATTTGTTGACAATCAGAAAAATATTGAATGAGGCCAGCTTTATTATTTAAAATATAGTGGCACATCTGGTAAATATTTGGTCCATTTTTTGCACGCTGATAAAGCTGACGAAGAGTAAACTAAGATGACATGGAATCTTTTACACACTTCAGATAGTTAACATAATGTTTTAAAAAATGATTTGTTTAAAACGTACCATTAATGCTTTTGAAATACATATGTAATATATCCTGTTTAATATCAAGTGTTTCACAGTGTTGTTTGTCATACGATATATCAGTACTCGTCTTTAAATGTCTCTTGCCTTGCTGACTGGAATATGTGACCAGAGACGTGATCAGCTGAAAAGCTGTCGGTAATACTGACAGGCTCGGGACTGCAATATGAATAAGCAAACAGTTACGGGGGATGCTTTATACATATCAGGTTTTATTTTAAATCCAGCAAAGATGCACACATTGACACAAAGAGATGAGAGGAAGAGATGATTCAGTCTGGTGCTCACTGGGCCATTGTCACCGCCACAGTGAGGAGTATTACTCCACAGTCAGGCTTAACAGCTGACCAAATCTATCTTTGTCTGTTTCTCTCTTTTTCTCCCTCTGCTTGTTTTTGCTTTGAAAATTTGTTTATGACAATGTGCGGTGTGACAGATATGATATGATATTACAGAGAAATATCAGTCTTTTTTTTGTGTTTTAATAGATTTAAAACAGGACAAAGCACAATCCGTACAACATAATACAATACAGTGCAAAACTGTACAGCACAATATAATTTAAAAAAAACCTGAGGGATAAAGGTACAGAGCAAAGCTCTTGCACAAAATGTATTATGCAGATAGGATCTTATAAAGATTCAGGGTACAGTACATCAAGTCCAAAATCATATTCATGAAGTGAATTATTTTTCTGCCATTCATAATAAATGAAATAATTTTACCAGTCAGCTATGATAAATTAATGAGATATTCAAATCAAACAACCTGACTTATGTACTGTAATTTCTATTTTATACTAAACTATCTGTTTTAGTGAAATAACTAGTGCAGGGGGAAATTGAATAACACTTGCAGTGGTGGAAGAAGTATTCATCATTTACTAAAAAGTTGCAATACCATACTATAAAATCCTCAATTACAAGTTAAAGTCCTGCATTCAAATTATATTATTAAGTTGAAACTATTACTTAAGTAAAAGTACAGATGTTTTAGCAAAACAAAGTTTAATGTTGTAGTCAGTTGAGGTGGAGCTAATTATAACTGCTTCATACAGTAGTTTAATCAATAGTAATGCATCATATTTTATGAACTGATCATATGTTTTGTATGTGAAATTTTGATATGAAAAGTAACTAGTAACTATAGTTGTGGATGTAGTGGAGTAAAAACGAGTAAAGTAGAAGTACCTCAAAATTGTACTTAAGTACAGTACTAAGTAAATGTACTTAGTTCCTTTCCTCCACTGAAGGTTTTATAATACACCATTTCTCATCATTGTATCTTAAAAAGTGCATTAGTTCCACATTCCAATTCCATTCATACATGGTGTAATTAATATGTAAAACTAATATTGGCAAGTATTTTTAAACATGGGGGGGTCAAATCTGCCTGTGGGATAAGATCATTAGTAATTACTAGTGATATGATTTCAACGTGGTCAGCATTGTCACTCCTTTAAAGAAATTTATTTGAGCAGGTAAACCAATTACTGCTCTCTGGTGGGTTTTATGTGTTTCAAGTGGAAAAAAGGTCAGCCAAGGCCACAAGCTACATTATACAACATTTATACTCATTTATAGTAATTTGTTTTGTACAGAAGCATTGGATGGATGCCTGGGGTGTTAATATATGATATAATGATGAAATTTGAAGTCAAGGTAATGACTCAATTTTCAACCACATCATTCTCTGTGGTACATTTTTGTAAAACCTATCTACAATTTCCTAATTGCATGTATCCCTTGATATCAAAAGTGTTTTATTCACTTGTGAAACACTGCACATACTGATTTTAAATGTTATGCTAAACACCGATGGAAATTCACTCCCACACAAAACCAAAATTTGCCTGAATATATGAACACAGTTTTGGTGTAAAGCCTGAAACTTGTGTTATCCAAGGACTGCTGATTTTAAACTTTCAAAACTGCACAGGTTGCAGTGTTTTAGTGAGTAGGAGTTCAAACAGCACAAAAGCACAAAAAGCACACAGAAGACTGGTGCTTTCGATGAGATAATGACCGGCATGCAGCATGCTTTGGATCCACAACAATCTCAGATTTATTAGCAGGGATCCACATGGAAATATTGTGGGTCTTGTCGATTTGGTATTGAATTCTATCTACATGGGGTGAGGTGATATGAAAGTGAAAGCTGATATATGAATGTGAATATCTGTTATATTAAATTTGATACTGTTCTTCATTTTGCTGGAGACCTGCCTGCAACTTTCACAGACCCCTGGAGACCAAAAGCTCCAAAACACAGTGGGTGATGAACACGTTCAAATAGGACACTTGTCTGTGACATGAAGTTAGCTTTGGAGTCGTTCTGAGTCCCTGCCAGGAGCTGTAAGCCTTTATTTTGTCTTTGCCCCCCGGGGTGTTTTAAAATGATCAATCTTTACATTATTTTAATCCAATGGCCTGACGTGTTATTGGATAGAGGAGTGATGGATCTGGACGTGCAAGACTGGACATTGATCACTGGGAAAAGGGAGGTCGGGTTGTTTCCCTGAGGATCCCCCTGACAGACACAAACAGACACGCGCGCGCACACACACACACACACAATTGCGCGCTGTTGGCTGTGACAGTGTGGGTGTTTGTGCGCGCGTGAGCTCGAGTCGCAGCTCCTTTGCTGAGAAGTTCAGATGAGAGAGTCAGTTATCGCTGCATCACTCCGTTAAATGTATTGCGCTGGATGTGTTGGCAATGCATGCGTAAAACAGCCGGTTCTGTGATATTCTCGTGATGAACCACGTTTCATCAGTGCATTTGAGTGGCAAAGAAAACTAATTTCTATATAATAAGAGGCCTGATCCGTCTCAAAAGCAAGCCGGTGTATGGCTGCGCACAATTTGCAGCAACTCAAACGCAAGACGGATTAAGTGTGTTCCCCGTGTGAGCTCGGTCGGAAAAAACGCACGCAAAAGAGAGCGAGGAAAGGAACGGAGGTAAGCGCGCACTCGAGCTGTAAGAAGCATTTTTTTTCTGGGACGCGCACAGACAGACAGCGCTGCTGGTGAGGCAACAGACAGAGGAGAGCAGGAGAGGAGGAGGACACAGAGCACAGGCACACAGAGACAAAGTTCTCCTGCGTCGAGATGAAGTATGATGCCAACAAATATCTGCGTTCCAATTTAATTAAAGTGTTGGATCATAAAGGGAACGAGTGCGCTCATGGATATCGGTGTGGCAGGAGCGCTTTAGTGCAGAGGAAATGAGATATCCAGTCATGATTTGGGTCGCGTTTTTACCCTTTTTGGTTTCGTGCGCTTTCGGGAACAGGACCATAGAGCAGGTGCCGTTCTTTCACGGGCATGTATTTGAGAACTCGTCTCCGGGATCCCGGGTCAACGGACTGAGCGTCCCGTTAAAGCGGCTCAACTCGCAGAGGTTGTGCGGTACCGGGGAAACCGGCTCAGCAGCAGCGCACTTTAAACTCCTGGGAGACGGGAGCCAGAATTTCCGTGTCTTTGCGCATCACAAACGGGGACATATTTTACTGAAGACTTCTGGGGTTCTGGACCGGGAGGAGCGGGCTGAATACGCACTGGGTCTTGGTTTGTGTTGCGGGCAATGCGCGGGACTCTCCCGGGAAGAAGAAGAGGAGTCTCCGGTAGTCGCTGAGATGGCGTCCATCAAGGTGGACGTCCTGGACACCAACGACCACCAGCCCACCTTCCCCGATGTCAATGTGAAACTGAGACTGGATGATGCCACTGCGCTCCGCACGACGATCTACACGGTCACCGCGCGGGACGATGACAGCGGCAAGAACGCGGAGCTCATCTACTTCGCCCTGCCCAAAAATGGGAGTTTCTACGCGGTGCCCAAAACTGGAGACATCCTCCTGGTGGACTCTATCCTCGGTCTGGATGAACCAATTAAGTTTAAAGTGTTTGCCCGGGACCGCGGGTGGCCACCTCGCACGAGCCAGAGCATAGCTGTTGAGATCAATCCACGGCAATGGCCCGTGGCGCCCTCACTGAATCCCCAACCGGGGAAACGGAAACCTAAATCGCAAGTTAAAGTACCGGCGCGAAAGTCCAGGTCAGTACTGGAATCAGACAGTCCCGTTTTCATCAACGTGTCCGAGGATGCAGGGATCGGTTCAGTGGTGATGAACCTGAACCCGGTGAGGTTTCAGTCGGCAGCGTTTGAGCTGGTGGAACCCGACGTGGAGAGCTCACCGGTCAGCGTGAGCCGGGACAGCGGGGATATAGTCATATCACGGAGACTGGACCGGGAGACTGAGCCTCTGGTAGAGATCTCCGTCAAAGTTCAGGATAAAAGAGGTGAGCAAAAGACCGAGCACGCATGTGTGTGAGTGAGCGACCTGGTGTGTATGTGTGTGTGAAAGAGAGAGAGAGTCAAAGACAGTATTGGACATGACGGTTGAACGCGCATTTCTTGTCTCGTGTGCGTTCCCTGCGCGCCAGGTTGTGCAATATATAAACATAATTTGTCCTAAGTCTTGCGAGTAATGTATTCTGTTCTAATATCATTTCATATTTGTGTGTCATTTGGTTGAATTTGTAACATTGTGTGCGTAAATACGCACGGAGAGGGAGAGTGACTTTACAAATAGCCTACATTTGATTCAAATCAGTTCTGACTTGTCCCTGGGAAAATCTTTTTCTACTATAGTCATAAACATTCTACATTGTAAGTGGCGTTATAATAGTGAGACAGTGAAGCACGAGACCAGTGCTGAATGCTCTAAATCACTGAAAAATTGTTTGGTTTCTTGTTGCTGCAAAGCGAAATTTCTTCCCTGGAATTTTTCCCTAGGGTTCCAGTGGTCCTTGGACCCTAGTTTGGAACACACTTGAGAAGATACAGCATGTGCTAGATATGATAATAAAGAGGAGAGAGTAACAAGGCATTTTATTGTGTTGAGTGATGCTTTATTAATCCCTGGGGTGAAATCTGTCCCCACTGGGACACTGTATTTGAAACCTTACTAACTATTTAGGAGCAGGGTCAGTGGGCAGCCACTATGTGCAGCATGGTGAGGTCAGGGTCTTGGTGGAAGGTAATGGGGTGAGTGTCTTTGAGGTGTGAGGGAAACCCACATGAATGGGTGAAAACTCCACACATATACACCCCTGTCAGCTCTGGTGTGGTCCAAACCTGGGAGTGCTAACCACTGAGGTACCTTGCTAACCCAGTTTACAACATCAGTATTCACAGGCGGCCTCACATCCAAGCACTAACCAGGTCCAGTCCTGCTTAGACTCCGAGATCAGAAAACATCAGGCGTGCCGAGGGAACACTGGCTGTAAGCAGTGTCAGAGTGCCCTCCGTTTACAGTAGAGGTTAAATTGAGCGACATTCATCAGTATTAATGATGATTCATGTGCTTAGATCAATTATGGCAGCATGACTGGTCTGCTGCCACTGCCAGCATCAACAGATGCCGGGATGTCAGGGGGGAAGCGCGGTGCGTAACAGCCACCGTACCAACAGGTTAATTATCACCTGCGGATAAGTAGAGTGAGAGCAGAGAGACAGAGAGGGAGTTAACATGCAGCCACATTCACATTAATGAATGCATATGTGAAGGGATGAAACACTGGACTAATTGACTGTGACACTGAGCACTGGAGACTAGAATATAGAGTGCAAAAAAGAAAATGTATCCTCTAGAAAAGTCTGATTTTGACTTTGCACTTGGTTCTATCTTTCCATGTATCTATTTATCTATCTGTCTGTCTGTATAATTTGACTGGATGAATGCAGTTCCACAGCTTGTTCCATTAAGACCAGTTAAAAGCATTTGACTGGGGGGAGTGACCCAATCAATGTGACCTATTGGTCTCGGTAATGTAAACTATCTTGATGCAGAAAAGAAGCTGAGCCTGCTCTTGGCATGAAATGCAAATTTACACTCCCAGTAACTGCATGCAATGTTGGATATTTGTCACAGTAATTTCCTTCTTAAACACATTAAAACTGATGGAAAAACTATAAGTTTTCGTGTTAAATGTGACACTTTACCTTACTGTTGCAGTATTACAGTATCCTCTAAAAGAGTTCCTTTATAGATCATCAGAAGACGTAGCTTATGTTCAGCTGCTGTTTGATATACGGAGGCACTCAGTTGGGACTATTGGCATCCAAATTCACCCAAGTTGCGTTATTGTAGGCTGGTCTCCAGACTTTTTCAAATTCAAGCCAGTAGAACAAATTTCCCCAGCTGATGAAATGTGTTAGTAGATTGTGTTTTTCCCTGCACTCTGTCAAAAGTTAAACTATTTTAATCTTTTCTGACAGACTGCATTATTATATTTTTCTTACAAAATAACAGGAATCAAACATACAGGAGACAGCTCGAATAATAACATTGTTGTCAAGAATGAATTGTCACGATATTGATGGAGGAGAAACAAAACAAGGTTTTATTGTCAATTTTAAAATATGTAAATAGTATGTATGAGAGGCAGTTACAGGAGTGTCGTCTGCATTTTTATGAAATGAAAGTTTAGTGCATATGAAGTGCATTTTAATGTGTAATCCAGCTAAATCCAACCAGATACAATAAGGATGAATTATTAAGTGTAAAATGGTTTAGTGTATTGGAAGATTAGAGACACATCACATACTGTTGCTCATGTGGCCAAATCCCTTCTTGACCAGTGCTGGTTTGGGTGACTGAATCTTTAATGTGCCTTGGTTGCATCTATATCTGAATTGTGATGTGTTTTGCTCTAAGAGGATGCATGTTAATACAAAATTTAAAGAGGAGGATCGGCGTACATGATTCCTAAATGGATGGGTTTAAAAAAAGCCCAAAAGCCTAACCTTTTATGTGTTTGATAGGAGGGGAAGAAGGGGGGCAGTGAGTTGAAATACATTTCCATGATCTAACTGTTTACTGCGTCATGATGAAAGACGGCAAGTTTTCATTTCCGGGCTTAGCAGCAGGGGTGAGCCCGGCTCAGCTCGGTGTCTCAAGCGTGAGGAATGTAGCATCCGTTCGGTTGTCGGTGGCTCGGTTGATTTTTTTAATCCGTTTGGAGTGGAGAGTCTTGATGGAACCTCGACCTCCCTCCATCTGCTCGCATTATCCCCGTAATCCCATCTCATTCTCTCAGTCTGTCTTTCTGTCTCGCTTTCTCTCCCTCTCTCTTTCTCTTGCTCTCTTACTTTCTCACTCTTATTTTCACACTCACTTCAGGGATTTAGTTTGAGTGCAGGCACAGTTTAACACAGCAAGAAAGAGGGAAAGAGAGCTTCTGACATGATTCTTCGAGGGATGGTGTGTGTGTGTGTGTGTGTGTCTATCTGTATTACTCATATTGTGGGGATATAAATCAGTTCATATAGTCACATTGTGCATGGGGACTCATCTCCCATTTGAGAGAGTTGGTTTTTGTTGAAGGTTAGGTAAGGAGATTGTCAAGGTTAGGGCTGGGGTTAGGCATGAAGTGGTTATGGTTACAATGAGGGTAAATCTCTAGGGAATGAATAAAAGTCAATTCACAATGCAAATACCAACTAGAATTTTAAAATAGTAATAATGTAATGGTAGTTGTAATATTAATATTAATAAGTTAATAATAATAGGAATGACAGTCATAAGAATAATAATGACAATAATAGTAACAGCCAATAACAACAACTGTAGTAGCAGTTGTCGTGCGGGAACATGGGGGCAGCAAGTGGCCTACAACCAAAGATCCAGTCTCTGCAGCTCCGGAGGTAGAAATACCTGCTGACAGCGACGGAAGGAGAGAGGAGAGAAATGAGAATGCACAAAACTAAGGGAGAGAGAAAATGTAGAGTTAGTAACATTTTAATGGGATAAAAATGCATATAGATGGAGAGGGAGAGAAGGAGAGAGGAAAGAGGTGCATCATGGGAAGTCTCCCGGCAGTCTAGGCCTATAGCAGCATAACTAAGGGATGGTTCAGGGCTCACCCAAGCCAGCCCTAACTATAAGCTTTATCAAAGAGGAAAGTCTTAAGCCTACTCTTAAATGTGGAGGTGGAGTCTGCCTCCCGAACCCAAACTGAGATCTGATTCCACAGGAGAGGAGCTTGATAACTCAAGGCTCTGGCTCCCATTCTACTTTTGGAGACTCTAGGAACCACCAAGTGAGTGCTCCATTAATTTCCCCAAAATGTTCTTCTTCCCCTCTAAAACAGTCAATATGACACTATTCTTTAACTGCAGTGACTCCTGTTGGCATAATTATTAATGAAATGATACACAAGTTTTTTGTCCATCTTCAGAGATTTCCCTTTTGAAAAAGCCACACTATTTTTTCCTCCAATGCTTTTTTCTTTTCATATCTTATTCTCTTCTTACGTTTCAGTTAAGGTATAACCATCTTCTATACTTAAACTATCATTTCTATCAAATAGACAAGAGACTACTATAGTCATTTAAGCTGATGATTATACTGCACTACTTCTGTAGCGAATGCACTCTTCTGGTCACATGTTCTTTATGACAGGATACCCACTTTATGTTGAATAAAAGAGTTTATTCCAAACAAATTAACAATTTCTATCTTTATCTACTGTGAGTGTACATTTTTTTAAATAAATATTCAGATGAGCGGGACAACAAGACACCGTACTCCACTGGACTCTTGCCACATGTGAAATGTTAGTCTAATATTCTCTTGTGTTTTAGCTTAGATTTGATCTAAGATCCTGAAAACCCTGACAAATGTTTGACTGGAGCCTCAAGTTTTTTTGGCACAGACTAAAATGTGACACAGTATCAAAAACTGTAAAGTTGGAATTGAATTTCTGATAACATTTGCAGTCTAGTTTACTTGCCAGACAAAGTTCTTGAACATCTGCATGTATTTAGGCAAAAATGTAACATTTGAGAAGTTTGGCTTCTTTTGTTAAATGAAAGAAAGGGTTTTGAAGAAATACATTTTTGTATTTCTCAAAGTAAGGTATCAAAAGAAAATCTTTTCGGTACCGGTATTCAGTACAGTATTGAACATTTTCAAACAATACCCAGACCTATGTTCGACTTTCTTCCCCACTTATTGACAATTGTGTGCTAGTGTAACATGCTGTATTACCAAGTAAACTGCTGAGAATCAACCAAAATAACAAGCTGGAAGCTGCACCGAGCCATTGGGGTGATGATTCTCAGTGGGATCAGCAGTACTAGCAAACCTTTCACACTACAGGGAGTCATTTGTTTTAGTGTTCATATCAAAAATGGTGTTTGTCAGAGGTTAAAAAAATATCTGCCACTTGGCTGGGATTAAACTAAGTCCACTTGTTTCCAATGTGATTGTTTTCATACTTTTTTCCATAAGGCCTAAGAATGTAAACCCAGAAATTCTTCAGTTTGTTACAAATTGCTTCAGTATTATACACAGCCATTTGACATTTCAGCTTCAGTCCAAGATGTGTTACACATCATTTACACATTCTTTGCAAGAGATGTGAAGTGTATTTTGAAATCCACTTTGAGCTGCCAGACGGCAGCATCAGTCATTGCTTTGCTAACATCAGTGTAGAGAAAGGTTCAATTATTTTTTCTTTTTGTCTTTTATAATTATTTCTACTAGTTACTCTCATGACAAGTCTAAAGATGTGTTCGTACTTTTATATGTGAAAAAGAATCCTTCATTTCTTTGTAACAGAGCTGTCATCTTTGTGTCATTAAACAGTGCCTGTGGACTTCCCGGTGTCAGCAAAACTAATGAGATGGTTACCTATGTAGTTTGTGATCTTCATAGAGAGCCATTTAGCAACCTTCAAAATGTCTATAATATTTTTAAGTAATGCATAATTTGTATTACCTGTTCATACAATGTCTTTAAAGAAATTAAATTGATAAAAACTACAACTCTTAAATATTATATTACCTTAGTTATTTTCCCCAATTTAGCTGATTATACATAATGCATTACTGGTCTGACAGCAGATTTAGGCACACAAAGTCACCATGTTAATTTTGTTAACTGTGCTAATTTTAAAAGCAACCCACTATACAAATCCAATGTAATTTTAGAGTTTTTAATAAATAACTTTCACAACATACAGTAGAATAAAAGACACTTTGCTAGCATACTTAAATTACTTGAGAACATTTGTGTAAATGGTGGTTTATGGATGTGTATCATCATTTTCTTGATAGAAATATTACATGGATGAAAAATGAATACCAGGAAATCGGCCAGCACTTTGTTCAAAAGAAACTCCCATTTCTAGGAACTCAGAAGTGGCTCTGTCTCTCAGGTGACTCAGAAGTGTTTTTCAGTGAATTCCAATTGCTGGTGTGTGTGCGTGCATGCGTGTGTGTTCTAGCTTGTATGGGATTTTGGTTAATGAAGAGAAACAGATGGCGTTAATCAAGACAACTGTCAGCTGATCTCACACAGATCTCTGCCACTCACAACTAAACCAAACACACACACACACACACACGCATGTAGACACATACATACAGACTGCAGACACAAAAAGTGCATTAGCACAATGACCAAAATGAACTGTGTTTTTAGGCTCCTCAGTCACGATAATGCACATGGAATGCTTTTACATTCAGTTATTTGACATCTCAAACACACACACACACATACTGTACATTCACCCACAAAATACAACATTGTGCTTATTGTGCATTCCGAATTGCCAAATTACCATTCCATATCCAAACAGATGGCAGTGAGGGAAGCCTGTTAGCTGCATATGTTACTCGTCTTTTGTTTATCGAGATGAAATGGAGTCTGCATCCATTTGTTCCTTCAAAGAGCATAAATAGCACTTATTTGGTCTTTAATGCACATACGTGTATGCATACACAATGAGTACACACACATAGATAGCCGCAATGTAAAGACACAAGAATGCTTTTTTGACTCATTCCATTGCATTTCTTTTTCTGTCTTACAAAAAAATAACACACTGACACAGATGCACACACTCAGCACACACAAAGTTGAGCTCATCCAGAGAGACTGTGGTTTCATCAAGGAGTTTCACCACTAATGGCAGACTTTCACTGACTCCCCAACCACTTGCTTTCTTTTCCCCTTTACTCTCTTCAGTTCCCCATAATTCTTGTTTTTGTTTTATTGTTTTTGTGTCTTTTATGTAAATGGTTCATTAAGAAACATCAAATTTTACAAGTCTGTGCACTGAAATCACTGCAATTATTTAGCTTCCAGAGGCATTTCCGATCGCTCTTTTCATTTGCTTCATTTTCTGCGCCTCTGATGGTTGGTGCAGAGCCTGTGGAGAAACACACAGTTAATTTGAGTTTCCTTAGCTCACATTCAGATTGGTGACTCCAAGTCTTTCACCAATGGTTTGCCAACTGCAATTTGTAGAAATCCTAATTCTCAGCTTCAGATGCTGTCAAATGTTCTTTGGAATTGCTGGCTTTTATTGGCACAGTTCTCTGTTTGAATGGCTAATAGAGAGTTATTATATGATCTGCCGTGAGCACAGAGAGGAATGGAAAACGCTGTTACTCTTACTTTGGTACCCGTAAATGACAGAAACAACAGCTCAACAGCTGAGTTTCATGAATGGGTAGTTAAAGGTCCAGTGTGTAACATTTAGGATGAGTTAATGGCAGAAATGGAATATAATAAGTATTTTTTCTGTATAATCACCAGAAAATAAGAATTGTGTTTTCATTATCTTAGAATAAGCTTTTTTAATCTATATAGGGAGCGGGTCCCTCTTCCACAGTGGTCGCCATGTTGCATTGCCATGTTTCTACAGTAGGTGGTGCAACATTTATGTCATATAATATTTTAAATTTATTTGGTAATTATACCAAAGTGAATGGTAGTCTTATTACACACCCATGACATTGTTTGTGGTATTATTTCTCTTAAGCCTTATTATACTGTCATTTACTGTTCCCTCTCCCTCTATCTGGCTTTATAGAAAATAACATGATGGAAGTGATTTTTTAAATAGACTTTTCACTCCCTCCACCATCTGTCATTGCCAGAAACTCTTAAAGCTTTAGCATCATTTGTTCTGGAAGAACAGTGCCTTCTTCCTGTTTTGTGACAGACCAGTTTGGCAGATTTGCATCCAAATCCAAATGCACTGCAGAGGCCAGGAGAGGCTGCCAACATTCTCTGAGCATAAAAAATGGTTGGAGACAGGCTTGTACCCTGATTCGGCCCTCACCTGTAATCCATCAATGTTGAACTGAAACTGAAAAAGTTTTTCATCATTTAATGTCAGATACGGGCAACTAGACACATCAGCAGCCATTTCAATGTATCACCTTTCAAAAATCACCTCTTATAATTTCTGCTTTTAATTTTAAGGACTTTCTTCTGCTCAGTGACAAAATAAAACGTTTAAGGTTTGACAAGCTAAAACAGTCACCTAATGACCAAACATTGTAGAAGTGTATCTATAATAATAACAATAATAATAATACATTCTTAATGTGTCCGGGGGATCGTTTCCACTTGGCTTATCCCTCTTGTACACTTCTACACAGGGGCGTCATGCAAGCCAAAATTCTGGGGGGGCACAATTAGAGCAGGGGCATGGGGTTCCTTCCCCAGAAAAAAACAGAAAATAATGATGCAATTTTCTGCAATTTGACATATATATTCAAAGACTTTGGGGGGATTATTTTAAAACTTCACTAAATCAGATTTTCTAGCTCAGTAATCTCCCACTTGATATTGGGGTAAAGATTCATTGTATATTTAGTTAGAGATTTTCATGTCAATTATTTGTGCTGTTATGGTTACTGAAAATCACACTCACTTATTCACTAGCTTCTACACTGCTGCCACTTTTCTTGACCCCCCCCCAAAAAAAAATAATTTAGAGAACATATATAATAAAGCCACAGATGAAAGGAACCTGCCAACATGGTACTATCTGTATTTTCAAACACAATGCAAAGAAAGCAGCATGAGCTCCATTGCCAATAAAAGCTCAGACTGAGCAGTAGTAATCTATTTTCCAAACTGCTCAGCCTTCTTAAAAGATCCTAAGTACATGTACATATCACCTGTAACCACACCTACACACATTAATATAACTACAGAGAGAGAGGGCTGGGGGGGGTGGAGCAATAATAGCCAAGTGTAGGATTTTCATGCATTGCAATGCATTTCTTGCATTTCATTTTCACACGTTTGAAAAAGGGATTGATGTTCTACTAACCACTGCAACAGCAACACGCCGTTAAGCTGTAGCCTGCATCTCGTCCTCGAGCAGTGATGCGCCACAGAGTGCTGTGTGCGTGCCTACATGCTGCTGCAAACCGATTTCATCCTGCGACTTTTGGAAGAAACCAATACCATGGGGAAAGAGGGTGTGTGCCTTTTTGAGGTATGATCTATGACATAATTAGAAGAATACATTTGACTCATTACATAAAATGATCATAACTACATATTATAAAAAGAATAATACTAATAAAATAATGCTCCTTGAATGGGCATGGCGTGTCAGCTTCTGTACTTTACAAGTTTTCAATTACTGTTAGCGTATTTCCTTTCTTTAATTTAAGGTGCATAAACTGTACCTCTGTTGAGCTGTTAAAGTGTCAAATATTTCCAAACTAGATTATCTCAGCTGTGGGTAGCAGTAAAATTGAAGATGCTAGGTTAAGGATGTCATGTTAAATGAGAACTCTTCACATTTTGGGACTGAGGTTTGAGTAAAAACAAGACTGTACTGAGGCACAGCAGTGCTTTGACCTAAATGCCAATGTCAGCATGCTAATATTTGCTAATTACCACTAAACACAAAGCATAGCTAAAGCTGATGGAAATGTCATTAGTTTTTGGTATTTGGTCATAAGTATAAGTATTGGACCACAATTAATGTCTGTATCGAAATTTTAGCCAATCTATCGTATGGATACTTATGGAACATTTTGACCTGTTAATGGTGCTAGAGGAAAAGTCAGGGGATCAAAGTCAGTAGGATATATACTCTGGTGACCAAGAATGTTTGTAAAAATTTTCATGGCAGTCCATCCAATAGTTGTTCAGATATTTCAGTCTGTCAGTCACATTGCCATCCCGAGAGCAGGTACAAAATACACCATATTATCATAAATCTGGAACCTAACCCATGTCACCAGAGTTGAAGGCAAATGTGACACGTATCCTTACCTGAAACCTCACAATGTTACCTTCCTCTGCTCTATATTAGTATCAGATAGCTAGTTGTATTTATGTATCTTTCATTCACAGTGGGGAAATGGATTCCTCTCACATTGTATACACAGAATACACATTTTCATTTTAAGATTTGCTCATTTTACAAACAGTCCTGTCAGTAACATTATGCATAAAGTAAGCACTGATGCATCAAGAACCAGGTTATGTCTTAAGCATTTTGTCATTGCAGCCTAATCAGGAATCAGGAAGTCAAGCCATAGCCAGTGTCCTCTTTGAAACTAAAACTGGAAACCAATATGATGACAACAACAGGTTAGTATGCTGGCTTAACTACAGAGTGGTGTAGTAATAATCAAGGACAGGACCTTACCACTAAAGAAATACAATACAAAAAACAAAACAAAAAAAAAAACTGAAGCTGTGGAGGCTGCAGTAAAAAGGCTTACAGCGCTGGCAGCCAGCTGGGGACATGTACCAGGCCAAAGGGATAAATGGCCTGTTCTAAGGGCAGAGATAGTAAGTAGTAGTAATTCTACACCATTGTCCTGTTTGCCAAGGAACCAGCTACAGTGCAGTATCAAACCAAGAGCCAAACCACCAAAAGCTGAGCGTGATCAGGGATGGGAAAGGTGTGAGAAAGACTCATCAAGTTAAGTCAAGTCAAGTCAGTTTTATTTATATAGCCCAATACCACAAATCACAAATTTTTCTCAAGGGGCTTTACAATCTGTACAGTATATGACACCCTCTATCCTTAGTCCCTTGTTTCGGCTAAGAAAAAACTCCCCCCCAAAAAACCTTTAACAGGGAAAAAATTGACGAAACCTCAGGAAGAGCAACAGAATGGACAGACATGCAATAGATGTAGAGTGTACAGAATAGACCAACTTAGTAAAAGAGGAGAGGCTGAATCTCCTGGAGGGGCCAGGGGATAGAGAGAGGTCCCAGGATAGCTGATGGCCCAGCACAGAGAAGCCTGAGTGAAAAGAAAGGACAAGGAGGAGAAACTAGGGAGAGAGAGCGAGAGAGAGAGAGGCACACAGCTGTGCTTGTGGTACACAAACAAACAGAGGGTTAGAGAGATGCAGTGATTTTCAGACAATTTACAATATTCTCATCGGCAAGACAAACATGGACTATAAGTACTAGGCTTAATAGATTCATTGAGACTGAGACTGACCCGCCTGAAGGATAATGATATTCAAAAATACCAGACAGAAGCCCTGTATTCTGAGAGCACAGTATGGAATATAAGGTTTAAGGAGGTCAGAAAGGTATGAAGGGACGTGCCCATATACAATTTTGTAAGTCATCAGAAGCACCTTGAAGCCTGATCTGACAGGAATAGGGAGCCAGTGAAGGGAAGGTAAAATTGGTGTGATATGATCAAATTTTCTAGTTTTAGTTAAGATTCTAGCTGCAGCATTCTGAACCATTTGAAGCCTTTTAGTACTAGTATGTGGCAGGCCTGACAACAAAACGTTACAATTATCAAGTCTGGATGGAACAAAGGTGTGAAGTAGGATCTCTGCATCAGCCAAGGTCTGAAAAGACCTAATTTTAGCTATGTTGCGTAAGTGCAAAAAGGCAATCTTGGTGATTTCTTTAATGTGCTGATAAAAAGAGAAGGTAGGATCAAACATTACTCCAAGATTCTTGGCTGTCAAACTTTGAGAGATCACACAGTTGTCAAGAGTTACTGTTACATGACTGGTGTCTATGTTGAGCAGAGGGCAATGAACACTGAGTCCTCAGGTACTCCATGATTCACATCAGAAAACTTTGATGTAATATTGTTATAGGAAACACTGTGTTCTTTCAGATAGATAAGACTGTAACCGCACCAGTAAGGTAAAGTAAAACTTTAGTAAGTGCATTTTCAGTGGAGTGACAGGCCCTGAAAGCAGATTGAATAAAGCAGAAAATTTAGCAATAGGGGAGGGACATACAACATTAAATAGTTGTATTTTGTATTCATTTTAAATACGTTTTTACTTTTCAAAATACCTGTTTTACTTCTGTATGGGACTCACTAAACTTGGTATCTCCCGCCCCTACCTTAACCTCATTGGACCTCACCCCCAACCTTAACCGCCCATTGGACGCAATGCATGTTTGCATGACAATAGTGAGTCCCGTATCTGTGATATTAGATTCATCACAACACATTCAGGTTAATTTAACTTACTTACTGTTACTATTAAGTTTATATGAAATATGAAACATGGATATACATTTACAGCATGGTGTGACTCCTGTCAAGACATTTGGAGCTTTCAGATGAAACTAGCTGGCTAAAAACGTTAGCCACTGGCCTAGCTAGCCAGCCAGCCAGCCGGCTTAACGTTAACCTTGGCAAATGCATCGCTGCCGGAAGAAGTGGATGTAGCCGGTGACGCAGACTCATCAGCAGATGTGCTCCGGGTCTTCAGCCACAGGTGAGTGAGGGGAACCTTCAGGGCCTGTTATATTCTAAAAAATAATATTTAAAAAGTCATCAGTTCTAATCTTATTTTTATGGCTGCCGTGCCAATTGATATTATTCTGGCCGCTGCTGCCACTGTAAACTGTTACAGTTTATTTGAGAAAACGGTCATTAATATGCACATGTCGCTAATGTTGGCTGTGTGTGTGTGATGTGTAGGCTTTTGTTGGTTTTGTGTGGTAGGAGGGGTGGCTGTCATGCACCCATACGTTCATATTCTGCTGAAGTGCACACACAGCTGCGATTATTTGTAAGGAGGACCGCCATTTTGTTTAAGCTGTTTGTTTTGGTGATAACTCACTCCCTCTGTGCTGTTTGCTCGTTGCATTAGCCGGACTAAGTTAGCTTCTTATTTTTCTTTCAGAGCTCAATTATCATAGGTAACATGTCATAGGTTTTGAGTAGCTAGTATAGGAAAGGACAAAGTTGGGCTGGTAGTTTGCAGTTTTCCCGACGAGGGAAGGGGGGTCAGAGGGCCAAGGTTTAAGAATCATGGTTTGCTGTTAAACGTAATGGTTGGAAAACGCCAGCCTTTGCTTTTTATTTTCTTCAATAATACCTACCATTGGTGTGATATAATAAAATATGGTGATTTATAGTGTATAGTCACTCAGGGAGGCTCAAGGAAAAATATTTGTAGCTCTGGGAAGGGTCAAGAAAAAAAAAATTGTGTCACACCCCAGCCACCAATTAAGTCAAGGGTGTTACCACCAGAGTGAGTAGGATCATGTACAAACTGAGTGAAACCAAAAGTATCAAGAAGTGCCAGAAAGTCTTTACTTTAGAGGATCGAAGGCCTTATTCAGGTGAATATTGAAATCACCAATAATTAAAATCACATCAGAATGAGTAACAAGGTCTGAGATAAATCCTCCAAATTCTTCTATAGACTACCACAATGTGGAATCTGACTCTGATCTGAGTTTGTTGCCCTGGACAAAGCAATTTATCACATAACACCAGTGTTCTGAACAGGAAGCAGTCTCCATCACAGTAGCAGGCATCCAAAAGCAGGTCACATATACCAAGAGCTGGACAGCAGCAGAGCCTTCACACCTGCTGCATAAAGTAACTAGCAGCACTGAAAAAAAAACCTTGCAGTAGCACAGATGAATCTATCTATCTATCTATCTAGTGATAGACAATTATGCAAATTCTTGATATTAATGACTTGTTTCTTAATTCATTTCCATGGGAGGACGTGCAAAGCTGGACAGAAATACCCATAATCCTGGTTCCTAGTGTTAATGTGTTAGTCCATTTGCATAGTTACATCTTCCAAAAAAATCATTATGAATAATTCATTGTAGTTGGCAGCAACAATTTGTGCCAAGATCAATTTCAATTTCTGAGCAATAAATTAGATTTTTAGCATCATACTTACCTTTTTAATGGAATTTCGACTGTTTTACAATTACCTCTGCTCCTTTTATA
This sequence comes from Siniperca chuatsi, assembly GCF_020085105.1. Lineage (NCBI taxonomy): Eukaryota > Metazoa > Chordata > Actinopteri > Centrarchiformes > Sinipercidae > Siniperca > Siniperca chuatsi. The sequence continues at coordinate 31,328,476 of NC_058042.1, forward strand.
CCAGGCTTGTGCCTTTGAGTTATGGTCCAACGCTTTATATATTTTAACACCAGTATCATGAGCTATCTCATAATCAACATATTTCAACATTAGTGCATAGTTCAAACTGCAGTGTTTGGTAGTGACCTTTATATATTACTTAAATGTCATTATAAATGTAAAGCAGTAAGATAGATGTAAGAGCATTGTACCTGAAGTTATTAATACCAAATAATTACGTGGCTCCCCAAGCTCACTCCTTTTTCATTTTTTCCCCGCCTGAATTTTCCTCCTGATACAGTCCATCCCATAATCTCTCATTTAAATTTTTTTTTTTTAAATCATGTCTTAGTATCAGTTTAAAGTTTGAAGCATTAATTAAAGAACATATCTAATGCTTAGTGCCTCTATAGGGGAAGCTGGTCATTTCTGTGGTTACTTTGCAGTTATTATATGTTCTACCTCTTCAGCTAAACGTAGAGTGCATGCAAAAAATAGCAGGTTGGTGTAATCGTATATGGCTTATAGCTAATAAAAGCTATTGTAAAATGGGCGTTGGGTAAGAACCAATCTCGGCAGGCTTTATTCCTTTGTTTACAGACTGAGTGCCTATATAATACTTCAGTGATTTGAGAAACTGGAAGATTAATTTCAATATATCACAGCCTGTCATGGTTTATGGATTAATGAATGCTTATACCTAAAGTGGGGAATGAAATTCAGAGGTGAATGGGGGCAGTACTGTATAGAAGTCAACTTTTTTGACTGGTGAGTAATTTTTTTTTCTCACAGTGGAAGTCTTTGTCAGATTGAATGGAATTCTCCGGGTCAGAGCATCTCAGCTGCTCAGCTCGAAAATGTGATGTGAATCTGAATAACTTGTGGTGAACAATGGAAAATCTTGTTTTATAGAAAGAAACCTTGATAGGTGGGCCACCAAGATAAAATATGGCAAACACTGATTAGCTGTCTTACTATTGTTATTATTGCAAGATAAAGCCTCAGTATGGGAAATACTGACTCAGAACACAATAATCAAAAGGAAGTTAAATAATTTTTTTCTATTTTCTCGGAATTGGACTTGTTGGTATTTTCACTCGGACTTGTCTCGGACTTGGCCATTGGTCTCGCCAAAAAATTCTATTAGTTCTCGACCGAGTCCAGCAATATACAGTATGTTGGGTTTTTTTAAAATGAAAATGTGAAGTGGCACTTCAGCTTTATATGACTTTTATGTGAAAAGGCAATACTTAAAGTAAACAGTATTCCCTAATTTGATCCTACAGTGTAGTTACTAGCTGTCATTCCTATTATTATTAATTTATTAATATTACAATTCTACTATTTAAAAAAAATAATAATAATTTCTAGGTATTTGCATTGTGCCTCCCCCCCAAATACCCCTCTCTCTCTCTCAACCTCTCTCTCTCAATAAACACTGTCACTGACTTGATTTTTTAAAACTAAAATGTACACAATGTATAGATTGATTAATGTTATGTAGGGAATGCATATGTTAACAAACAAGAATAATCTATTGTATTGCCATCCAACAGCAAGCCACTTTTTGAGAACTGCTTCACCTTTGTCATAATTGAATACTTCAGGCTTCTTGTATCAGTTAGCACCATGTGTCGTTGCTGGGTATGGGCTGAGGACAGTTTTGTTCGATTTGGTTGATTAAAAACTTGCCAGAAAAGCTTGCTCTCCATTCAAGGTTGGCTAGATTACAACAAGATTGCTTTCAGTGATCAGATATTTCATGCAAGAAATTGCAGTATTTTTTGTTTCAAAATCTGCCCGTAAAATTTTCTTGTATGACATCACCCTGGTATGATGTAGGGTGCTTGAGGTTTAATTGCACTCAAGCTAACTAGGGCAGTGAGTGTTCACGGCTCCTTTTGTTTTCCTAGTGATTTTGCTGGGGGGAGGGAGAGATGGGGTGCTACTGGCAGCATTTACAAAAAGGTTTGGTTGCATTACACAGCAAATTCTCAAGCGAGCCTTAATTTATCAAGAAAGCAGCCTTTTCCCTAACTGGTCAGAAGGTTTGAGTGGCAAACACGTTCTTAAGGGGTAATCAAATTAAATCAGCATGAGAGGGGGTAGAGCTTCATTGCTTTTATTGTCATTATGTGGTTCATATATTCTCATTCGAACAAATTGCTCCAAGGTTGCTGAGTCTGACCACCTTCTCAACGAGAGTCTCGGTGTGTATCTTGGACTCTCATTTGTCCAAACAAATTCAGCTAAGGAGAAAACAGCTGTAGGGTTCAAAATAACTACTTTAAACTAACTGGGCGTGAAAATGCCCCGCGTTGCTTTGCCTGTTGCATCACCTGTTGCATCACCTGTGTGGATTTTTAGTTTTGACATGAGTAGGGTTTTAAAGACTTACTAAAGACCATGTGAAAAACTTCACTGTTTATAGAGCTTGGTAGTAGCCTGTAGCATTCTCTCAGAAGTATTTATGCAAAGAAAACCACATCATTAAAAGAAATTGGATGTTAATATGTCAATAACCTCTTTGCTCCATCCTACTCCTCAGCAAATTTCATCTGCAATGCTTAAGTCCTGTTGCCTCTGTAGCTGCTCCCTAATTGAAGTGTGCAATGCTGTAATATGAGTATCCTATTTATTTGTGTGTGGGTGGGGGCCACAGGGTAGCTTCCTCATGTCTAGCCTTTCTGCCCGCTTTTGCTGCAGCGGGATCAATTAATGTCTGTGTGTGTGTGTGTCAGTGTGTAATTATGAGTGTGCGTGGGCGGGTCAGTACACACGTGTTTGGATCAAACGAGTATGTGCAAGTGTGTGTGCGGTGTCAGACCTCCCCTGTATAACGGCTGCCCTGCAGCACCTCCTCTAATATGCTGAGCACACAGGAGAGCTCGTTTTTGCACATCTTCCTCCTTGTTACGTCTCTCTCTCTGTTTCATAGAGGCATACACATTTTCACTAGCTTTTCCTTCTGTTTTTCCCATGATGTAAACATGATTTAAGTGTGCACATGTGTCATGGCCACATACACACTTCATACTGTGTACTCCAAGATCATCAAACGGCACACAAACACTGTTTGTTTTCCACACCTCATCCACCAAATCTCCTTTCTCTGTTCTTTTTCTTCTATTTTCCCTTTCTTCTCTTCTCTCCCTGTTGTTTCATGCACACTCTTCCATCCCTTACTGCTATCTATCTCTCCCGTCATCCACACCAGCTGTTTTTTTATCATGTTCCCATTTTTCTCTTCCTGATCCTTTCCCCTCTCTGTTCTTCCCACCCCATTACATTTTTCCACAGTTGTTGATATATGCCTCCGCTATTCACCTTTTCTTCACTTATTCTTTCAGCAACACTTTTTTTTCCCCCAAGGGAGACTCATTTCTTTCTCTCTCTCTTTCTCTCCCTCTGGCTCATGCTATCAGTGTGAGTGATTGTGCAATCCCGCTGCATGTTAAAGACATGAGGAGACTGTCAAACAGATCAATAGACAGTGTCTGAATATGTCTTCTAACCCCCGTCCACACACCATTGCTCAAACACACATATATAAACACACAAGTACGTGTTGAAAAGCATCCCAGTAGTCAGAATTGCGTTCAAGGATACACATGTAAATATACAAACAAACATGGAATGTGCAACATCACATATATAAAATAGAGATAAATAGATTTTTTAAATCTAGATATGAATATTAAAAATACACACACACACATTTGAGACATTTGTATGGGTCACCCAGGCAGGAGCAGTGATTGGTGTGCTTCACTGTGATTGATTTCCTGTCTGAAACAGAGGAAGTCAGTTCATCTGATTAAAGACAGACAAGTTGAGAATCAAAGATTGGAAGCCACTCTTTCTGTCTCTCACTCACACTAATACACACACACACACACACACACGCACTAATGTCCTTCAAGTGCCTGATCTCTTATCTATCCACTACAGTAGCGACCACTGCAGATAGTGGAGCTGGCACCATGTACGACGTTGTTTGTCAGATCATCCGTCAGCTTGAAACAGCTCCAGCACGAAGGGTAGAGTGTAGCAGCAAATCAGTTAAGTTAGACCTCTGTAATGGCCGCATCTGCAAGAGCACTTCCAATTTACATTTTATAAATATAGCTGACATTCTTATCCAGTGTGGTTTTTCAAGGGGCTTCTACTGCTACAATAGTACGAATACAAGCCAGCAATAGAAGAGATGCAAAGGTCAGAGCTGTAGTGGTCTCACAGTATTACAGTGATGACAGTGAGAATGCATGCAGGGACAAAGTGTGAGGAAAGGAAATAGAATAAAGGCTCAGGAGGTTGGTATAGGGGGTGTCATAACAGTGATGTTGATAGGTTTTCAATGTAGTGAGTCCCCAGGACACACTCAAATGACCACCTGTGGGTCCGGAAATCGAGTGGGTCCCCAATAAAATCTGTGTTTTTTGACAAATTGTAGTGTTGAACTCACGGCACGGGTATCATTATCATTATTATAGATTTTATCGATACTACTACTCTTATCAGTACTCTTATTGGTTCTTTTTCATTACTAAATAATTGCTTTTTATATATTATGTAAAAAAAGTATAAATTCAGAACAGAATTAGAATTGTAATGTTTACAACATCAAAGTCACTTTATAAACTCAATAATATCTCACTGGAAACAAATCTAAAATGAAAATGTAAAATAAATCATATTCCTGACATCAAAATACTGAGTGAAGTTTAGAAAGAATGTAGAACACAGACATCAGTCAGTATCAGTCCTTCCCGCTGTCCTCCTCCCTCTGCTGCTGCTGTGATTCACCTGCAGGTATCACTGGTAGAGGGAGGAGGGGCTGGTTTGTCTTAGCCAGCAGTAAGTTAACAAGAATTTTTTGACATATTTTAAGATACATGGCAAACTAAGCTAAGCAGTTTGCCATGTACAGACAGCTTTCATTTTAGCTTGTTTGTAACACTTTGCTATTAGCTGTTTAGGGCTTTGGGGAGGAAGTTCTAAAGCAATATCAGGTTCTATACCATTATGTGCTTTACTTTTAGCATGGCACAACTCTGTGCAGATGAAGTAGCTTATTTGTCATGTACTTACAAGTTTTATTTTTCTTGTCACTGGTGCTGGCAAGAATCTGGTATCTTCAGTGACTCACTGAACGTGACTGCACCTAAGTGGGAGGGCAGTCACAGGAAAGGGTCTATCAGTAGCAGTTGAGCAGCACCATGTCATTTTGGTGTCAAAGATTGCAGGACTTGTGCATGTGTCGCATGCAGGTCAGTAATAGTGAAAAAAATCTATCAAAAAAGCCACATGACAGCAATCTTTTCCCTTACTGATCAGAAACTTGAGATGGGAAACCAAACACACAAAACTGACACAGTGCAATGATGAAAAGTAAGCAAAAATAAGTGAGAAGAGAAGGAAATGAAGTAACTCATTAGCCAGCCATTTAGAATCCTAGGTATAACGTCCATTTTGGACGTTTTGGATCACAAACCTCACAATTTACTTCTAATGCCAACGTTCAGTGCCACTGCAGGAAGGAGTGCATCCTTTATGTATAGCAAGGCAGAAAGTACGGATATGTAGGCCGGGGTGTGTGTAGCCTGTCTAACTTTCATGCAAAAGACTGGAGTTTGCGTCCTGTCACAGACCTTTAACCTTTGCCTTTTTATGTACCATAACTGTAATTTCCATGCGCAGATATTGTAGAGACAAAGAATTAAAAAATGCTGGCATTGAATGTAATCTTCCGCTTTTCAGAATTGTCATATATCAATATCAATGTTCTTGTCTGACAATAGGGTTGAAATACCAGTGGACAGTGTATTCCTTTTTGTTTCTACATGTGGCTCAGTTACACCACACGCTTCTGGCTATAAAATTACCAGCAATTACTCCTTATGCCTGTTCATCAGTACACAATTTATTTTTGACTGGGCATGGCAACGTACGACAGTGTAGCATAAATAGACAGCCTATAGTATTTTCTATTTACACTTAATCAAACTTTAAGTTCAGTTCACTCATGTTAATTTACATGTAAGAAGGCAGACAGTGGGTTTCGAAAGCAACATGCTCCTTAACACTTACAATATAAATAATTCAAAAACACTACTACTTACAACTCCAGTTCTGAGGATTTTTAATAGCACAGCCTCGGGTGAAGCACTGCAAACTGGTCTACAGCTCAATGCTATGACCCGCGGGTCTCATGAAACTATCTGAAACCCTCCATTGTAAGGTTATAACAAGGCTGTTATCATGTAGGAGATACTCGGATTTCAATACAAACAATATCACAAGTAGCTGATCTGGTCAGTCAGTTTTCTAAAAGTTTACAACAGCTGAAGGCCCCAGTACAGAACTTTTATGAGTTCCCCCCTCCACCCGAGATGCATATACTCCCACGCTTTAGACCACAGAAAGAAGTATAAGTGAAATCCTGCACTGAATTTCCAGAGCCAGAGTCTGTTTGCAAAGCTAACTTCACTCAAGATATACTTGTTTAACATGAACTGAAATCCTGAGTAACTTTCTCAAATGTATTGATATTTCTTTAACTCATCAGAGGGATTAAGCATGTTCAAACTGCTTCAGTGATGCAGTGCTTTTATTTTTAGATCTGGTTTTGTTTCCCTTTCATGTGAACAAACAGTGTCAGAGGAAAATAGGTTTATGCTGTACTTCTTCTTGTACTAAGCACACTCCCCCAATGTTAACACATTACCAGGCAGGAGTACAGGTAATGTCATAAAGGATACAAGGACAATGCATACACCTATATACACATACATACATACATATACACATACAACATACACATATGTTGTTATTGAGCATTTACTGAAAGGACCGATGCTGTCATTTTTCATGGGAGGACAGTCTAGAGGAAAAACTTGCAGTCACATCAAATATGTAAGTAAGGCCTTTAACATGAAGGAATGACATAATGGGCTCTTGTAATGCCCCTGTTAAGTGGCACTGCCAGCTCCACACAAACTCAGGCATACAACATCGCACACAATGAATATACTGAAAAAGATTTAGGGAACACTTGTCATCCTAAATTGCATAGTCAGGGTAATCTAATTGCAGACAAAAAATGCCTGAAGGTGTCATGGAAGAAGCAGTCCCACTTTAGCACATAAACAATTCATTGTGTGTGTATTTTCCGGAGCCTGCAGTGTGTTTGTGTGTGTGTGTGTGCGTGTGCACATAAGTACGATAACAAGAGCCCATGCCGTGAGCAGTAATCTCCTAACACAGTGGATTGAGTTGAGTCTGCAAGATTAGCAGTGGTGTGTAACACAACACACTCTTAATTACTGCTATACAGTCATGTTCAATGTAGAGGAAGAAACAGAGAGTGAGGGAGAGGGGGCACGCTTGTAATTGCTGTAATACATTCATGTACAGGCAAAGGCAAATTTAAAAGATTAAAGAGGAATAGGGGGTGTGTTTTATTGTGTGTTTGGATATTAACTCAGTGTAGGAGCAGAGTATCGCACGTAAAGCTGTCTGTATTTGCAGAACCCCTAGCTGTAACTAACTTTGCACACACACCCCTACACATGCAGTCATGCGTGCAGACACACACAAACATATGTCACCAAATTATCTGGCAGCCAGTTGTTCTCCACAGCAGCCACGAAGGGATAAAACTGTTCTGTCATTGTCATCACCATCTTCCTATCTGTCTGTGTGTGTGTGTGTGTGTGTTAGAGGGAGAAAGAGAAAGGCTGCCAGTTGGGATAGATCGATATCACTGACTGAGAGATCACAGCAATGCTTAGTGCCTGTCAACGACTTCTTGTGTGTGTTTGTGTGTGTGTGTGTGTGTGTTTGTATGTTACACAGTATCCAATGACAGAGAAGTGGGAAATGGGTGGAGGATGGATAGTTTAATGAAAGAAGAAAACAGATGAGTTGGTGAATCCTATTTTCTGCTCCAACTTTCCTCATCTCTCTCTCTCTCTCTCTGTCTCTCGTCGTGTCTCCGGTTGGTGTCTGATCCAGCTCATGACAATGCAGTTACAAGACTGGATAAGATGAGAGAGGCAGAGAATTGTGATTTTTCAATTTTATTCAATTATTCATCTTGTCTTTTTCTTTGGTCTCTATTTTTTGTGTTCTTCATTTTTTTTCAGACCCCTTTTCTCCTCATCACTTCTGTTTTCACAATTCAATTTTCAGCTGTCTTAATTTTTTGTCTTTCATTAGTCGAATGAATGTACCAGTTTGCTATTATTTTTCATCAACTATCGAATATCAGTCACTTCCATAAACATCTAATATGAAGGAGGCCATCCTTGACTGAACTAAGTTACTTGATTGACTATACAGAAATAATGATTTACTGTATTTCAACAAGACCAAGAGTCTACAGCCACATTAGCAGTCCTGTTAGGCTGTAGTAAAGCGTAGGGGTGCTTTGAACTAAATGTTAACCGTAGCATGATAACATATTCACACTTGCAACGTTAACATGCTGATGTTTAGCAGGTATAATCAGAATCAGATCAGAAATACTTTATTGATCCCCGAGGGGAAACTCTTTCGTTACTGCCGCTCACTATCACGCCAATGCACACAGGAATAGAAGGAATAGAAGTACTAAGCAAATCAAAATATAATACACTATAATGCAGGTAAGATAAATTAAGTACTAAGTGGATATAAGTATAAAAGCTAAAATATGTAAGTACAAAAATGGATTTAGAGGTTGATAGGTTGATAAGTATGTATGGTATAATAATACAATGTAATAATATAAGTAATAAGTAATAGTGCAATAATGAGTACTGTCAAGTTAAGTGTAGCTTATTATGATGATTATGAGACGGTGGATATTGCACAGCAGTAATAGAAGTATGAATAAATTTTAAACTGAAAACAGAGTATATTGCACCGGAGTATTAAACAGAGAATATTGCACAATTATTTCAAGTATTGCAGTGATGTTAATGATCCAATATCCAGTTTAGTGACTTAAGGTCATACAGGCTGACACTTAAAGAGAGGAGTTAAAGAGTTTGATGGCCACAGGCAGGAATGACTGTGGCCATCAAACGAGTGGTGCATTTTGGGGGGTTGAGTCTTCCGCTGAAGGTGCTCCTTTGTTTGACCAGCACGTCATGGAGTGGGTGGGAGACACTGTCCAAGATGGCATCCTCCTCTCTGACACCACCGCCAGAGAGTCCAGCTCCACCCCCACAATGTCTACCATGCTTTATACTGTTACAGATATTATCAGGTGTAATGATATGTTGCATTTCACTTTCTGAAGTAACCACTTTACCTCAGCCTGCCTCATCTTTTGCTTCTTCAGTGACACTAAGAGCCAGAAATCAAGAGTCTCTCCACTCCAGATCAAGTTAGATGTCCGCCTCCGCTTCCTAACTGAAGACACGGCATTCTCTGTCTCTTGGCTGCATTGCATTCTGGATTATAGGCTGCTGTTGGTGGAGAAAGTGCTTTCTCTTGCTCCCTGCATGCTTGTTGAACATTGGCCTGAACTCTTAAAAAAAAGCTGATGAGTTAGATGTGCTTGAAACAAGACAAAAACACAATTTAAAAACCTAAATAGAGTTAGAAATGAAAGCAGCTGCTTTTAATAACTTGTGTGTTAAAGGCTGGAATTGTTTTTTAAGGAGCTGTCAACCCTGAAAGAATTTCAAGGAGCATTGGAGAGGCCTATGTTGGACAAAATGCTTCTTTATCTTCTTTAGATATTGTACACAATATTAACTACCTGTGTCAGACCCTGAGCTCTTTGTCTGTCTGTTTATCGTTCTGCTCTGTAATGTCTCCTGATTTCCGTCCTTCTCTCTCATGCCAATTTGCGTCGTCAGACTATATCCTCTCATCATCGATCTCCCATCCATCTTCCTGTCTGTTCGGAAGACCTGGGGTGCCTCACTCTCTCTCTCTGTCTCTTTTTTTTTTTTTTATTTCTCCCCGTGATTTTATTTCTCTTTTGCATTTAGTCCACTTCACTCCAAACTAGTCTCAATCAAATCCATCTCAGTTCCAAAATGAATGAATGGCTACTGTGTAACAATACACTGTTCCGATTTCTCTCCATCCAGTCTGTTTCTATCTCTTTCTCCCAGCCCTGATTAGGTTGTTTCCCATCCACCTGTGCAGAGTGTAGCACTCTGTGGCTAATTGGCAAGTTCAATCAGAGAGAAAAATGAAGAGAGGAGACACTGACCTTTCAGAGGTAGTCACTGCTCTCCTTTCTTTTCACTTTACTCCTCTTTCTGCCCTTTTCCTCTCATTTTCTGCTGTACCTTCACTCTGCTCTCTGCAGCATTCTGCTTTGCTTCTTTTCTCTTATACCTTCTTGTCTCCTCTCTCTTCTAACCTTCCCTTCATCTCTGCCCTCCTTTCTCTTCTTTTCTCTTCTATTCCCACAGCGGGAAATGAGTTGCCAGTCATTACAATTTATTTGACGACTTATTCTCCAGCTTGTCAGAAGAAAATTACAGCGTACATACATGCTCGCACACTCTTGTCCTTGCGTGTGCTCATACTGTATGTGTCTATTTTCACTGCCACCCACAGCTAATAGCCCACCCCTCCCCACACAGAGCTACTCAGGGAGGGAGGAAAGCAATGGTCCAGAGCAGAACAATGGCTGCCTCTATGGAGCGGTGGAGTCGTTTATCTGTTTGAAGCCCGAGTGTGTCCCACTTGCTTTTCGTCTGACCTGCCGACCGTGACTGATGGTGCAGCGGTGCCACGTTGGGGTCTACATTACAGTGTGACCTCTCTGTGTCAAGCGAGCTCACTAATGGCTGCTGTGCTGTCATTCATCACCACAACGGCTGGAGAGATGTGAATGATCGGGTGGAGGCATGAACATATTTATGCATGTGCACCACACAGCTATAAGCACATAAGCATGAAATTATTACCACGGATGGTGAAATCTGGACATCATACACGTATGAATACACCCACTCACACATACTCACATTATTACAGTCGCACTCTAAAAAATGGGTCTTACACGACCAAAAGATGCCTCTGTAGGCTTCAGATTTGTTTGTTTGAAGAAGAAAATGCAATTACATCTTCATTTTTTTCTTGAAGTAACAATTTGTGAAATTTTCAGGTGTCTATTTTGATATGGTGTGTAACGAACTGCTACAGCACAGTAATAACTGAGCCTCCAGCTAGTTCATGAAAGCTTTAACATTTGCTGCACTCAGAGTCTGATAAGTCTTTACAGGGAAATTAATCCTCTGCTGCACGAAAAGGGATGTATTTTATATTTTCATAAGTTTGGAATAAACAGAAGATGAACTTGTTTTTAGTACAAGAGCTAAATCACACCAGCATTTATAACAGCAACATTTTGAGCCAGAATCAATATTTCAGTAGAATCACGTTGACTGTTGAGTTGCTCGCACAGACGAAGTAAATTCACACATTTCTTTTGGATAGAGTTCAGTGAGCTTTGACGTGTGAATTTACAGCATTGTGCTTGAAACAAAATGAGAGAACCTAAACAGAGTGAGAAATATAATTAGCTGCTTCTAAAAGTGTGTAAGTGTTAAAGGTTGGAATTGTTCTTTAAGGAGCTGTCGACCTTGAAAGATTTTTTTATTCATCTTTTAATGGAGAGTCAGAAGTTGGTTGAAATGCTTTTTCAGAAGCTTATACGTCCAGACAGAATAACATTTCTCAGAAACTTTAACATCTCATCTCCAAATCAGTCAAGCCCTGTGCTCTTCGTCTCTCTGTTTCACATTCTGCTCTGTCATGTTTCGTCCTCATTTCCTCCCCTCTTCCTCTTGCCAATTGGGGTGACATATTTATCATGTTTAGCTGAACTAGCAGTTAACTTTATTTCACAATGACCAATAGTTGTTATTTCTATAAGTTGACTTAAAACAACCTGTACAGCTGTGTTGATCTCACTGTGGCTTGTTGATATTTGTTCATAAATATAGCTAGGTCGTTAGCTAGTTGATAGCTTCTTAATCCAGCCTACAAAACATTCATTGGTCTATTGTTTCTGCAACAGGGGGAACAGGAATCAACAAGTACAACACAAGACTATATTTCAATAGCTAAAAACATTGAAAACATGCAGTTAGTCAGAGGTGTGACACCAGGCTACACTGAGACTGATTGCCACCCTGGCTGAATGAAGAAAAGAGTGCCATATTAAACTTGATCCTCGGAAAAAGACCATTGTGGTCACCTGATAAAAAGTGACTCCTTCAAGTGATGCTCAGCAGTAACTGCGAAATGTTGTGTGGTACACTGACATTGTTACAAAGATGTTACATTTTATAATACAGTTAAATCTTTATTTATCTTCAGTGGTGGAAATGAATGTGCTATCACCATCACTTCTTTGCCTTGTACACACACTCTTATCCTGACATCCTCACCTGCCACCACAAACAGATAAATCTGTACTTCTCTCACACTGTGTCTGCCTGTATTGATGCCATTATTAGCGTTTCACTTTGACCTTGAGCTGACCCTGCAGTGCTTAGTAAGTATCTTGTTGGGAAGTATCTTGCAAGCATAAATAGAAGTTTCACTTGTAGGAGCCCCAACATAGCTCTTTTTCACGGTTTAGGGAAAAAAAAGTGTCCTTGATCCAGCCTCCCAGACACAGCCAGTTCAGACACTTAATGGCCTTGTACGAGGGGATAAATCCATGGTTCTCTCTGTGTGAGTGTGTGCGTGAGATGAGTTCAAAGCCTTTTGTCGGAGAGGGATGACGAGTCAATGCGGTCAGGAAACATCGAACTGTTTGCCCTGTAGATTGCCTTGTTAAACAGCACTTGTCTACCTGTCAAAATCCCTCCAGACCTTTTATCTGTCTTCTCCAATAATATCAGCCACAGTATATAAAGAGAACAGTCACCTCTGAGCATCAAAGCGCTGTGCTTTTTTTGGGGGCAGACGTTACATTGCTTAAGAGCCCCAGGTGCCATCAGTTGAGTTGCGTTTTAGCTTTTTTTTTTTTTTTTTTTTTTTTTTTTCCTCGAGTTGTTTGAAGTGCGTTCAGTTGGTCCCACAGCATTTTGCATCTACTGTCTGATTGTGCCGAGTCTCTTGCTGCTTTCTGATGCTGGCCTTTTCTCACGGATTGCTTTCCTTCTACCATGAGATATCTTGTGTGAAGAGCAATCAGAGGAGACAAACTCGACCGTGGATCTCACTGAAGCTCGATTCTTCAAGGCGAGTCATTTTCTCTGGCCCTATTTAAAATAAAATAAATAAATAAAAAATCCATTTTGTTTTTACACTTTCTTCCTCCAACCAGTCACATCAGTTACATTTACATATTCCCTCATGTGCTGAACACTGAACAAGTGTAGGTGGAATGTGTGTGTATTTTGTATGTGAATGTGTGATATCCTGTTCCTCTAAATACGCTGCCAAAGCTATTTCCCAGCATCTCTTGAAAAATGAGCTCAATATATTATGATAATCAACAGGAAGCTGAGATTTAATGATAAAATAGGCCTCACTTTATTACAGATGTTGACTTTTTGGTCTCTTGTTGCAATACAATCGAACAACTGTTTTTGACTGCATTTCAAATTTTTTTTCTTAACACAACCCTGTCATCTCTTTCATCTTCCATTTTCTTAATTTGCCATTCTTTTTTTTCTCTCAATTGCACTTGTAAACTTGTCATTTGAGAAGATAATAACGGGCTTCTCTGAGAGTACAAGTCTTTGATAGAGACATGCCATAACCATGTTAAGACATTTGATTGTTTTTTAGTTTTCTGATCGGTTAATAAGCAATTTCACATGTAGAGATTTCATGTGTCTGTCCTCAGAATGATTTGTTTACAAGGTGTAGTTGTCTGCAGTGTGATGTCATTTTCCAATCCAACCAAAAAGGAAAGAACCATAGATGAAGATGGGGAGAGAAGGTATTTTAGAAGCAGAAAAATATGAATTTCTGGATCCCACCTTTCTGCATATTGTTGTGAAAACGCCTCAGTTAGCAAGTGACGTCTGAACACCTACCAACGAGTACAAAATTATTCCCAGGTGCTTTCTAGATAGAAAGCACACCAGTTTTCACTATGTATGTCGCACAGTTTGTTATTCAACTTCCATTACAGTACAGTACAGAGTGTAATCAGTGGAAAAAAAAAATTCTACATTATTCTACACAACAGCTGAGTTTTTGCACCGACAGCTGTTCATGGCCAAAGCAGCTGGCACCTTTTGATCGTTCTGCCAGAATCCTGATTTGCTTTCCTCTGCTACACAGTGACTTGACCATTAACCTTGTCTGTCTGCTATGGACTGCCAACTGTATTACCTTTCTAAAATGCTAAAATCCCCGCACTAAGGTACATTTGTTTGATAAGTCCTGTTAATAAGTTTATGTTCATGTATTAATTTCAGTTCATTCATGTTGACGTTTTCTGTTTTGCACTTCAGAGCAGTGGCGCTCCATGAGATAGAGATCAAACCTGTGCAGTTGTTTGCTTCTTTTTTTGTATTTATTTATCTGTTGGATTACTGGTTAATTTTCCATGACTCATTTGTGTCCCTAAACACAGCTGCTGGTAGCTGTGTATTCTAGTTTTAAATTATTTTAAATGCAAGTGATTGATGAAAAATTTTGTTCAAATCCTTTGTGTTTTGCTGAAATCTGTAACTTCCTGATTACACATAAAAGCGTTTTTTAATCTGACATATCTATTGGCAGGATGGCATTATTTGTCTATCCCATCCAAAACTGTTACAAATTACTGTTGAAAATAAACACGTTTTATGACACCTCTATGGTTAAGGTTTGGTTAGGTTTAGGCACAAAAACTACTTGGTCAAGCTTAGGGAAATATCATGGTTGCAGTTAAAATAACTACTTTGTTAAGGTTAGGGGACCTTTGTCATCATGGTGACAATAATAACCACGTGGCTAAGGTTAGGGAACAATAATGTTTGTGCTATATTTTGGGCTGTTGCAGTGACAGGAGTCTTGTCATCATGGTGAGGTTGCCAGGCAACCAGTGGAGAGTCCAGGAAGTCACTACACATGGTGGATTTTTTAACTTTGGACAGAGCCAGGCTAGCTGTTTCCCTGTTTCCCATCTTCATGCTAAGCTAGGCCAACTGGCTGCTGGCTCCAGCTTCATATTTAATACACAGATATGACACAAGCACAACACTAGGTGTTCAATCATCTTTACTGATGCCACAAGATGTGGGATGTTTAGTAATATCAGACTTTTAGAGGGTTATTATCTTCTCAGTGGGGAAGTAAGATTTTTCTTAATTTAATCCTTCTATTGGTTTTTGGGCTTTTAGTCTTTTGATTCAAACAAAAATTTACTTAATGAGAAATATCAACTTTGTAGATGATCTGCTTTTGTGTGATGGAGATTCCCCCTAGACATCTTTGTCTGTTATCTGTTGCTGCAAGCCAAACTGTGAATGGCACCACAGGGCCATGTTAAAATGTTAAAATCGCTTTTGGTTTAGCCCCTCTAATGGTCCCTCCATTGTGCAGAATAATTAGAGGGTTTTTAAATGTCATAGAGCCATCAGCATGATACTGTAATTAAAAAAGAAAAACCTTTATGAGTGTCATAATGAATTGGCTAAGTCGTTATCATCATCACTAAACAGGCTTTGTTCCTTCACTGACTGTGTGTGTGCGAACATGCTGTCATTTGTGTAATGAATCACATTGAACGGTCTGTCCTTGGGTAAAGTATAATGAAGGTTTGATACATTACATTATGAATATTTGGTGACATGTTTTTGGTCCATGTCATCCCCCACAGATTTCATCCTTCATTCACTGTAGAGCTAATGCTTGTTACTACCAAATCTTAGCCAACTTACTAAACTTTTGCCATTTCATCTAGTTTGTTTCTGTAAATGACTTAGACCTATAAATATTTTACTTTGAAAATATACAGGGGATACATGGAGTCCACCTTTATCTGGGTGACCTCCATATCAAGTCCTAGTCCAGAGAATAGACCATGGTCCACAGGGTGCAACATTGGTTCCTATGTTGCATGCATAGGTATGTGCTAAAAAGATTTGCCATGCTGAAAATGCAGATGAGAAGTCACAAGTATCCCCTGCCAACCATTCATTCCCCAGTAGCTAGGGGGCTGTGGATTAAGAATCTGAACTCAGATGATCCTTGCAACAGCTTGCCCACTCTGTGGTTTCTGTCACCCTGCGATGTTCCAGCCTTGCACATATAGACAAATAATGCAATGTCCAGCCTGAACCAGCCCCCAGAGGGACACGCCAGTGCATCTGAAATGATCTCCTGCTGGTATGCAGAAGGAGTACTACACCCATCTACCTACAGAGCAGTGCTACACACGTTAGAAGTGCCACGAGGGAATAGGCTGATCCACTGTTTTTCCTGATTACAGAAATGCTTATCAAGAAAAACAATTTTCACACTACATATGTTAAGGTGTAGAAATCATCATATCCTCTTATCATGTTGGGTTTGGAGAAGGGCTTGTTTTCAACAATCCTCTCAGGAACTTTCCTGCAAGGAGGGAGGTTGCAGTGTCTGGTGGTGTTTTAGATTTGCAGGAGCCTTTCATACATACTATTATAATTCCTCTTAAGCTGTTGTCCATCATGGTTGCATTGCTAATTGCTCTTTAGCTGAGAGGTGAGTGATTTATACAACCTCTTCATCTACCAAAGTTGTATGCTTATTGGAGGGAACATTAGGGTCATATTTTGGAGTTCTATCCATGACCTTTTGCATTGGAACCAGGTTAGGATGGGTGTGATTGGTGGCTCAGTTTATTGTAAGTAATTATATCTAACATACTGGTACAATTAGGTCTAAGCTCATTATGACCATTCATAAACAACTACAGGTTAGTTGGAATTACACCATGATAGAATTGATAAATATCTTGACACCCCCATCACCATCCCTCCAACCCCTCAATCTGCCCCATCAAAGTAACCTACATACTTAACTGAGTTAACATTAAATGTGTGAAGATAAAGTATATCACCATAATAAATACTAGAATACGTCAGTTACGAGTGTTGCCAAAATATTTTTATACATGTATTGTTGTTGGCCTTCTGTACTTAATGTAGACCACCAGAAATAAATGAAAGTCATCAACCCCTTGTCTTGTCACATTGCCTCCCTTCAGTGCTCTACAATCTGAAAGGAATGATAGAGATTTCACTTGTTTAATAAAGGTCCAATGTGCAAGTCCTTTTCATCATTGCTCTCATTCTGTCACAAGGAAACTTTTTAATCTTTATGTTTACGATCTTTGGAACTTCTGAAACTATTCACAATCCTCATGGTTTCCCTTGTATAATAAATACCATATTTTAACCATCAGCCACCCAAGAGAATGTCTTTCACTAGCCCCAAGGAAAGATATTTTATTTTTCCCTCTCATAAGAAGAAGATTTGATCCTTTTACCTTGTTCTCTCTCCCGCTAGGTGAAAGGCTGGCCTTGATGAGGTTGGAATGATAGGCCTATCCTCTGAGCTGGAAACGTAATCTGCTTTCACCACAACATTTAAAAACGTTTCTTTTCTAAACAATTTCATGAAGTTAATTTTGAAGAGGTGACCTAACTCTGTCAAGTTGGTTTGAAGGTTTCTTCAATTTCCAATGCAGATGGGATTCTGAGGAGTTACAAAAAGCACATTATATCCTACATCAAAAAGTTTTATTCTCTATGTCAAAAAGTTTGCCAAGCCATTATTTGTCCTTGCTTGTAGATATCCTGAGCTGGCTTACAGTTGAGAGATGGTTCAGAGAGGAGAACAACAAAGAAGAACCAGAAAACATTTCATGTATAATTCGTCTTTTCTTAAAAGTGAATAATAGGCAAGAGTAATGCTTGGCGAATATTACAGAAACAAACAACATCCATTTTTCATGTTTTATTTTAAAATAATGCAACCGCTCTCTCTTACGTAACTTACGTAATTTTGTCAATTTCTCAGTTTGGCTCCTGGGACCAGCTGATACCAGGGTAAGAGAATCTAACAAATGTACCACCAGTAAACGGTCAAACCAAGAGCATGTCAGAAATAACAGTGAAACAATGCATTCTTATTCTGCAGAAATATAGTATATTAGATCTATTACAGCTTCAGTTTCATCTTACCTGATAGTTGTTTTTCAGTAAAATGGGTATCAGTATTACCCACCTCTGCTTGGATGTCACAGGTCAAGTAATGCACAATTTTTAAGTGGCATGTACAGCATATCTTTGTGTGTGCGTGTGTGTGCACGTGTGTGCGCGTGCATGCTTTGGTGCAAGTGCACAGCACCCTTGTGTGAATAATTGGCCTCTAAGCAATAGTGAAGCTTGATAATTACAACACTGTTTTTGAATGAATACCACTTTCTGATTGGCTCTGGTAGGGTTACTAATTACCTTTAAATTTCTTATAATGTAGTATAGAACAAAAGAGTTTCAATGCCTGCCAGTTTAAAGAATGTTCCTTAAAGAGAAATATAACTGGAATGGCTTGAATATTCCCTTTAAAAGCTCAATAAGAAGGTTAAGGCTGCAGATCTGTCTCAGCACCAAACACACTGCATTGCAGATGCTTAGCCACTGCAGTAGATGGACAATGTCACGTTGAAGTTAGAATTTATCAGATAGGTCAAACATTTTAGATTTGTGCTGGTGTGTTATTGGATGTATATTGGATAGTGATACCTGTGACTTTTGTTGTTGTACTTGCACTGAAGCAATGTTTGCCATATCATTTTCAGGGTGCATTAGATGAAAAACAGTAATTCTATATTGTAAGCTGTTTTATTTAATGTATTAAAGAACCTTTACCTCATAAGTATCGTTCTGCAATCACTGCCACACCTCTTTCTGCAATGAGCCAATCACAAGTGGTGAAAACACTTAATATGCCTTTTTTATTATAGTTATAGTGTCTGATTATTCCTTAACACAATGAATTTTGATTCATGTTCATTTGAAGGGAAGCAAAGTAAAAGAATATAGAAAACATGAGATTAACTTCCACTCCACCCCTCCCTACCATAGACCCAATTGTCCTTTTTGTTGGGGTGGGTGGGTGGGGGGGGAGGAGCAGTTTTTGGGTTGATACCATTTGTCACACACTCGAAAATTGATACAAATTGTCAAAAATCCCTCCGAAATACCACATTAAGACACCAAGAGCTTGAGGAACACCATAGAAAAATTCATGCTGTACTTTGGTATCCAAAACTTTTGACATTTAGAGATTGCTGTAAGAATTGCATTTTTCGGCGATTCGATGGTGAGAACTTTTGTTCTGGAAATTGTTCAGAAACCCCATGATTGTCAATATACCTAGGGAAGCCTTACATCCTCTGAATGCCCTAGGTCTCTAGTTTGTGGTTTCATCAGGCTGTGATTAACAGCATTAAAAGTCACTAATGACCTTTTAATGAATGCAGACGCAGGCATGTGCTGAATTATTGTGCTGCTGGACTTAAGTGCTGTCCTTTGACACAATTGATCATGGCATTCTTTTAGATAGACTGAGGCACTGGGTGGGAATATCTGGTACTGCACTAGACTGGTTCTCATCTTGTCTGTCCAATAGGAAATTCTGTGTCAGCATTAATAACTTCATGTCATCCTTCTCCCATATCAACTACGGTGTGCCTCATGGTTCAATTCTGGGACCAATATTGTTCTCCTTATACATGCTTCCCATGGGATTTCTTTTCATTGTTATGCAGATGACACACAGTTACACCTCCCTGTCAAGCCCACTGACCTTTGTATGCTGAGTTCTCTGCAGGACTGCCTGTCTGACATAAAAAAACTGGATGTCGATAAATTTTCTTCAGCTCAACTCAAATAAAACTGAAATCCTTATTATTGGGCCCCAACACATCACTAAACAAATACTGCCATCTACTGCTAACCTGTCACAACATATCAAGCCTGTTGCAAGAAATCTTGGTGTCGTATTTTTGCAATATTTCTGAGGTGATAGAAACATGATTGGACAAGCTTAGTGATATGTTGCTCAAAACATAAATTGCTATCAAACAGGACACCAAGATTTCGTGCAACAGGCTTTATATGTTGTGACAGGTTACCAGTGGATGGCAGTATTTGTTTAGTGATGTGATGTAAAGCAGCGGCCAGGAAAGCAGTGTGGCCTAGAAAACCTGGCTTAAAAACTCGATAAAATATCAATTTATGATGGTTTAAGACAAAGTTTCTAGCAACGCTTCTGCCGGGTACACGTAATAGCACCCAACATTCACTGGGGACAGTTTGGGATTCGATTGCCTGAACCTCATTCATGTACATTTACATACCTACGTAGTACAGCATGAATTCCAAATGTATGCTTGAGTGCCTTAGTGGACTGCTTAGAAAGTTGCATCATCTGCATAAAGGGATGTCTTTATCCACATGCCAGTATTGTCACCAAAACTGAAAAACAACCCACAAACTCTTTAAGCAAAATCAGTAGCATTTTGCATCCCCATGGATGGAGCATGGATTGAAAAGAGATGAGATGTCCAAGGTTGCAAGTCTGTTTCCCTTGTTTAACTCCTCTGTCATTACATCCTTGAATCATCATCTCTCTTTCATGCCTTTGTTTGTCACTGCTTGCTAATCTATCCCTTACTCTTATGGGTAATTATGTTTCAATTTTTGGTGACATTACTTCGATGAGGTTACTGAGAGATCAGAAAAATACAATTTCACTTGTGAATGACTCTGGGTAATACTTGAAAAGAACAACAAGGCCTGCAGAACGATAAACTGGTAGGGTTGAGACAATGCTACGCCACTGTGTGTTGACATGGGCTTTAATTGAATCTCCCCTTTGCACCGGCCCACACAGCCATGCTGGGTGTGGTGATCCTGATGTGTTATTATTCCAGTGATGTGTCATTATTCCACCTACACATTTGAGAATAGACAAAAGGAAATATGTATAAAGGAGGTGTCAGTGAAAATAAATGAATAAACAAAATAAAGCCTGCAGGCGCTAAGGTATCGTTAGGCAAGCAAAACCACTTGCACAAATAACACTAAGATCTGCCCTAATGCAGGTAACCTATAGTTGAAAGGGGATTTTTTTTTATATTCACTCAAACTATGCTCCAGAATGCTCAAAATCACCCTCAATCAGAGAAGCAAATGACAGCAAAGAAGTCTCAAAAAGACCAGAACAAGTCCCCACACCCTGCGCAACAGGTGATGTGAATAACCCTCCGATCATTTCAGAGGAATTTCAACATTCAGCCAAGACGAATTGGGAAAAGGGAAATGACAGCAAGCACCAGAGAATGGGTGACTGCTACAATATTGTTATATTGATATCATATTTTTTTACATCATAAAAATAACAGAAAGTAGGGTACCATACTATCTGTTGAGTAACTACAAAAGAAAGTATAGGAGTGATCCAAGATGGCTGCTTGGATCCCAAATTATTGCCAGCTATTGCTGAGGTTGCGTGTCGTCAGACAATTAAAGTTAATTCAAAATGGTAGCCAGGCCATTTATGTTACAGTGTGGCTCTGTTAAAGTCAAATTGGGGTAGATCTGTGAGCTGTATAGGATAAACATGTTGCTGTTATCTGGAGGTTCTGTTGGATGAGCCAGGCAGGGAAGAATGTTAGTTCAGATTAAAAGGAAACCGTGCTGTGCAGTCTGTTGTGCAGATGGAGGACCCAGTAGCTCCGTCTGTGGTTCTCCTCAAATTCAGTTCTTAAAGTCAGTTGATAGACTGTGTGTGGCAGCCATTGGTGCTAAACTTTGTTGCAGAAATCTTACGCAGGCTCCTGCAGCGCTGTGGTAAGAGAGCGAGAGTTCGGTTCAGTGTTTCTGCTCTGAGCGGATTACACGGTGGTAACAACTGTTGCTTGGCAGCAGTGCTGGAGACGAAGCCAGGAGGAAAGAGAGCTTGCTTACTCTTGGTTAGCGGTGAGCTAACCTGAAATCTTAAGCCAAAGACAGGCGCTTGTGTTGCGGCCTAATCCTTTGTCCTTTCATCGGTGAATCTGGGCATAGCAGAGCACGCCGAGGTTCAGCGAACCATCAGGTCCATGCGTAGAGCGGAGAAAAGGGAGAGAACAGTGGCCGCTGACCCCTTTTATTGACCTGATGACATCACGGGTCACTGCGTGAATGCTGCGTTCAATGGCTCTTGGGATTTTGGAATGCTGAGTTCAAATGCTCTCCTAACAAAAGTTCAATTAAAGTCACACAAATTAATGAATTAATCTGTGGAGTCCCAACAGAAGCTAGTGGAACACAGACTAGTCCGGACGTGACATCAGCTCTCTATACATATACATAGTCTTGCTGAGTGTTATAATGCATCTGCTGCAGCTTTTGTGACAGAAAAATATATCAGGCAAACTCAATATCAGGCAAAAGCAAAACCAAAAACAAATTTTACATTTAAGGCCATCACATCAGCATTTATATCTGGGAAATTAACCGTGTCACATAATCTAATTTGATATATACCGAGGAAACAGACTGCCCCACAAAAGAGATGCAACATTTGCACTTGTGATACAGGAGTCGATGGTACCAATACGTCGATGGTACAAATACGTCTTCTCAATAAACTGTTAACTTATTGTCTGGTCAGCAACCAGCTGTTGGCTGGCTAACTCTAGCATGTTTGATCAGCAGCCAAGAAGATACTACTTAAACAAGTCTCCAGAATTTTGTGAGGACACACAAATGCATTTCACAGTTCCACTTTCTGGTGTGACCTGGTACTTAAGCTAGCCATTTTACACATTCCATCTATGCTCATACCACCAAACCACACTGTCATGAAACTGGAGACGCTAGTATGATTTGAAGTGCCATGGAGTAGGAAATGTTTTTTGGATTTCTGGACATATTTTTGGCTTCTTTAATTGCTGTCTCCTCCTCTCTCTTTTCACAGTAGCATCAAAAAGAAACAAACAAGCACATGAAATATGAATGCACATGTATGTACCACACGATTATCTGAGTGCTGTTTGTTTGTGTGTGTGTGTGTGTGTGTGTGTGTGTGCATCCATCAGTGGTTGTGTGATGGATCAGTCTCGTTAAACTTTGATTGTATGCCTGCCTGGTGGGAACATGATCAGAGTGTAGATGTGCAACTTGTTATTATTGTGTGCAATGGTGTGCAGGTTTGTGTGTATGTAAGAAGTATAACCCTGGTATCATATGTTGGCAGAATAACAGATGTGCGAACAATACTCACATACACATGCACATGCACTTCAAAGGATCTCTGGAAGTGAATGAATCATTCTGTATTTGCATAGCACTAACTGCTGGTTTATGAACAGAATAGAATATATTAAATTGATTTAGAAATGTGGACCTTTGAGAAAGTGATGAATATAGAAATGTGTCCAAAGTCATTTGGTTTGGTCTCAGTGTGATGTGGCAGAAAAACAATATGATGTGTGTTCATACTTTGTAACCTTAAGACTACATTCAGTTGTGCAAAGCTGCTGTACACTTAACCACAACAAATTGGTTTACACATTTTTGAGTTCTTGCTGCTCTGACTCTTTCTGCTATGAACTTAAATTTATGCTCTTTTTTAAAATCAGAACAGGAAGGCGCAGAGTAGTCTACTAGCAAGATGGCATCAAATTATCAATTTGAATATCAACTGTCAGAAATTTTGTGATGAATCCAGATGTATTTGTCCGCACCCAATGATGCCGAAAGTATACTCCAGTTTTGTGTGGATTTAAGAGTGAAATAAATTAATGTAAAGACAAATGCAGCTGTAAAAAGTGGTAGAGAAGTTGACTTTGTGAGATTTATTTTTAATTAATCACTAAATCACTGAAGATGGGTGCATGGTAAAAAATTAAATCTATTTATTGCAAATACTGCATTATTCTAATGAATTGAAAAATGGACTTTAGATTGCAGAATGAATTGTTTAGCATGCAAATTTGAGCTCTCATTTACCAAAAAGTAAACAACAACAGCAGTGTCTTCACTATACCAGTAATAAACACACATTATACTGTATATTATAACGTTCACAGATAAACTCAGTTGAAAGTTAAATAAATTCAGCAACTCTATAATGTTGGGATTTTCTGTGGGCCTTTTTAGCTTTTGAAAATATACTACCATAAAGTCGGCTGGCTCATTATCAACCTTTTCATTTGGGATTATTTTGATTTGGGCATTATTGTATTAAAACACCCACAACATGTGTAGTTTGTTATGGTAACTCTGGTACTAATAACATTGAACTCACAAACTTGGAATGCAGGAACATTGCTACAATTCTGACGAGGAAAGAAACACAAGCAGTCAGACTGTCAGACACGTTTTAAACAAACTTATTTAACAGATAATATAAAAGCAAATTTTGTTAAATTATTTAGTAAAAAGTTAAATGATTACCCAAATTGTCTATTGTAAACATCCCTCACACTTTACAAACCTACTTCTTGGTTCAATTTTGACCTACCATACTTGCCATAGTTGTACAACACAGTTACACAGTTTTCCTGTGTAATGAACAATTTTGGGCAGGAGGGATTACAATTGTAAGGCATTACAATTTGAAATTCAGTAATTACAGTTCAGTCCCAGTAACGCTCTGTTTGACATACGGGGGTCAGCTGTCTTTTCGGCAGTTAGATGGATTGATATCACTTTGGTGTCTGTGCATCCAGAGGAGAGACTGGGAACTGCGGAACCTGCGTGGTACACGAGCTGTAGGCGAGGGGAGGCAGTTAACGTTTGCCTCTACCAAAAGAGGAGAAATGCAGCTTCAAAGCTTGGCTGGTTTGCTAATGTTAGCTACTTATTAGCCTACATTTTGGAATCAGCTCGTTTTGTTCAGAGTTGGTGGGTGTGTGAACCCCACAGCTTCACTGTGAGGACGGAACTTCTGGAGTGCTACATGCGGTCACCAGGGCTAACATTTAAGGTGCGTTACAGAGTTGGACTGAGTAACAAAAGTAATGTAATGGGTAATGTAACTAACTCATTTTGCTTTTGTGTAATTAATAAAGCAATGTAATTACTTGTAAGTAATATACAATTAGTAATTGATTACAGTTTTCAAGTAGTTTGCCCAACACTGGTTTATTTCCAACATTTCAGATGCACTCACAAAACTTGAGTTTTACATCCAAAATAATGTGGTTTAGATAATCTGGCTACACTGTTAGCTTGTTTACAACCTGTCTATGTTGTGACTGCTCGTGTATCTTGCCTCCTCAGACTTCTTTGTAGTAATGTTGCTATGTTGCAAGATCTCAGCAATTATGGTGGGTACAATGCTAGCATAATCTTTGTAAATTACGACCAAAACTTAAAATATAAATATGACTTTGCACTTTTAACTTGGTACTACTATATTCATTGCAATATTTCCAATAAAGTAAGAACTAAAAAGATCAGGTTTACTGCTGCTCATGGATGTAGCCAGCTATAAGGTCACAGAAGTCTGGACCTCGTAATTATTTCCAAACATTTTTTTTTATATATAAAACAATTGGAATAAAAAAAGAATCAGCACTGTATAACTGAATAATCGGGAGTTGAAAACATCTGGTCTGTCCTTTAAGTGTCTGCTACTACTTAGTTGTGTGGTGTGTTGTGTACAAAGGTTGGCAGCTGAACAGCTCTGCGTGTGCAACTCGTTATATTATGTGACATACATCTAACGAGTTGCATGTAGTGTACGGACCTTTTCATTCTATTCACTCCGTGGGCGAGGGGGCTGTAACCTACATACATGCAACACTTAATACAAGATCAGTCAACACTGTGTTTGAACACAGGTTGCACTTTCAAAGCACACATGACTGGCCTTACCAATATGGTATTGGTAATATGGATGATACAAATCCTCTTAGATAAATTAAGGACAATATAGAATGGCAATAATAAGGAGGGGCGCTCCGGTTATATAGTCTACCTCTCAAAGTGAAGATTGGTCGCTGCCATGAATGATAGGCCTGGCTATAACCATAGATTGTATTCCACCTGACCTATACACTTAAAACAAATAACTATCAGTTACACCATAGAAACAGACGCAGCAACTGCATTCAAGATCTGAGCTCACAAACTATTAACCTATATGCTTTCAAAACAAGTGTCAAAACCTTTGCACACATAATCTATTAGGAGTTTCTGCTCTGACATTTTCAGTGGCAAAAATATTCATGGTGCGAAACAGGCTAATACATTATAACAAAGTTACACTGCACGGCCGCTTTGAATATACAATTAGCCTACTTTGCTGCAGTCATGCTGTCTATTTTTGCCTACTCCAAAAGTGGCCCTTGCTGGGCCTTGCGCGAGGTTCGTGGTGATGAAGGATTGCATCAGGGCATGTAGCCTGTGTCCAAAATAAATATGTTTGCATGTATAAGAGAGAAATCAGTCTCTTCTGGGTCATTGTGCTGCTAAAGATTTTGGAATGTATTTCCTAATTCCTTTTGCTCTTTTATGCTGCCCCTTCATGTATCCAAATCTTTGCGTACAGGAAATGAGACACAGATAGATAGTTGTGTATCCAGTGATTATTATCGAAATGTTCAAGTGATACTCTATTTATCACTATAATTCATTTGTCAATAATGACAAATACCTCTTCTTTTTATTTTATTGCGAATAAGAATTACATTTACAGTATTTTATTTCTTATTTTAAAGGGCGTATTATGTATTGGTATATATTTAACTTCAAGACATACAACAATTTTATATATCTTTCTTGAATCTGTGAGAAATTGTTTTTTGCAAAGAAACAAGTTTGAATCAAATTGTTATTTTCCAAGCCAAACGTTTTCCAGCACCTCTTTCTTCTCTTGTATTGAACACACCATTTTTGGTGGGTGTAGCAACCATACAATTTAAAATTAAATATTTCCATCCCATACTCCACACCCAAGAGTAAAAAAATAAATAAAAATTACAAACTGGGCAGTAGTCAGTATATTAGGTAAGCAGTGTTCCTGCTCAGAAGCACTGCACTTACACTTGTTTTATTATTTAAATAAATGATTTTTTTAAAAATGTATCTTTATTTATCATTTTTATGTTGTGGTTGGGTTCAGGGGTCCTGGCTGTAACAGTCATATATTTTAATAAATAAGCTAAAGCTTCTCTCTTTGTTCTACTATATTTCATACAATAATATCCATGTGTAACTTTTAGATTATGGCTTATTGTTTGGATAAACTTGAGTAATGAGTGTTAGAACACTTGTCAGGTAATTTAGGGCAAAACCTGAAAGATACTGCAGTTGTGCTCCTCTACTCTATTTGTTTGACAGTGGAAGTGATTTCAATGCAATAAGAAACTGAAGTGAAAAAGAATAATTTCAAAATTGGCCATATTTCCTAAGTGATTATTGTTACTCTCGAAATGCATTAAAATGCATAGATTTATACAATAGTCTTCAAAATATTCTCCGTGGGGGACATGCCCCCGAACTCCCCTTACGGGGTTGTTAGCATGTTAGCATGTTAGCATGCTAACATTACATTTTAGTGTCTTACTCTACTATGCAGAGAGAGGACACAAAAAATAGTTAATAAATATTATATAGCCTATAAAAATGGTCCTAGTTGTGAGTCATTTGGAAGTCTACTTTTTGTCCCATGTAATGTGATGGTGAGTACTTGATTTTACTGGCTATATTGATGGATTTTTGCACCACAGCCCATGCCTTGGCACAAAGCTTCCATTAAATTTCCTTTATTGAATAGATGCAAAATGTTCTACCCTTTCCAATGCAGAGCATCAGAAGGGAAATGGCCTGTAAAAGGGTAACAAAGAGCACATAATGATGAAAAAAATACACCATTTGGAGACAGAAGAAAAGCAGAGGAAAAAACTGCTGAGCAGAAAGAGGTAGAACTAAGAGAGGAGGTTTGCTGAG
Organism: Siniperca chuatsi; assembly: GCF_020085105.1. NCBI lineage: Eukaryota > Metazoa > Chordata > Actinopteri > Centrarchiformes > Sinipercidae > Siniperca > Siniperca chuatsi. Next base: position 31,356,357 of record NC_058042.1, read on the forward strand.
CACAGGACATATGTCAGAGGGGATAAGGAGAAAATGGAGTAAAGAGGTAGGAGGAGAGCAACAGTGAGAAACCAGGATAGACGAAAGGATGGTGTGTTGCATCAATTAGGCTACACAAAATGCAGTACAGGAGAAGTGAAAGTCTGCATTTTCTGTGGGTGTTTTTTTCTGTGTGTTGTAATAATTTAATTTGCATTGTGTATCCATATACTGTATGTGCTAATACACTTTTCACTTAAAAACAAAAGGTTATAGGTGTGTGTGTGTGTGTGTGTGTGTGTATGTATATATATATATATATATATATATATATATATATATATATATATAGAGGAGGGTTTATTGGAGGGAGGGAAGATCTTTGTTGTTTGCAAATTGAACGCACAAGTCCATGTGCAAGACTGGGAATGTAGATGGAGAGGAGAGGAGAGCCACACAGACACAAACACATGAACACATGCATGTACGCTGTGAAAGACAGTTCCATCTACAGTTTCTTCCAGCTCATTCCAACTTTGTAACAAGCAACCAGTCAGCTTGTCTTTTTCTGTGCCACAAATACAATTACACCCCCCTCCTCCCCAGATAAAAAAAGGTGCATGGTGAGTACCATGTGTCACACACTCACATATAAGCACCATTTACGTATACCCTGTATACTTGCTATGGTAAGTTCCATGTTTTTTTACATGCACATCCCATAGGAAGATTAACAATTCTTACTTACAGTAAATGTATGCAGCTCTTCAAGGTCAATGATTACATTGTATTTGTACACTTGATTTTGAAGTGGACATTTTTGCTCAATGACAAATCTAGACAAACGGTCAGGAGGTCACCAAAAAAGTTTAGGAAGTTTCACCAAAGTCACCACCATTATTAGGAATCATCTTTTCGAGTCCAGTATATCTGGACCACATTTAATGGAAATCTGGCCAGTAGTTGTCAAGATATGCATCTTGTACTGGACCAAGCATTGACAGACTGATAAACAGACAGACTGACTGCTCAGGTGACTACAGATTTAAAAAAATGACAGAACTTTCTTGTGTTTGCATTGGTTGGTGCACATCCATCAGAAAAAAATTATCTATAATCCCGCTTTGATATAGCAAAAAAAGACATGAGTTATATCAGCAAATAAAGCAGGAGTAACAACTTCACTCATAATTACTAAGGGAGTTTGATAAATCTGATGAAGCCTCTTGAGGAAATTACCATGTTTACCACATGGTAATTACCAAGTGGCTGTTTTGATATTTATGTAAATCAGTTTATTAAAAACTGATTAAACAAGTAGAACAGAGCTTACAGCCTTTAATCATGTCCTTGATGAACTCTCAAACATCACATAACAAAAACTCCATTTTGTCCATTATGTCCATCCCACAGATTTGACAGAGATGATGAAACTCCCTTCAGTGCACAGTCTCAAATTATTTCAGTGAGAAAGTTGTGGCATTTAAAGAGTCATTTAAAAAAAACAAAAAAAACAATTGACCCTCAAAAACTTTTTGTTCACATTAAAACAATGTGAGGCCTATCAAAGGCCTTGCTCAGCCATGGTCCACCACACAGGTGTCACTTATTATGCCTGATTAGACTTCTTCTCAGGACTTCATCTTCCTCGCTGTCCTGTGTTCTTCATCATTCTTATGACCTCACTTAATTCTCAGCATAGCTCCACCCACCTTCAACCCGAGCAGAGGACTAATTAGCCATAACTGAAAGCACCTGTGTGGGTGTGCAGTCTTTAAATCGTTAAAAGACTGGTATTGTGTTATTTAATTATTGACTTTAATGATTGCCATTGTCGATTATATGATATGTAGTGCTATGATCAGTGAGTGGAGCTTGTGTAAATGTTGAACTGCATAGCTCGTGGCTGAAAGCTCAGATTTTAAAGACTAAAACTTTTGTTCAGCAGCGGCTACAAATACAAAACTTTTTCAAAACTATGCCTTGTTACAATGTATATTTGCAGTATTGTCATGACACATGTACTTTCAGTATATAAACTACTGCACACAATGGCACTGCTTATGGAGGATTGTAAACAAGCCTTGATGTATCTTCATGAATTTAAGTAGACCTTTTTTGCTTATTTAGACTTGTGCTTCCATTTATTTTTTAAAGGGACTGAGAGAGTGCGTATGTTGGAGTGTGTCAGTAATTTTTGGGATTAGAATCCGAATTTGAAGTCCCTGTTGCCGAGCTAAGAACAATGATTGCTCGAGAAGATGAAATGACATGCTGTCTGAACCTACTGCTGATAGTGTCCCCTCTCAGTCTACCATTAAGTCTACTTTCCAGGGAATTAGAGGGGGGAAACAGATGATTTCCCCATTGCAATCTTATGTTAAAAGTTATTCAGTCATTTTACTGTGTAGTATTAATGCTTAACAGTCATTATAAACAATTCAAGAAAATTAGGCTAAATTTGAGTTATGTGGTTGGAAAGTGACCAATGTTATTCTGTGGGAGCGAGAATGGGGTAATTTTTGTGTGTGTGTGGTTATGTGATTGTGTTTTGAAGTGTGTGTGGAACTTTTAGATATAGTTTCCAGCAGACCTTTAATCCTCATCCTAATCATCATCCTCATCATGCTCACTCATCCTCCTTCCTCTGTGCCATTTGTTTTGCCACCTCCTCCTCCTTCACTTCTTCCCTTCTTCCTCCCACCCTGCTCCCATTCCCAGCTCACAAATCCCTTTATTAAATCAAATCCCTGGGCTCCTGGAAGCTGCAATACAACCAAGGAACGGTTAAATCCTCGAAGGTCGCATAAGCTCTGTCCATCCCCGTTCACTGCCTGCCAGATTGTTTGTTACAAGTGTGTGTGTGTGTGTGTGTGTGTGTGTGTGTGTGTGTAAGCTGCACGAAACTCCATCTGAATTTCCCATGGCACCTACATACTACTTAGAAATGTTGTGTGCATTTATGCTTTTGCGAGGAGAGGTTATAAACAGGGACCTATAACAGATTAAGACTGAATGGTGCAACGGGTAGAGAAATGGGAGATACACAATTCTGCAACACTAAGATGCCAAATGCCTAGCAGCCATTCTGAGTGGTGTGTGAGTGTGAAAGAGTGGATCCTGACATCAGTGTGTAAATATGATGGTTTTAAGGTGCTCCATTTTGCATTTTGCTTCCATTCCTCTTCTACCCATCCACCCATACTTTTTATGTATGCGTCTTCCCTGTTTGTTTTTAACTCTCTATCTCTCTTTTTTTATCCCTTGGCTCTTCTTTCTTCCCCTCCGCCTTCCTTTCCTTTCCTTCCTTCCTTTGCTTTCTGTGTCTATTTCTTCCTTCATTTTCTTTTCATCTTTTTTTTTTTCCTTCAGCTCTCTGGCCCCGGGGTGGTGGTGGGGGTTTCTTATTACTCTGTCTTAGATGCTACTATGTCCAGCGGCACACACACACACACACACACACACACACACACACACACACACACACACACACACACACACACACTGTCCTGAGGCCCGAAGGCTGGTTGTCTTTGATTGAGACTAATGGTGAAATTACACAGGCTGATGTTCTAAACAACAGTCTTCACTCACACTTATCTGGGTCGATGGTACGGAAATGGGAGGCTGACTTGGGGTGTTAGGATTGGTGGTCGGGGGTGCCAACAGTTGCTGGAGGATAGTGGGAGGGAGGCGGATGGAATGCAGAACATGTTCCCTTCGCCTGTGGAGCATCTCAAATATCAGGTCTGTCCTTTCTTGAGGTCATACATACTTTTATATTTTCACATTTACATTCATTGATTGTATTGACAGTTAAACCAAAAACAGTCTGGTACAACATGCAGCTGCTTGGCTCTTAACCAATTCAAAGAGACCAGCGATCTATTATTGCCTCTCTTCAGTTTTATAGTTGATTACGCAACAGTCAACGTTAAAGTTTGAAAAAAAAAACTAAAAAAATTATTCGGAGTTTAATAATAATAATAATAATAATAATAATAATAACTTTATATAGCATCTTTTCAAAACAAAGTTACAAAGTGCTTTACAATAAAAACAAATAATAAAAGTAAATAAAATCCAAAACAAAGATATATAAAACAATATAAAAACAATTGAAATAATAACAAATTGATGATTACCATCAGTTAAAAAAATGGCATAAGATAAAAGTGAGTTTTAAAAAAAGATTTAAAAGAGGACGCTGAGTTTGCCTGTCTGAAATCCCCAGGCAGGGAATTCCTCAGCTGAGGGGCCTGGACAGAAAAGTTTAACCTTCCGAAACTCAGCTAACCTTCATCAGGACTGTGTGGGTGTGATTTGATTAGATTTGTTTGAAAGTGTCCTGGCAACATAAGCAAACAACCCAACAACTGTCATCATTTTGGGGCAGCTGTGGCTTAGTGGTAGAGCGGGTCGGGCACTAATCGGACGGTCGGCGGTTTGATCCCGCCTTCCTCCATCCCACATGTGGGCAAAATACTGAACTTTGGTGTGTGAGTGTGTGTGAATGCTTAGTTTGTTTGGACTGATGAGCAGTTGGCACCTGCCATCAGTGTGTGAATGTGATATGTAGTGTGAAGCGCTTTGAGTGGTCGGAAGACTAGAAAGGCGCTATACAAGTACAGTCCATTTACCATTTTTCAATTCAAATTAACAAATATTGTGTAATCCTGATTGGCTGACTGAACTACATGACAATTATTACAATTACAATTATACAATAACCTCTCATGTGAAATAACCGAAATTGCAACTCTGGTAGAAAAAAAATAATAATTGAAAACAGAGGTGACTTAGAAAATAGGTTTTTTAGGGCCACTGAAGCACTTCACAGGCTGGCTCCTGGCCATATTGCTGAATTGCTGGTCCTCCACGAGCCAGAGGGCAGTCTCAGATGCTCACGCAGGGATCTTATGACTGTTCCCTGTAGTTCCTGGTTCAAGAATAAAGGTGACTGGGCTTTTGCAGTCAGGGTCCCTGAGCTCCCTGCCTTAGGATCTGAAGCTTGCTGAATCAGTAACATCTTTTAAATTACTTCTCAAAAACCATATTCCTGACTGCCTAGCTTTCAGACTGTCCCGGGCAGAAAAAATGACAATCTCAAAAACGATCTAATATATTTATGTTTGCCTGAACAGGGATTGTTGTCTGTCAGAAGGACAGGAAGGAAGCAGCATGACGTAGTTATCGCGTAGCAAAACCTCTTAGAGAAGAGGACAGGGTGAATGGCTGGGTCAACAAAGCCTGTGACTTTGATATGAGAGGCCATTGTGTGCATGCCGTTTCCAGTACAGTCAACTTTGGTTTCTTCTTTGATTTCTTCCATGATCTTTCCCTAACCTTAAAGGATAGGTTTACATTTGTTCAAGTCCATCTTAAAACATTATTCAGGTACCCATATGAATGTTGAAATAGTTTTAACTTTTTGTAATCCTCCTGTTCATATTGGCCATTTAGAGAGATCCCTTCCTAACATGCTTCCAGTGTAAGAGATGGGGGACAACAGTCCTTGTTCGGTGCAAAAATGCTTTCTAAAGTTTATTTAAAATTAATTTGAGGCAGTCTCAGTCTGTCAAATTAAGTGTTTATTCCAAAGTTAGTCTTTTAAGTACAAAATTCCTTCTTCCCTTTAAATATTGTTTTAAGATGGACTTGAAAAAAAATGTGAACTTATCCTTTAACCAAGTAGTTTTTGTGCGTAAACCAAACCGAACATTAAGCACAGAGTTGGCAGATCACAAATATGTATAATTTGTCATATGTATAATTTCTGTCAATAGGGGCACCAGATCAAAAAATGCTCATATGGATTGTTTTTGAAGGCAGTGACAAGCAATGCATTTTGTCACTTAGTTTGGATGAGTTTTCAGTTTATTTCATTCTTTCATGTCCTCTATAATTGGTGTGTATTTGTTTTACTGCATTTTGATACTCTGACTTTACTTGTCCCATTGTTATTGTTTGTATTCCTGAAATATTTTACACTTGATTTACCCATGTAAAACTATAAGTCCTGTAAGCTTGTTTTGAAAGGTGCTAGACAATTATTATTATTATTATTATTATTATTATTATGTCAAAGAGAGACAGAGTAGATGACAAAGATAAAACTAGTGAAAGAAAATTTGAACCTAGCTCAGTGCCCCTGCACACCTGTGTGTATGACTTACAGTGCAGCAGTAGATCCACTAAAACATTTTTAGTTTCCTGCAAAGATTTAATTTCTCTATCTCTTTCTCTCATTCCTTGTTTTGCTGTCATGATTTCACGGTGTTCACTGCATGTTTACTTACTGGCAGACACACACACACACACACATACACACATAGAGGTATGGTGTTTTGTGTGTTTACTCCCTGTCCTCTCAGAGGGAGAAGTGCAGACAGGGAGGTGTGTGTATGTGTGTGTGTGTGCAGTGGGTGGGCGATAGACAGATGAAAAAGGGAGGTGACAGAGAGAGAGAGAGAGAGAAAGAGAGAGCGAGAAGTGTCAGGGGAAAGAAAGCCTCATGGAGTGTGATGGAGGCAAGAACAATGATGTGGTTTGTGGCTATGTTTATCTACTGTATGTGTGTATGTGTGTTGAGGAGGCTGTTTTTTGTTCCCAAGTAGAAATGGCAGTAAATGTTGTTCTGCCTATTTGCCTGACAGTCTGCTTTCTTATTTTGTCTTTCATTGTCTCTTTTTCCTCCCATTTGACTGCTTGTCTGACTTTTTGAAGTTATAATAATAACAACCCTAAAGTGAACAATGAATTCTTTTCAGTGGCTCTATGTCTCTGTGATTGTGGGCCACCTGCTGCCCCTGTGTTCCTGCTCAACAACTGCTACTACAATTGTTATTATTATTCTTATTGCTATTATTATCATTATTATTAATATTACCACTACCATTAGATTATTATTATTTTAAAATCCCCCCCCAACCCAACCTAACATGGCAGCCGTGGATGGCCACTTACCTGTGAGTCTGGTTGAGGTTTCTGCCTCTTAAAGGAAGTTTTTCCTTGCCACTGTCGCCAAGTGCTTGCTCATGGTGGGATTTGTAATGTAGGTCTACCATTCAAACAATAACCTAGTATGTTGTATATCCATGTATATCCAAGCCAATATGTACAGTTAAATACATTCAATTCTAAATGCTGTTTTATTCAACATTAAATATGCATAATGCATTTCCATAATTTTAGAGAACAACTGACTCACCAAAATTCACATTTTGAAATATCAATATAGAGGCCCAGATCTACCACACCAGACAAGACTCAAGGTGTAGGCTGTGCAAAGAGGCCCCTGAGACAATCCAGCACGTAACTGCAGGGTGTAAGATGCTGGCAGGGAAAGCATACATGGAGTGCCATAACCAAGTGGCTGGCATAGTGTACAGGAACATCTGCACGGAGTATGGACTGGAAACCCCCGAGGTCAAAGTTGGAAACACCTCCAACGGTGGTAGAGAATGACCAAGCCAAGATCCTGTGGGACTTCCAGATACAGAGTGACAGAATGGTAATGACGAACCAACCAGACATCGTGGTGGTAGACAAACAGCAGAGGAAAGCCGTTGTGGTTGACGTGGCGATACCAAGTGATGGCAACATCAGGAAAAAGAGAGAAATACCGAGGGCTCAGAGAAGAGCTGGAGAAGGCGTGGAAGGTGAAGTTAACAGTGGTGCCCGTGGTCATCGGAGCACTCGGGGCAGTGACCCCCAAACTGGAGGAGTGGCTACAGCAGATCCCTGGAAGAACACCACCAGACATCTCAGTCCAGAAAAGTGCAGTACTAGGAACAGCAAAGATACTGCGCAGAACCCTCAAGCTCCCAGGCCTCTGGCAGAGGACCCGAGCTCAAAGGATGAGACCACCTGCGGAGGGTTAAGGACAAAGTTTTGTTTTGTGTGTGTGTGTGTGTGTGTGTGTGTGTGTGTGTGTGTGTATGTATGTATATATATATATATATATATATATATATAATATGCCCTGTTCCCCGGCATTCTTAATGTGAGTTCTGTTTTGGATTCTTTGTCTCCCTTGGATCGTGTCTGGATTCTGGATTTTGAACTTTGCCTGCTCCCTATTGGACTTGGTTAGCATCATTGGACTCACTTCATTGTTTCCACCACTGCCAGCCAGTAATCAATTTTCCTGTTACCTGTTTGTTACCTGTCTGCCTACCGGTCTGTCTGCTTGTAATCACTTCACCCCCAATAAACACTGTAGCCATCCGGCTACTTCACCCTCATACCGCTTCCTGGTCATCTGCATTTGGGTCCACATACTACACAGCATACGACAACCCACTGTTCAAACAATTGCCAGAGGAAGAGAGAGGAAAACAGATCTAAGAGTGGTGAGTGCACCTTTTTCTGGATGGAGCACCTTTTTTATCGATAGGTAAAACCTAGTGACCCTTTTTGTAAAAAGACAGAACCAGAGTGGTCTTTTGTTGACTGACACACACAAACACTGCCAACATGTCACACAACAGTAGACTCTTATGGCCACTGGGTCACGGGGCTAGTTGTTGACCTCCACCCACTTCCTCCTCCATCACGTGACACAAGGGTCATGCATGCACATAATGTCCACTGTGCGTGTGTGATGTGCGTGTCACGTGCAGACGCACGTGCATGCCCAATAGTAACATTGATATACTACTGATGGGTGGATCATTACATGAAATCTTGCTTTAGTGCAGCTTTAATGTTAAGTGTCTTTATTCTCAGCTTCCAGAGCTGACAGGGCTGCACTATTGTCACAATTGAATTTAAAATATATTAAAGTGCCTCCAGTGTCTTGCACTGCACTGTGCTAAACAGAGATGCTGCACATCTCCCTGGGAAGATTGGATGGTGGACAGTGTGTATGTGTGCATGTGTGCGTGCATGCACATCCTTATGTCTTTGTTTATAGTGTGTGCGTCTGTCTGCGCTCCCAGAGCTTAAAGTGCATGTAAACCATCTTCAGTCTCAGTGGAATTGTAATGGGCTGTCAATGGCTCAGTATCCCATGAGGTTTTGCTATTCATAAAGTGTGTCTTATTTTTTTCTTTTTGTGTGTGAGAGTGACAGAGAAAGCAAGAGAGGGAGAAGGTGTAATGGTTTTGTGTAGTAAAGTAGCTACATTGGCAACTGTGCGGAATGATCCTAATTGACAGTGATGGCCATTTCCCAGGGTACTTGGAGCGAGGGACTCAGTGTATACATGTGAGTGTACTAGGATTTGTGTTTGCACTTTGCACTGCCTCTATCATTTAAAGTTATAATAATAGTGCATAATGTTTGTTGTATTGGGTATATCCTTACTTTCAAAAACAGTGCTGACAATACTTTATATACATCTATTAAGCACTACTGAAAACTGTCAAACTCCTTGTTTGTTTAAAAAAATATCAGTAGCTGATACTGATAAAAAGAAATGACTGTAGTCTTTACACATCGTGTGTGTGTATGTATGTATATGTATATGTGTGTGTGTGTGTGTGTGTGTGTATATATATATAATATAATATAAATAAAAAGCATTATGTTTTTTCCTTGCTCAGTGTTTTTAGGTTTTACTTCTGTCATTCCTTCTTTCCAGCTGAAGTGCAATGGAGCCCAGGGGCAACTGGTCTACACAAGCACCCACACCCTTTTGTTCTTCTAATCTTGTGAGGACCCTGATTGTCATAATGCATCACAACTAAATGTCTAACCCAACCCTTAAGGAAAGGTTGCATTACAGTTTGGTACCGCTAACAATTCCAATGCCCATTCACTTCTATTATAATGAATGCGAGAGACACGATTGGCAAATTTAGGCATGCTGTTTCGGTGCAATTTCCAGCCAGCTCTGGCAAACTTGCAGTAGTGCTGCTTTTACAGATTGTTCACCTTTACCCTAACCTTAACCCTGTCCATCCAAGGCCAAAAAAATGCCTCTTTTTTTTAACCTGCATCTCAAAGTCTTTTATTAACTTTAAATATGGATGTATTGCACACTTTATTTTTTCAGGATAACCAGGGTTATTTGAAAATAAAGAAATATTTTACATTATATGTGCTGTCAAGATTTATGATGGAAGTTTTTGGTAGAACTGAAACTATGGGCTTACAACAGCCTCATTACCAATAAATACAATAAACAGTAAACATTTAGTCAAAGTATCTTTTACAAAGGTTTTACTCAAGTCAAACAATGTCACTAATCTGTGACTTCATAGGGATCAAAAGTAAAAAAAATAGAATGTGAATTCATCATCATGAGAGCATCATAAACAATAATACTATTGTTTACAATAGCAATAACAAACTTGTTACAGCCTTTTCCCCTATTTCAGTGGGACACAGCCAACTTTGATGTGCATACTGGGATGGCCATAGCAACATGCAACAAGGAGTCACAACCAGGCATGATAGCTCATTTATCTCCTTAGAACCAGGTCTATTGTTATATAGATCGAGCAACATACAGTAGTCGGTTCATGATTAAGTCTTACTTAAGCAGCGGATGGAATGCCATTGCTTTGGTGGGACTGCTATAGTTCACCTAAACCTAATTCTTACCTTAATCCTGAAACCAAGGCTTAATCCTCAAACAGCCATTTGAAAAAGTGAGAACCAAAAAATGTCTTCACTTTCTAAACATGCCCTCACTCCTAAGCTGGTCCTTACAAAGATACAAGTTAAAAAGCACACATGCACAAAAACACAAACCAAGCCTCTTACCTGCTTTACTGGATTGCAAAACTGCAGGATTAGTGATGCATACAGAGAGCGAGCTGAAGAGAGAAAGTGAAAAGTAACACAGAAAGTGAGAGATTTGTGGTTATAGGGAGATGAGTGAGAGTAGATTACAAGCCACAGGAGGTGAAATGCTGTTTTCACACCAAATCTTTGTCATGGTTTTGGGTTTCTGTAAGCATTGTGAACTCCATTAAACCATTTATCTGCACATAGTCTGCCTCCTGCCTCCCATTCACTATTTCCTCCTGCTTCACACTAAACGTAACATTCTTTCTTTCATCATTAATTTGGTGGAGGTGAAACAATGCTGTTTTTTGTTGCCACCTGTGTAGCACTCAGTCTGCCTCTAGAGTTGATCTGAAGAGTGTGCTTGTACTTGTCCAAGGACAAGGGGGGCGGGGGATTGTATCATGATGGCTCAATAAGAAGCTTCCACAAAGGTCCTAGATTTGAGTTTTGGCCCTGGGGCTTGTTTCAAAAATGCAAGGCTAAGAATATCACACACAACTTCACCCACAAAAAGTAAAAAGAAATAAATAAATACCTCTGCATGGGCTAGACCTTTTAGACCTGAACAAGGGTAACCACTGGGGGACAAAATTGTTTTGACTAAATTTGTTTTAAGAAAATCTCAAATTTACATCTGCCAATCTCTGTTATCATCCTCCTCCTCACTCTCCTCTTCCTTCTCTCGGTCATGTAAGGGTGTCATCGCCCAGACAGCAATGATGTGCAACATAGCCGTCACAGTGATGACTGCAAATCTCTTTGATGGAGAGAAGTGTGGGCTACTTCTACGTTTTTTTGCAGATGTCATCTTATATTTAATTTTATCCTTGTTTGTGTGACCTTGAGTCTAGTAAACAAGAAAAGTTTATGTCCCTTTACTTTCTGCTGTATAGCTTAAATGCTATTTTCATTGATTATCTGTTTCCATATATTCTCCTATCCTCCTCTGTTCTGTCTGTAGTCGGTTATTTGTCTTCTTTGACAGAGAATTTCTAGTTGCTGATAGAGTTCTGATATAAGAACGTTAAGTCCCTGACAGAGTCAAAACACCTGCATGAATTGTAGATGTTCCTACTGTTTTAGAATCTAATAAGAACTGTCACTATGTGATTTGAGGCTAGTTTTTAATTTGTGCTTAAAAGCTCAATGTCTGTGCTTAATGTCAGCCTCAGAACAGCCACATCAGTCAAAGCACACTTGCTTTATACCTACTTTCACCAAGTAATGTGTGTCATATAAAATTCAGCAAGGTAGAAGCTTGAAGACTGTGCTGAACATTAGGCTGCATTTTTATGATGTGCTGTACATAATGTGATGACGTTAAGTAGATAAAATGTTTCTATTGTACTGCTTCTGTCATTATGTTTAGTATTTTATGTATTTTTGCCGTATAGAGAGTTAAACTAGCCAAGTCACTTTGAAATGAAATCAACTTTTTCAGCACCATGGACAGTGACATTTAGAGTCTCTTACCGCTTTTGCCTATTGCTTGAACACTTTTTGCAAAACTTCGGCTCATTGTGTCAAAACTGTACACACAAGCACACAAGACACAACACTGGGAAATAAACTATTCACATCTATGTTGAATTCAAACTCTGCTATCAAAACCTAACAATCCTTTGTCAAAATGTCACTCTGATGACAAAATGATACACACTTGCATCATATGAATACACCTTCAGATTAGCAGCAACACACTAGTGTACTTTATATAAAACACTGCAGTCTTTAATTTTCACTGTTTTTATTCAGTTCATCAGTTAGCATTCTGTGAAGCAATGCAACACTTACAGTTTTTGTTATTTTTTATTCCAACAAAGGTTTTCACAACAACCAAAAATGAAAGTACTGAAAGGTTACAAATGACATAAACTCAATATTGTACATCACAGTACTATACTTCACAGTACAGTAAATGCAGTAACGCAAGTACAAAAATAAAACAAAATACACTACTGTAAATACAGAAAAACAGGCCAATTGTGCGTGGATGGGATTACAGATCCTGCCGTCTGTTTGGATCTGGCCACAGGATCTCATCAACGTCACAAGCAATATTTTCTCCTGCTAAGCAACGGGGAAAATAACGCCTTGTGTGCCGAATCGATCCATGGATTGACGTTACCTCAATGTCTCCACATGCCTCTTCCATTGCCTCTAGAAGAGGCATGTGGTCGGTGGTCATATACGCGCCATCTCCAAGCGGATAAAAATTCTTCAATAGGGTTTAGAAATGGCGAGTAAGGGGGCAAGTATACAACTTCAAATTGATCATGGTTGGTGAACCAGTCCCGGACCAGAGCAGCCCGGTGGAAACTAACATTATCCCAGACAACAACAAACCTGGGCTGCTCTGATCTGTCCTGTATAACTGCATCATGAAGTGCATCGAGAAACGTGAGTATGTGTTGCGTATTGTAGGGACCTAGTTTGGCATGATGGTGTAGTAGCCCTCGAAGGTTTATGGCGGCACAAATTGTGATGCCACAATTGCCCTTTGGCCAATTATATTATGGCCCCGTCGTCTACTTTTGCTGAGGTTGAAACCAGCCTCATCAATGTAAATCAATTCATGAGGCTGTGCAGCTCCATCCATGTCCAAGATTTTCTGCAACAAAAAATGCATAGCATGGATGGCTGCCCCCCCACAGGTACCCGTGTCCCTGTCTGCATGTATCTATGTGGTACTGATACAATGGTATATATTCAGCTATTACTGTACTGGATTACATAAATACGGTATTTACAATACCGTATTTATGTAACCTGTACTTACCTGTACATATTCTTGTCGAAGTCCTTTGACCCTGATACAGTTCCTCTCAAATGGGACCTTGTACAATTGCGTCAATGTGATTTTGTACTTTACCAAGACACGTCTGATCGTGGTAATGCCTACTCGATTGATGTTGATGAATATTTGCCTATCTGCAAATATTTGTTCCCGTAGCTGGTGGAGACGGATTGCATTGTTTGCTCTGACCATTTCTACAATGGCAAGTTCCTGCTCTTAGGTGAACAGGCGTTCCCGACCACCCCCAGAAGGTCTTCTAGTCATTCTGTACAAAAATGCAACCACAAATTGTTACTGGTTTGGTTCTTTACAGTACTGTATACTGTACACAGTACTGTAAAATCTCAATGGTACAGCGCTATGTACTGTACTGTATTTTTTGTTACAAAAGGAGCACTAGCCAACTTGCAATACAGTAATGTGCTGCGGTACAGTACTGTAAATACTGTAGATACAGTCTGGAGTGGAGAGTTGAAGACATACCTGTTTTTCAGTCTGAATGTCCTTATGATGGATGCAACTGTGAACTGGCTTAGATGTGGGTGGACTCTCTGCCCAGCTTCCCTCATTGTCAGGCCATGATTTATCACATGATCCACCAATGTTGCTCTAATATCATCTGAAATATTGTTCCGTGCATAGCCTCTTCAACCATGTCCTACTCCTCTCTCTCTTCCTCTTCCTCTGCCTCTACCGCTTGCTCTCCCTGCCTCCATGCTTGCAAAGTTCTCAAAATGGCTCAACTGAGGCCTATTTGTGGTTGGCTGATTGGTGATCAGTTTTGTAAGTAAGTGTTTTCAGGTGTGTGTCTAAGTGTTTTCAATCACCCAATGTGTTTTGTATTTTGAGTAGATGTGTTTTCCTAATGGTACCCATGAGATTTCATTTATGAATGAAGTGTCTTATGTATGAAATAGTGTGTAGTGTGCAGGAGCAAGTGTGTTGCAGAATTGCAACTGAAGTGCAAAGCAGCACTTTTGTTTAAGGTAAGGTTACACTGTGTTTAAGGTATAGTAACAAAAGCTTCAAGTTTTGTAACTTTGGTCTAAGCTTGTGTCTATAGTGTTCAAGCAATAGGCAAAAACTGTAACAGCCAGGCTCGTGGTCTTAAAAGAGCACCCCACCAGTTTAGCATTGCACTCCTGTAACATTGTCGGAAACCATGATGAAAAAACAAAAACAAAAAATGTTTGAAAAAAAAAAAATCGATGCAGCAAAACTAGAGATTGTCTTTTTTATTTTATTTTTCTTATCAAAACTTGGTGCCTGCATTACCCAAAATGCAACTCAACAGTTCAGTCAGAAATTCATGTCTGTTATGCTAGTAGCTTAAGCAGAGATGAGGAGCGGGCTCCATTGGTTTGGTAAGCTCACTTCTTTCTAACTCCAGATTTTTTTATTTTCAAACTTGTAGTCTTCAGCTCCAACTGACAGAGCAACTTTCAGATGATCAGATCATGAACTGGAAATTTTGAATTGATTGTAGTTGTGCATGTGGTTGTGTTTTTCTTTGTGTCATTGCTAGGTGATGCACTGACAACCTGTGCAGGGTGTTACATTGTCAGTGCTTGCGGGGATAGCTTGCAGCTTGACTATGATCCTGAAAGAATAAGTGTGTACAGAACATGCATGAAAAATTATTAGTTATTGCCAGTAAATTCAGTTTTTTTTCCTGTTCTGTAATATACTAATCTGATCTACTATTTTCTGAATTTAACAGTATATACACTTTGACTCAGAACACTACATTACATGTAGGCCACATTGTAAGTCAAAGAAAAAAAATCAACACAATTCAATAATATATAGTACATTGCATATCATTTAGAGCTATATAAGTTGTTTACAAGTCGGTTGTCTTGTTTATATGTATCAACACAACCCATTTGTCATGTCATTTTTACACTCCCAACAAATCAAAATCATCTTGTTAAGCTATTTATCAACCACAAAATAAGCCCTGCCACCACAACAGATACATCTTGTACTTACAGCACAAGGACAAAACCACACATCACTGCTGCACTTATGCATGAATTACACATTAACTGATTGCATTATTGTCTCGGCTGAGTTATTTGTTTTTAGATCTAAGGGATTTTATTACCACTAGGCCTTATGGTGATACTGGACCCAATCTCGGAACCCATCGGCTCTGAGGGCAACGACCAATGTTTCGGGGGCTTCTGGCATAGTCAGCAGATATCTGGATGACAGATATCCGGGCCAAGACCTCCTCTTCCGTGCGGCGCTCATTGTATACAGTCCGATTAGCAATCGGACACCAATTTCAATTCAGTTTAAAAAAAATTCAGAGATTGATAAAAAGCTAAATCGTCGTCAGACAATAGCCGATGGGTTCCGATTTTGCATTGCGATATCTGTTTATAGAGATTATACTGAACCAGCTACTAACAGGCCATAACATAAACTGAATACCTTGGTTGCCAACAACACAGAAGGATAAAGCCCCCGGACCCGGAAGCATCTCTCATACTCGCCACATGTTTGAGATGGCAAAAAAATAACTTTGTCTTCTGTCCCAGGCACTACAAAAAACTGCCACAAAAAAGGTTCCCTTCCTAAAACACCAGCGCAAGTTTCTTATAATCATCCATCCAGAAGAACGCATCAGAGATGAAGGACACATGAAGGACTAAAAAGTGGCCTTAATGACCAATAAAAATGTGATGGACTTCATCTTCACTGTCACCTAAATCACAATACATACCTAACTGTCCTGTCAATATATGTTTGCACCTTAACATTGGTTGATCACACTACCTAGTCATTTAATGTTTTTTAGAGTCTCAGGTACGAGTAATCCAAGTTTCAAGCACAGGGCCGGCCACAGAAACTCAAACATCAACCGCAGATTTCCAAGAAAAAATATGTCACAATGCTGCATGGACACATGTTTTGACTGACAGGTAATCCCTGGGGAGTGCAGTGCAGAGCTACAACAGCAAAGAGCGCATAGCACAAAAGATGGAGACAAAGCAATGAATTAATGAAACAAATAAATTCAGAAAAGAAAAAAAAACATGCTGATCAATACAGTAAAGTGACACAAGTGGAAACAAATGAATAAATTGGCAAGTGAACAAAGAAAAGCAACAAGTTATAACCCAGACCAAAATAAATCTCATTGGTTGACACTGACTGATTATTGATGAAGCCTTTGTGTTCATTCATCCTTAAATATGATGGCACAAAATAAATTTAAGTGTGGGCTATGACAGATTATAGCAGTTTTGATAAGCTAACCTGCACCAATCTGACAACAGTGCATACAAATAACATACATTTGCAGAACAAGCAAGCTGGATTTCAATCTTGGAATAAGTTGTTGGCTTTGTTTATGGCATTGTTGCAATCATACATATTGATAAACAAGTAAGAAGTTGCACCTGTAAACCAGCTGCATTAGTACACTTTTCTTTGTGTGTGCGTCTGTGTGTTGGAGGGTGCCAGCTGTTATATTTTCCACTTGAGCTTTGTTGGGTAAAACTAAACCCTGTTGTCCTTACATACACTTGAATGTGCCCACACTCATATGCACTCACACATACAAGCATTCCCTGGCCTGCAACACAACAAGACACACACACACACACACATACACATACTGAACAACTGGGTTCCTCTGTAATGACAGACACTCCTCGCCTAAAGCAGATTGTCGGTCTGCCGACTTGCCATTTCACATCACTCTGCGCAGATGAGTGAGACGCAAACATGATATCGCTCCAAACCATACAGATGGAGAGGCAGATAGACCCACTGACATGGATGTAGATGATGTTTATAATAAAAAAAAGTCTTGTGATTTGAGTGATGCTGATGCTATGACATAGCAAATCTATTCTAGCCAGAGACTGTGGGAATGGAGACATAGCTCCCTCGAGCCTTGGTGAGGATGCCAAAGCTGGAGGCAGGATCATAGCATGCTGGAGATGTGAGTCAGCGTCAGTAAAAAAGGATACTATATTTTGCAAAAAAATTACAAGTCAGCACCAGTCACATTGTAACTTCACAGCACATTCTTTCTGGGTGGTTTAAGGCTACTAAATAAGCCCCCATTTTCACTGCCGGTTAGCCTAGGGTTAAGTGGGTTAAATTCTAAAATAGTCTTAACTCTGCAAGGTGGCTAATCTTGGATCACAGCAGGGTGAGTTAAGCTGAAGTGGACTTGAGTCGTGGTTATCCACTTTCAGATGTGCCAGGTTGACACAATAGCCAAGTGCCTTAATCTCCGTCAGCAGTGGACTAAACATTTTTGAGAATGCAGTGCAGTAAGACGGCTCGTTACATTCATGCAATGAACAATGAAATCAAACTCTAAACCATTAGTGCACATGGGTCGTCATGCACAGAAAACTGAGACCTGATAGATATATTAAATTTTAGCCTCAGCTATACTTATAATGTAGAGATACGTTGCTTACTGTCTGAAATGCATATGACACTGTAGTGGGTTAGTTAGATATATAGCCTTGATCTTTCTGAAAACACTTTGAAACATGATTAATCCCTTCCGACCTGAATTTTTCTCACTTATATTTTCCAGTTTTATCTTTCTCCCATGTAGAAATGAGACTAAATCAGCATTTTTATGTAAGCACATGTCTTTAATATATTTTCTTTGACTGAGGTATTATTTATTATGAGTTAAACACTTAAAAACTCAGCTAATTAGCTTCATCAGAACTGTATGGGTGGAGTTTGATCAGATTTGATTGGCAGTGGCCTGGCAACATAAGACCATAACAACCAAAAAAACACAACACAAAAACAGAAAACTCTCATGTGAAATAACCAAAACTGTTCTAGCTATGGCAGAACATTTTTTTAAGAAGCTGATTGAGAACATTTTTTTTCAGGGCCTTAAAAATTGTTTTGCAACCCATATCTTGCTTTGTCTGTCTGCCGTACTGGCCCTGTGTCAAAGCCTAACATTTATTGGTTAAACAGAATCCACTTAGCTAGGAAATGTATTTTCATTGGCTGAAACCGGTAAATATCGGTTTGTGCATTTTAGTGGATGTTATGTTGGAAGGTGTTTAACAGTTTATTGGTATTCAAAAACAGTGTTTTGTGCTGTTTGTATTATTACAGGTAAAATAAAATGCACTGCAAACAGATTATAAAGTCATTAGAAGTACAGATAAACTTCTTATAATCAGACAAACATGAAACATTAACATTAATTGCAATGTAATTTTACTATGCAGGTGCTCATAAAATATTCACTTAGCTAGCTGTGTGTTATATTTTGCTTCAATTATAATAAATTATCTCGCACTGATGATTAATGAGGACCAATTTAAGTGAAGTGTTCTCAAGTATTCGGTGTGGGTGTTTGTCTGTAGACCACAGGTTTGGCTGGGTGAGATATTTTCTTGTGTCTTGAATTATTTTAAAGTTCAGTGAAATGTTGGATAGCCTGCAGTGACCCTGCTAACCTTGGATACCTTTGCTTCCTGGGTGATGTGCTCCCCTCGGACAGATATGGTCAACACAGGGGCCCCTGAAGCCTCAGAGTAGGAGATGATTAGGATGACCTACAAA
The DNA here is from genome assembly GCF_020085105.1 of Siniperca chuatsi. Taxonomy (NCBI): domain Eukaryota; kingdom Metazoa; phylum Chordata; class Actinopteri; order Centrarchiformes; family Sinipercidae; genus Siniperca; species Siniperca chuatsi. The sequence goes on from NC_058042.1 coordinate 31,375,444, forward strand.
CACTGGATGCTGTTGCTGGAACATGCGTGTGCCTGCACGCACACAGCCAACACACACAGAGAAACATCAGAGTTCTGATAAGCCTCAGTGTTGATGTAATGAGAACAGGGCTTTGTAAAATTTAAATAAATAAAAATGATGACTCTAATTACAGGATTACATTCTCATATACCTTCACACTGAACAGAGAGAAAGAAAAAGAGATGGGATAATGAGCAAGAACTACTTGTGATATACGACCGCAGAACTCATCAATTGGATACTCCTTATGAAAAAATAAATTCATATAAGTGCTCCAAATGAGGAATGATACTTACTTAAAGCTGCTCTAACATCAGAGATATACACATTCCACTCCCACTCATTGAGATGCTGTTGACTGACCTTATTTGTACGGATACAATTCTGGTGTCTGGTATGGCCTCTTCTCTGTCAGTGGGAAGATGATGATTTGAATCCTGTACAAAAGTCACCAATTGTGTTTCTTCATGTCTGTCTAAAACCAGATAAACTGCCTTCTTTTTAATCATTACAAACCGTGATTTCAGTGGCGATTCGGTGAGGGTTCAGGTTTCTGCTGACAGACCAGATAAAAGAATAAAACCACATTACTTAAAAGGATCAAAAGTGTTTGTTGTTGGATCATTTTTGCACTAAATGACTGGACTGGACCCAACTTGCAGGTTGGACTGAACACTTTCAAGACTGGAGGCATAAACCGTCATGAAGACTTCAGACCACCTGCAGCACAACAAACATTTTTCCAGTGTGTGTGATCATAACGTCCCTGTCTGAAGTCCAAGACTAAATGCTCCCACTGGGGGCTTAAAGGATTAGGTTACCCTAAATTGAAAAAAAGAAACTGTTCTAAGTTCTTACTTAGAAATCTTAGAAAAAAGATAGCAACTTTTGGTTTTATTTTTCCAGGTTTTGAGATACCAATCTTTGAGATTTCTAACGCCACCCTAATGTAACTGTGAATGGAATTTCATTTGAGGAGATTGCAGCATTAAAAAATCTAATTTTTCTCAGTGTCCTACTTACTTCTGATAATCCACAAAACACAGTCAATAATAAAACAACAGCTTTCATTGAAGCTACTTTTTGCCAAACAAATAGTCCAGATAAAAATGATTAACAGTATGTTCTGTGAATTTCCAGTATAACGGAAACACTCCTTCTGTTATAATGGAATGTCTTTCACTGAAAGGTGCATTGGTGTTATATTTTTAAAATCATTTTACAGTGGCGCTCAATGCTGGAGGCAGGAACCTCTGATGGATATCTCAGAACCCCAGCCCTTAAAACTAGACGCAACTAGGTAAATTCGTTTTGGGGAGGAAATGAAATACCTGAAAATAAATACCTGCCATTTCCGTAAGTGTTGAAGTACGTGAGATGGTTTGTCTATACAGCCCATATGCATTTAAGTCTGCTGCCAAGGCGTGGGTTTGTTCAATGAAAAACAGTGACTGAAGTTATTTTTTCCCTCTTTCATTTACTCAAAAATAGAAAAAGAATATAAAGCGAAGAGAAAAGAGAGGTAGTGTGTTCCAAGTCAATTTCTCCTTCCTCAGACTGACTTCAAAGCAACACGGCTAATCCTCTCACGCCTGCTCATTAATAATCCGGTTAATAATCCGTTTAGCTGCTTTCATGCTGAGCTGTTTCTTGGCATTATGGTGCTTCAGAAAAGTGAAGGGAGGAGTTGTGGTGTTTCACTTCACACACACACACACACACACACCCCGCCCCTCGTTTAATGACAATAGGCATCTGTATCTGGCATACTTCACTCCAACCAAAACAAACACTCTAACACCTCACCAACTCCTCACAAACATAAATATTGATTTTTTTATAAATAGAAAAATAATTGTACTTTGTATATATTTTTTGTGTGTGTATGTCTCACTGTCCAACCCTAATAAATTACTAGTTTAATGGAAACATAGAGAAGGCCTAAGGAAAGTCGGCGTCATGACAGCTTTACCATGCACACACATACATAAACTCACGTCATTTGCTCTCTTTCTTATCTTTCTCCCACCCGCTCTGCCTCCCAGTTTCTATTTCATTCTCTGCTTTTCTTTCCTTTGCTCTTTCATTCCATTTATTTTTCACACAGATGGAACTAAGCCAGCCTCAAGGTTTTGGACTGGAGTCCATATTTTCATAGAGTACGCTGGCTTGCAAGTGCCATTCCCAGTGAGCTCGAACCAGCGGATTGCCAGATCCATCATAGTTTTATCTCTCATTATCTCTGAGACTCCAGCCCCCTCTACTAGCCTTCTGCAATTGCTGGAACAGAGTGCAGATGAGAGATGAAACAATTAACTCCCATTTTCTATAATCAACAGAGATAACTTGACAGGAGAACCAGTAAGAAAGATAGAATATGGAAATAATATCTAGCTTGTCCTCCCTCACCAAAAACAAAAAGTCTAGAGCTGCACATTGTGAACCAGAAAGATGGATGGTTATAACCTGTGAGCTATCAGGTGTTTTCTGTTGCCATTTTAGTCAACTAAAATTATCCATGACTTCAACTATCTTTTAATTTAGAGTAAAAACATGAAATTGTAATTAGACAAACTAGATCTGCAACGGATAGTTGATTAATCGATTAGTCGATCGACAGAATATTAACTAGCAACTATTTTCATCGAATTATTGTTTTTAAAATGCCAAATGTTTTCCAGCTCCAGCTTCTCAAATGTGAGGATTTTATGTTTTTCTATGACATATAACTTGGACAAAAAAGCAAGTAAAGATGTCATTTAAAAAAAGTTTCTCAAACTTTGTTTGACCCCAAAGGTCTGTTTGTGTTTGTATTTGCAGTGGCTGTAAGGTCTTTTTTTAATGGTAAAGTCACAAAAACTGAACCAGAAAACCTGTTTATTTACTTCAAAACTCAAAAACTAAGCACATTTTCCTAACTTGTTTTTCATTTAAAGCTAACAGGCTTTGACAGCTAACAAATTAATTAGGCTACATGGTGAAATTGTATAATCAAGTACAGTAGTAGATACCCATTTTGCTAAAAATATGGACAAAAGCCAAAATATGAGCTCCTTGTATTGCTGAGAAGGTGCAATTGCTCTACTCAGCTAAAAGTGAACCTATAAAAACTAATTGTTGCTCTACAACAGAAGAAAGTTAGGATGTCCAAGTTACAGGTTATGGTTAACAATAGGTGTAGAGAGTTATCGCAGCGTATAAAACAAAGGTTGCACATTATTCGTCCTTCAACATCTGCCGGACAATGTTTTATGAGTCTGCGGTGGCCAGTGCTATCCTGTATGCTGTTGCATGCTGGGGCAGCAGGTTGAGGGTAGCGGACACTAACAGACTCAACGATCCAGGACACGAGGGGGGCATCCACCTGCATCGTTGCCAGCTTCTCACCCAGCAGGGCTGGCCGGATGGTGTGGAAAACACTGGAGAAGTCAAAAAACATGATCCTCACCGTGCTTGCTGGCTTGTCCAGATGGGTGTAGATGCGGTTCAGCATGAAGATGATGGCGTCCTCAACTCCCAGCTGTAGGCTACTGAAGAGGGTCCAGGAGGGGTCTGACCATGGGCCGGGGCTGGTAGGCGAACTGAAGCGGGTCCAGGAGGGGTCTGACCATGGGCCGCAGCTGTTCCAGCACCAGTCTCTCCAGGGTCTTCATTATGTGGGAGGTCAGTGCCACCGGAGCCACTGGGACGCAGTGTCTTCAGCACAGGAACGAGGCAAGATGTCTTCCACAGAATAGGGACCCTTTGAAGACTCAGGCTCAGGTTGAAGACATGCTGAAGGACACCACATAGCTGGGGGGCACATGCTTTTAGAACCCCGGGGCAAACACCATCGAGGCCGGCAGCCTTGTTTGAGTGGAGTTTCATCAGCTGTCCTCTTACCTGGTCAGCAGTCAGACACACAGCAGAGGTTACAGGTGGGGGAGGGGGTTATCAGTCTGAAGGACAGTGGACTCAGAGGAGTCTGAGGGCAGACAGCAGCAGAGTTAGAGGGGGGATGAGCCCTGTCCAAGCTGCCTTCAACTCCTCTGCTGCCAGTCGGTCTGAAGCCTGTGATGCTCTTCATGCGGCTCCAGACCTCTCTCATGTTGTTCTGCTGGAGTTTCCACTCCAGCTTCCTCCTGTACTTCTCTTTGGCCTCCCTGATATTCACCTTCAGGTCAGCCTGGATTGCCCTCACCTCCTCCCTATTACCATCAGTAAAGGCCTTCCTCTTGGCATTCAGGATGTCTTTTATGTCCTTTGTTACCCACAGTTTGTTATTTGGATAACAATGAACCATCTTAGTTGGGACATTGCAGTCCACACAGAAGTTAATGTAGCCAGCGATGCACTCAGTAAGCCTGTCAATGTCCTCTCCATGAGGCTCACAGAGTGCATCCCAGTTTGTCACCTCAAAACATTCCTGCAGTGTCTCATAGGCCTCCTCTGACCATCTCCTCACTGTCCTTGTGGTCGCAGGCTGCCTTTTAACCAGAGGCACACAGCAGGGTTTGAGGTGAACCAGGTTGTGGTCTGACCTACCCAGGGGGGGAGGGGGGAAGAGCTGTATGCGTCCTTAACATTAGCATAGAGCAGATCCAGTGTCCTCTCCTCTCTAGTAGGACAACTCACATATTGGGTGAAATTAGTCAGTGTTGTTGAAACACTGACATGGTTGAAGTCACCCGAGATTAATAAGAGTGCACTCGGGTGTTGAGTGTGAAGTTGTGCTATGGCGGTGTGAATGGCGTTGCACGCCGATGCCGGGTTAGCAGAGGGGGGGATGTAAACAGCCACAACAATGGCATGTGAGAATTCACGTGGCAGATAATATAGCCGGAGTCCCACAGTTAACAGTTCAATGTCTGGGCTACAGATACTCTGCTTGATAGTAATGTGACCAGGGTTACACCATCTGTTGATGACCAGAACAGCAAGCCCGCTGCCTTTCCGCTTACCGCTTCCGGTGTGATCGCTGTCGGCCCGAACAGTCTGAAAGCCGTCGATGGAAACGTTATGGTGTAGCCATGTCTCTGAGAAGCACATCAAACTACACTCACGGAACTCGCCAGTGATCCCACGTTGCCCGTGACGAGAGAAGGCAGACACAGCTTAATTCTCTTGTTTTTAAGTCTCTTTTGTCTGCACCCCTCTCTCTTCCCTCGGACATCGGTTGTCCTGGGCGCCATGCAGCTTGGCTTCAGTGCGATCAGCTGTTCCCTGGTGTAAACAATGCGGCCAAACAGCTGATCTGCAGCGGTGCCCTGACCGAGTAGCAGCAGAAGAACTTTCATGGCGAAAAGAAGTACCAAAACACTTTCTACTCTCATTTTCATAAAGAGCGTAGTTTAAATTATACCTACAAGTTACTCAAGTTTTGAAGAAAAAGGAAAGCTAAAAGTTGGAAAAACTAAGACGACGAGACAGAGCTACGGCAACAGGCAGCATGCACGTTGACTTCAAGTCAACCACTGAACATGACAGGGTAACAATCTATAACTACGGTACAGCATGGATCAGCAAAACTTTTATTTAATAAATCCACAATGTTGTACAGAAACGTATAGTGTGACAAAATTTGTATGCAAGCATTTTAGATCTAAGCTTTGCTACCATAGCTACATATTATGATCATTCACATGAGACATGCGCATCTCTGGCATGACAAATGCCATTACACATTTATAAACTGTAATTCCTCATTGCCATCATAATTCAACAAAAAATAGTGCAGTCAGCTTTTACCGGCACTTGTTTTTTTCACTTTGTTTTCTTCACCACCATTGTACATTTATCCAAGACAGGCCTGTATGTCTTCACCATGTTTGAGCTCTGTTAAATTAAATGATTGATTTAGTGACAAGAGGGAAGTGGATATGTGTGGAGTGAGGGGGAGCAGTGGACATGTTTTGTCTTTAATTTATGTTCCACTATTAGGGTTAGACTGTGCTGGTAGCTCGCCTGGTGGAGCTTGCGCCCCATGTACTGGCGCTGGGTCCTTGCCACAGTGGCTCGGGTTAAGTTCCAGCCTGAGGCCCTTTGCTACATGTCGTTAGCTTCATCAGAACTGTATGGGTGGAGTTTTATCAGATTTGATTGACAGTGGCCTGTCTCTCTTCAGCTGTTGCTGTCAAATAGAGGCATGAATAAAACAAAACAACTCATGTACTCAAATAACAGGACTTGAGATATAAATTATGTTGCCTAGAGGCATGAAAACTCATTTCACTGACTTTATTGTGTCTTCAAGGGATACCATAGATTAAGTTGATGACAGCAATTGATATTCTCCCATGATTCAATCATTCAATTAATGTTCTTTATTTTGGATCATAGTGGGTAATATCAAAAGATAAAATTCAAACATTAAAAACAAAGATCACTATATACACAATTACATTGATCTTGAGTCTTTAAATACAGATCTGTTGATATAGGGCCTGATCTGATAAACATTTTTTAATTATATTTTGAGTTATTTTTTCCTTTTTATTATTCTGCACAGTGCAGATTTGACCTAAAGTAGGCTAATATTATATATGGGTAAGCAATTTAATTATGCTTGAAAGTAAAGCTGCAACTAACTAATTATTTCCATAATCAATTAATCTGCTGATTGTTTTTGTTGTTAGAAAGTAGTGAATCAGAATTTTCCAAAGCCCAAGGGGACATCTTTAAATTCCTTGTTTTGTCCAACCAACAGTCCAAAAGTTAGATATTCAGTTAACTTGTGCGAAAGAAAGTTGGCACTAGAGAATTTTTGGCATTTTTGCTTGAAAAATGATTGAAATGATTAGTAATTTGTCAAAATAGTTGCAGAATAATAATCTGTCGCATTACTATGTAATGCGACTAAGTAATCGTTTCAGCTCTATTTGAAAGATGAATAGCTCTGCATTAAGAATACTGCATGCTTTGTTATAGTCTTATGTATTATTTTGTGGAGTGTCAGCGTGACTCTCTTGTGGTTTGTACAGGAGTTGTATTCTTTTCATTGCAGATTCATTGTGATGAAGTCTACCTTTACTTCCCTTTTTGTAAATTGGTTTATTGGAAAAGAAGACAGCCTTTAACAGGCAACTTTGTTTTTGACCAGGCACTGCTGCAGTGCAACAACCTTGTAACCTTGTCATCGAAAACTTAATGGCAAAAGTTTTGTTTGCATAAATAAGTGTTAGTTTGGGTACATTAAAAATGTGGTTGAGTTTAGGCAACAAATCAGTGTTCAAGCACTAGATAAACAAGGAAGAAAACTCTGGTTCGGGGCTAGGGTTAAGATTTTCCCCATCAGTTGACATTTGCTGTTAGCAACTGGGTTAATATGAGGCTTGAGCTCACAGTGTTAGAAATGGCAACTGCATCAGCCAGCCTCCCTCCAAGCACTTTGCACTGTCTGAACAGCTGCTGCTGCTTTTAAATGTTAGCTAAAAAATGCTGCATTTACTTTCATATTAATCTCTGCTATGCACTGAATGGTCAGGCAAAGTGTAAGAGAGACAGGAGACAGAAGGTTGTAATCCCTACTGAATCCCAGCACACCTTAATAGGATTTAGTAAAGCCAGAGATCATAGATTACCTCATCTGAACTGTAAATTGAACTTGCATGCATACATACACATATGTTGACCTGAACTAGATTGTTCTTAGTTAATTAAAGGATTCGGTAATTCGTAGTTTGTTAAATCGGGGGGGACACATTGTCTTCCTATTGTGCCGTGAGGTTTGTGTCACCTGGGGTTTCAAGACTAATACTTTCTAACTGGAGCAACAGACTGTAGGTTGTAAACAATAGCTGGTATAACAGTCGGTAAGACACTCTTATATCCAGATGGTAAGTAAAGTAATCTCAGGAAGGGATTGACCAATAATTGGCTTTGGAAGGCTAATGCTAGTTCTGTGCAATTAACGGAAAATTTATCGAAAAAGCCATTTTGAATCTCTAACCCACTTCATTTGAGTCCTGTTAGTATGTTTGATAAATTCCTTCATGTAGACTGTCATCTACCTTTTTAATGCTCCTGAAAGCAAAAAATTGCAGATGAGGAAAAGCTGGTACTGTGTGGGCACACACGGAACAGAACAAAACAAAGACAAATGTAAATCTGTCAGAGAATAGTTTAGGGTTTAAAAATAAACACAGACTTGTTCAATCCCCTGAAACACACCCATGTCATACAATTTGACGAGTGCATGACCAAGAAAACTTGACCATGGCACGCTAGGAAATATTTGGCTCAGTCAGTCATTCCCATTTCGTCAGCTGGCGCATATGGCAGCAACAAAATCCCTCCCCTTCTGTCTGTCTCTGGCCTTCTTCTCCATGGTTCCCCAGCTTTGTTGGTGGTGTGTTGTTTTAATAGTCATGTGCCATGTTATTTTGGGCCTCCTTCTCTTTCGTTTACCCTCTGGGGTCCAATGTAATGCACCTTTTGGAATTGCTGTTGTTTCCATTCTGAGCACATGTCCAATCCAGGTCTACCGGCGTCTATGTAATGTTGTATTTATTTTGTCTTGCATGATTTTTTGTAGGCATGGTGTATGAAAGGTAGATAATTTATGGGTGTCTGGTTCTGTTGTTTTCCAGCATTCTGCTGTGTTGACAATACACATCTTTGGTATATTCGTGTTCGAGTTTGGTTTTGAGGCTATATTGGTTAAATTTCCAGATTTTGTTTTAGTCTTGTGAATGTTGCATGTGCTTTATTTATCTTGAATGTCTTGGCTGGTACGCCCATCGTGGTAAATGGTGTTTCCTAGGTAGCCTGAAGTTATACGTGTTTTCTATGATCTGTTCATTAATTCTTATTGTTTTTGGTGTACTGATGTTGACGGGCATGACTTTGGTTTTGTTGCAGTTGATCACCAGTCCAACTTGTTGCCCATGGGATTGGTGTTTTTTCATGTAAGTGGTGATGTTTATGTGAGAGAAGGGCTAGATCATCAGCAAAGTCAAGGTCTTCAAGGGTGGAATAGAGAGTCCATCAAATTATGATAATAATTATGATAATTATGAAATATGTTTTCATTAGTGTATTATCGCCTGAAAATAAGAATCCATTTTTCCATTTCCTTGGAATATGCCGTTTTATCTACAGAGGGAGCGGGTCCCCTTTCACTGAGGTCATCATCTTTCTGCAGTAGCCCAGAACGGACAAACCAATCACTTGCTCTAGATAGGGCCTTTCATGTTTTTCGCGAGTTTCATGGCCACCGTAGTTTCTCCTACATGCTTGGAATGGGAGGATGATCCGAGCGGTATTCAAATGGTTGCAAATTGCAATTTTAACGCTAGATGCCACTAAATCCTATGTACTGGACCTTTAACTGTGAGTGATAAACTATCTAAATAAACTTTGTTTTTACCAGCTGCCATTTTATTGTGAGTAGGGATGGGTATCATTAGAATTTTATTGATACTACTATTCTTATCGATGCTCTTATTGGTCCGGTTCTTTATCGATACTCTTATCGGTTCTTTTTCATTACTAATAGGGAATAAATAAAAAAAACAAAAACAGGATTAGAATAGAATATTTTAAATATAACTAAATGTTGTTTCTAGAGCAGCAATAGTGTTTACAACAGCAAAGTCACTATATAAATGTAATAATATCTCCGTAGAAACAAATCTAAAATTTCAGTAAAATAAATCATATTCCTGACATCAAAATACTGAGTGATGTCTGTGTTCTTCATTCTGTCTAAACATAAGTCAATATCAGTCATTCCTGCTATCCTCTGTCCTCCGCTGGTTTGTCTCAGCCAGCAGTAAGTTTACAAGAATTTTCCAGATTTTAAGATACGTGGCAAACTAAGTTAAACAGTTAGACTACAGACAGCTTCATTTTAGCTTGTTTGTAACAATTCACTGTTAGCCGAGCTAGCATCCTGTGCTTGTGTAAAACATATGAGAAACTTCAGACAGAGCAGATTAAAATATTGCTTTCTACATGTTCACATGTTTATGCTTGTTGAACAGGTGTATTAATAAAGTATTGCTTTTTACTTGCGGAGGTTTTATTGCACTTACTTACAGTAACAAGCGTAGTTGTTGTCAACTCCAGTAATCTCCACCACAGCCTGTCTGATGGCTGACCACTGCGCTACGTGTGTCGGTGTGCGTGTGTGGAGGAGCCCAGCCCGACACAGACAGCAGGAGAGGCTGCAGCAAGCATGATAATGCTACAGTCTTTAATGATTTAGCCCCGGGGCCCGTTTAATACTGGTTTTCAGTACCCATCCCTACTTGCGAGTGTCCTTCCATCATCAGATACATACATGTTTAATTATTTTTTACTACTTCCGATCAGGCAAGTGAGTTGCTAGATTTACTTGCCCAACGTGGCATTTTACTTAATCAAAATGTTATTTTTTACATTTTTTTACCAAGGTACATACTGAACCGTGAATTTTGTGTACCGTTACACCCCTACATTACATACCCTTGGCATCAATGATTTCCTTTTATCATGGTGGATTGATTTTTATGTCAGCTCCCCTGCGCACTTTGACATCTCTCAGCGAGCGTCTCCACTTGCCGTTGATCATCAAATGGTCAATCTGGTTCTTGTCTATACTATTTGGGGAGAGCCACATCAGCTTGTGGATGTTATTGTGGGGGAATAGACTGCCACCAATAACCAGGTTGATGGTTAGACAGAATGTTACTAGCTTCTCACCATAGTTGTTCATTTATCCACATCCGTGTTTGACCATGGCTTTCTCATAGTCATGCATTTAGTTCTCGAGTAGATCCTGGGCAGGTGTATTTTCGACTTCGGATTGGAGGATGTTATAGAATAGGTCTTTGTCTTCTTCTTTGGCATCATTGGATAACTGTTAGGTAGACATGTTGTCCATTGAATCTGGCTTTTATCAGCCTGCTGTAAATGGGTTTCCATTCTATTAGTGTCTTCTCTACAACCTTCTTGAGAATAATGGCAACCCCCTCATGATGTTGACCATCATCCCGCGGTCCCTGGGTTCCCATGGGATTTCGCCAGAGGCGGTCATATGAGTTTGGAACTCTTCCGGATGTAAAGTTTTCTTTTGTTGCCGTTTCTGTAGCATATATTTTTTTATGGAACAGGCTTGCTGGCTCCATGTCCAAACCGTCGTCATTTTTGTTTGGCTTTTGGTTTCAGTGCAGATTTCCACTACTGGTAACCCAAGGGCTGTATCTAGAAACAACGCTGGTGAGAGCAATGTGACTAAACCAGAACAGTGAAGATGTGGGCCATAAAACCAAAACAATGAGTTGAAAGATGCTCTATTGCAATTTATTGTCCTGCCTTAGCCAATACCATCGCTTTTTGAATTGGCTGTTGCACTTCTGTGAATTTGTACACTCTATAAGTATACATGCCAACTTGTGTGTGTATTTGTTTGAGCACAATATTGGCAGTGTGAAGATTTTCAATTATGAGTAGCTGTGCTGGAAGAATAAGCAGAGACTATTGGCGAACCATTTGTATCATTTGCAATTAGTGTTAGAACTAAAGCATGATTTTCTCTATCTCTGTGTCTCGCTCTCTCTGTCTCTCTCTCATCCCTTGATTTAATTGGCATTCCCATGTAAAAATGTGACAAAGTCACTAAGACGGCGGCAGCTTTCCATTTAAACAGATTATGGATGGAACAGTTACCAGTGAGGCCCAAATAGCCCTTTGTAATCCTCACAGAGGACATTTAATTAACTGGCCTTCTTTGCTATTCTGTCTCTCTCTCTCTTGCTCCCTCTCTTTCTCTCACGCTCTGTCTCTGTTTCTCTGCCTTTCTTTCTTTTTATCTCTGTCTATTTAATTCTTCCTTTTTCTTGCCTGTCTCTTTTTTTGTCTCACTTCATTTGTCCCTTTTTCAAAAATGTGAGTGCATATAGAGGACACACACACACAAACACACACTCACAGTGTAGGTGTTGTCAGGTATAATGAAACTCTTTTCATTATACCTAGAATAGTTTGTGCTGCATGTTAACACTAAATGAGAGACAGAAAAAGAAAAAGAGGGGGTTGCAGTGAAATGAGTTCCACATTATGCCTTCACTACTGTCAGCACAATGTAGAGCAGGAGGGGGAGAGATATATTGAGAAAATGAGGTAGAAGAGTGTTAGAAAGGTGGTGATTGGGGATCGGAGGAGAGCAGAGGAGGAGGGGTCTGTTTTTGATTCACCAGCTGTTAACTATGCTTCCCTATTTGACATCCTTAAGCTCCATCACAGTGTTGGGCACACAAACCCACGCACACTCACTTCTACATACATGTGTAGATACATTATGTAATAACTCAAACATGCATTTACATTTAGACATGCACCTGTAATGTTGAGTCATAAACTGTGTATCACTTACATCTACTTGAAAAAGCCCATCTGGCCGGCGGTATCCCTTTGCACTTTACTCAAGGAATCCTATGACTCATAGCTATGTTCTTGTTTTACAGAGATAATAAAAGCAATTGGACACTTATTTGTCCATCTAGACAAGTGTGCTTGTGTCTATGTCTTGTTTTCTAGTGATAGTTTGCTGAGGTTTCCTGTGTTGATATGTTGATGATGGCTGAAGGTGTGTACTTTGCACTGATTTGGTCATTCATTTTTGTAATTAGCTTTATAATGTACCCTGTTGCAAAACTATTTCTCCACAGAGATTATAAAGTCAAATTAATCTAATGATGCCCAGAAATTATACAAATATGCACATCTTTATACCTACACATGTACTCTCAGAAAGATATTACATGTACACTGACAAAAATATCTTGCTTGATCTACTTAAAAAAAAAAATTAAGGCAACGTTTTGCATATTATGTAGATCAAACATGACTAGTCTTTGTATAAACTATTTAATTTTTTGTATAAATTTTTGTAAAAAATACATTTGCAAGTAAAGACAACTTAATTTTACCATTTCTCTATTTGTTTGAGTGTGGTTTACTTAACTTCAAGAGTTTCAAATGTCAATATTTAATTGAAACCTACTTACTTTTTTAAATTTCAATATTATTTATGCTACCAAGTGGGATCTATTTTGTTTTTTTCCAAATGTGCTAATGTCAATTTAAAGTTACATTTACACACATTTTCTAGTCATCAACTGAGTATTTTTTAATATTATACTGAAAATATGAATTCAAATAGTATCTGCTCCACAGATTTTGAAATATTGTGTACAAGACAAATGCAAATACTACCTAGAATTTTTAAAATAGTAGAAATGTAATTGTAGTGTTAATATTAATAAATTAATAATAATAGGAATGGCAGCTATTGGGAAAATAATGTCAGTATTAGAAACAGAGCCAATAACAACAACTGTAGTAGCAGTTGTTGAACAGGAACAGCAAGTGACCCACAACCACAGATCCAATCTCTGCAGCTCCAGAGGCAGAAATACCTGCTGAAAGCGACAGAAGGAGAGAGGAGAGAAACGAGAAAGCACAAAACTAAGGGAGAGAGAAGATGTCGAGTTAGTAACATGCAGTAATGGGATAAAAATGCATACAGATGGAGAGGAGGAGAGAGGAAAGAGGTGCGTCATGGGAAGTCTCCTGGCAGTCTAGGCCTATAGCAGCATAACTAAGGGATGGTTCAGGGCTCACCCAAGCCAGCCCTAACTATAAGCTTTATCAAAGAGGAAAGTCTTAAGCCTACTTCTAAATGTGGAGATGGTGTCTGCCTCCCGTACCCACACTGTGATGTGATTCCACAGGGGAGGAGCTTGATAACTGAAGGCTCTGGCTCCCATTCTACTTTTGGCGACTCTAGGAACCACAAGTAACCCTGCATCCTGGGAGCGCAGTGTTCTAGTTGGGTAATAAGGTATTATGAGATCTTTAAGATACAATGGTGCCTGACCATTAAGAGCTTTGTAGGTGAGGAGAAGGATGTTAAATTCTATTCTGGATTTTACAGGGAGCCAGTGCAGAGAAGCTAAAATTGAAGAAATATGATCTCTTTTCCTAGTTCTTGTCAGTACACATGCCGCAGCATTCTGGATCAACTGGAGAGTCTTAAGGGACTTATTCGGGCAGCTGGATAATAAGGAATTGCAATAGTCCAACCTAGAAGTACAAACACTCTGAGGTGTTTGGGGCCAAGTGCAGTAACTTCAGTTTTGTCTGAGTTTAAAAAATTAGAAAATTGCAGGTCATCTAGGTCTTTATGTCCTTAAGGCATGCTTGAAGTTTAGTTAACTGGTTAGCTTCATCTGGCTTGATCGATAGATATAATTGGGTATCATCCGCATAACAATGAAAGTTTATGGAGTGTTTCCTAATAATATTGCCTAGAGGAAGCATATATAAGGTCAATAGAATCGGTCCAATCACAGAACCTTGTGGAACTCCGTGACTAACTTTGGTGTACATGGAGGACTCATGTACAAACTGAAATCGATCTGATAGATAGTATTTAAACCATCTTAGTGCGGTTCCTTTAATGCCAATTACATGTTCCAGTCTCTGTAATAGGATGTGATGGTCAATGGTGTCGAAAGCAGCACTAAAATCTAACAAGACAATTACAGGGACAAGACCATGACTAAGGGTAAAACGTCTTTAAGTAGCCTAGTTGGAATAGGGTCTAAGAGACAGGTTGATGGCTTCGCTGAATTAATCGTCAAAGTTAGTTGAAGAAGGTCGATAGGAGCAAAGCAGTCAAAATATATATCAGGTTTTACAGTTGTTTCTTCAGCCTGGCTACAGTGCTGAAAAGAAACTTGTGGTTTGTTTTAATTTTCTTCTATTAATGATGAGTAGTAAGCTGCTCTGGCATTACGGAGGGCCTTCCTGTATGATTTAAGACTATCTTGCCAGACTAAACGAGATTCTTCCAGGTTGTTGGAAAGCCATTTCCTTTCAAGTTTTCGTGATGTTTGCTTTAATTTGCGGGTTTGGGGGTTATACCATGGAGCTAACCTTCTTTGTTTTATTATCTTCTTTTTTAGAGGAGCGATAGAATCGAGTGTTGTTCGCAGTGAGCCTGCAGCACTGTCAACTAGATGGTCAATTTGGGAGGGGCTGCAATTTGCATAGGAGTCCTCTGTTATATTGAGACATAGCATTGAATTAAATGCAGATGGGATCACTTCCTTGAATCTAGCCACAGCAATATCAGATAGACATCTAGAGTAAGAGTTTTTTCCTAATGGCGTGTAGTCCAATAATAACAGTTCAAAACTTATTAAGTAATGGTCCGATAGAGAAGGATTCTGTGGAAAGACTATTAAATGTTCAATTTTAATGCCATAAACCAGAACAAGGTCGAGGGTGTCGTTAAAACAGTGAGTGGCTTCATGTACACTGTGACAAAAGCCAATCAAATCTAATAATGAGATAACACCATAAGCAAATTAAATCCCACCTATCAAAATAGCTACATTCAAAAACTTACCATTACATTGATAAGGCAAAAAACAAAACAAAATTCAGCGCCTCTCAAAATTTAAAACTGTAGTAGAAAACATTTATATTTAAAGTGCAGAGAAATGATGGAATTCACACTACATAACAAAATATAGTAAACACCAGCATCAAAAAAATGCTAGATTAGTTTAACCTGAGAGAGAGCATTGGGAGAATCTGAGAAAGTACAGTGTAAAACCAAGTGTAAAACTTGACAAGAGGGAGCTCACTCAAACTCTCTACCTTCAACAACGTCTGTATGGCTTGTAGGCATGTAAACTGACCTAGAGATGATGGGCCTTGGAGGACATTTTTTTGTTCACATCCTCTCTCCCCTGCATTTCCTATCTCCCTAAGCTGTTCCCATCAAATAAAGGCAAAAAAAATATTAATGTAGGCATTTAATAATTTATCAAATGTGACACAAATTTATATTTCTGTTTTAATTTGCTTCTGCATTTATTTACATGTGTATTAATTCCCCTATTTCTTTACTTTCCCATTGAATTTTCCATATTGAATTGAATTATATAGGTAAACGTCCCTATTAAGCCATCTACCATATAAGCCCACTTGTAACTTCTGAGTCAAATAAAAAAGAAACTACATCATCATTTATGCTGTGTGATGTTTCTTCCAATGAAGCTACTTGTTACATAAATTTCACTTTTTATTGTAAACCAATCAGATTTGTCAATACTGAGTTATCAAAGCGTGACATGTGTGACATGTGTCTGTTGATCCCAGAAGAAAATACTTTGGTGATTTTGGTACCCTCAGAAGATATAATTTTTGCATGTTACTACTCCTGTTTTTGATAAGTACTCATTTGTTATCAAAATGTAAGTGATCAGTGTTTTAAATAAGACATATGTTAGAATCTTACTTGAATGAGAAATATTGTTTCTTTTTGAAATTTAAATATGAGTTTAGCATGCCAGCAAACAGACCTCATGCTGCATCAATACAGTTGCTGCATAGTATGGTTCATTGCAATGACATAAAGAATGATAATCATATATAGTTTACATTTTTGTATTCAGTTTATTATACTGTTAAATAGACAATAAATGTGTAGGCTTATCTTTATTTTTAATTGACCTTTGAACCATTTTCCTCCATAATTTTGACCTCACCTGATGAGTCGGCTCCATAATTAGGATAATTAATACCCATATTTATTCATATATTATATATGTGATGTCACCTTAAAGAGCATAGGCCTACGTTTAGCCTAGGAGAAAGTAGATCAGTATCTATAAAACTTCAGCAGCCAGAGTTTGTTGTTTCTTTGGTTTGGGGACTTCAATTATTCCTGTTACTGAACTGCATCTGTGGGCATTCTGTCAGAAAATCCCTGTCTGACCTCACGTCTTTTGATTCAAACACATTTTTTCCTACATGTTAACCTATATGAGAGAGTGTTAAAACGTGGTTTGATTAACCAGAATGACAAACCATTCAGGAGACAGGCGCCCTCAAAGTTGACCCATATTGGACTCCCACCCCACCTAAAGACACAGATATCTTCGTCAAAAATAAATGTAACAGTATGGTTCTCTGATTATTAGAAAGCTTACAAACAAGGTTATCCACAATTTCAATACTTTTGGTCCAAAATAAATAAATATGCCTATTAGGTGATTTTTTTCCCTTAAAAATTGCAAAAAATGTGTAAACTCTGATTTTTTTATTTAAAAAAAAAAAAAATGTTATAAGGTAGACACTTCTTTACATCTCCTGAAGTTTTCATGTTGTGCCTGCCATCAGTTGAGCAACAGCAGACGTTTGAGTATATGGTGGGTAGGTCAGTCTAACACATGAATCCTTAATGGTGCCTATGATTTTCTGTTTCACCTCCAATATTACTTCAGTTTTCCCATTCGCTTATCAACACATGACTGAAAAACAGAACATTTAAATGAATTTACATAATAAGGAAGCCCATGTCAGAAAACAATGTGTAGTGCAAAGTCATGTGAAGGTGTGAAGATCTTAACTTTTTATTTTGAAGCCACTGGTCAAGGGCTGAATATGCTTTGCTCATCTCATTTAGACTTAAAACAGTATGTTCTGCCTGTTGCTGTATGGCTCCACTGATGTGAGCACATCGCCCAAATCAACCACGTCTTGATCAGGATGTCTTGGGGAAAGAAAAAGATGAGGAAGGTCCCTTTGGCTGCAAGAAGTTAACTTCTACCTGATGCTGCTTCAGATCAGTAGACACCGCCAAACCAAGCCACCAGTCTCTGGCACACTGAACTGTGACATACCTGGTTAATCAAACCATGTTCTAACACTCTCTCATAGATTAACATGTAGGAGGAAAAAATTCTAATCAAAAGGGGTGAGTTCAGAAAGTGATTGATTTCTGATGGAATGCCCTATCTCTCTCCCATGTATTTTAAATGTTTGATCTGAAATTAATATTTAATTTTTAATTTCATGTGTTATAAGATATATAAGATATACTATATAAAGGTAAGATAAAATGCACTTAATCATGTTTTTTTAATGTACATAGTCAGAATAGTATTTAATCTTCACACCAATGTACAAATATATGCAGGGGGAGGGAGAGATTCAGTTCAGTAATGCAAGCATAAAAGGTGACCTAAAGATGTGCTGCTTTTGAAACCCTTCCAGTAGACATTGGAACCAGGTGGAAACGTAATGCAGCGGTTGGCAGACTAAAGACAAAATATTAAACAATGGCTGCCTCAAAGTTTATAAAGATGGCAAAAAGTATTTGAATTGTACTATTACAGGAATAAGAAGCTCTCCAAAATGATTTATTTTTTTTACGGAAGTATAGTGCAGAAATTGAACCTCAGATACAGATGAACCTCAGCAGTTTTCTGCTTCTACAGCTGTGTTTTGTCTTTCCTCCCTTTCCAAATGGCATATTCCAGTGTTTGTAAAATAACCACCAACACAACAATACCCTGTGTCTAATTGAAGCAGATTCCCTATTCCAGAAACAAAAGACCTGAAGAAGCAAAAACAATTGGGAAATCTAATGAACAGAAGAACATAAGCATAGGACGTAAAGAGTCAAAAACATCGAAAAAATCAGACAAAAGCCAAACAATAGCTTCCTCAAATTTTTATAAATAAGGCACAGAAGTATGAGAATTCTGCACTGACAGTCCAAAACAACACTGTGTAGTTACTTTTTATATTTTGGTATAGTCTACAAATTCTGCCCTTGAAAAAGAGCAGAAGTTTTCTACCTAAGTCTAGTTCCACCTATTGACACACTGGGGGGATGTCAGCGTAAATGAGTTGACATGTTTTAAGTATTCCCACTGATGTAACCTACTCTCGTGTAGCAGATGCAACATTGTTTTTTTAATCCACCACTCTCTCGCCATCGCCCTTATGATTCACGGGGAAACCAAAGTGGCTCCAAACGCCAGACCTGTCGGTTATTCGAGGGTCTTCTATTTCTGGTCAGGTAATAATGGCGTTACTGTGAGCCGGGGAAAAAGATATAATGTGAAAATAAAGTTGAATAGACAGCATTTGACTTGTAATACACTAATAACTCTAAAAACATTATTAGTTGCTGCACTGAATTGCAATAATTACTGAAACAGTTATGTTATTGTTTCCACCTGTGCTTTTCCTGCAATGACTATTCAGAATGTCTGATGTGAAAAGGTCTATGGAAACTTGTGGAGTTTTTTCAGCTTCCAAAGGCAGGCCAGACAGAAAAAGTTTGCAAGCCTTTGCAATAGAAAATTGCACTTTTATCCAACCAAGACCACAGTTTGTGTTCTGATCATGACAAAACCCATTAACATAACAAAAAGCATCGTAGAAAAGGTTTCAGTCGTAGTCATCTGGACACTGTTTTCAGAATCAATCATTTTGATTCTGAAAACAGTGTCCAGATGACTACGACTGAAACCTTTTCTACGATGGAACACTCCTGGACGAATGAGGGACTACATCGTCTTATAACAAAAAGCAGCAAACACAACCTCCATTTTTCACTAGTGGTGTTTGTGCATAGGGTTTCAGGACTCTACATATACTGTATGTGCTCAAAGAACAGATAGCAAGAAAGCGCTTTGAGAAAAACATGTAACAATGCTTGAACTTGCAACCTATTGGTGCTAATGAGGTCGGAGGGCATAGAAAAGCCTTCTGTAGCACTATTTGCAATTGCAGGTCCCACTGTTTCTAGGGATTGCAACATATCATTAGATGCAGTGATATGCATTAGTGTGAGGGATGCAGTAGCACCAAGCTGTATCTCCCTATGGTCCTTCATTAGTCACTAATCCGCTGATGATCGTTATTAGTGAGAAAGTGTGTGTGTGTGTGTGTGTGCGCGCGCGCACGTGCGTTTGCTTGCATGTGTGTAAAATGCATTTTGGCAGAGTGCTCTGTATATTAGCTCAGTGATTTATCATCTGGGTAATGCCGTCCCTTCTTCCCCAAAGCTGCATTGTCCTTTTGCCAATTAATTCTGAATCTGTTACGACCACAGGGAGGGAGGGAGACAGGGAAAGGGAGTGACAGAGAGAGAGAGAGAGAGAGAGAGAGGGAGGGAGAGAGAGAGATCATCAACAAATACATTGGTTGAACCCAGAGTCCAGTGCAGTGCTATTTTTTTTTTTTTGATGTGGCTGGTTAATTTTCCCTCTTCTGTTTTCTTTTGATGTCCGCTTATGTTTTTCTTTCCTTTGCTCCCTCTCTTCTCTAATGCTATTGATTTATGCAATTGCTTTGTTGTTGTTTTCCTTTATCTTCATCTTCCTAATTCTTCCATCTTCCACTTTACGTTGTTCTGGTGTTTCTATAACAACCGCAGGGTCATTTCTCAGCCTCTGTGTTTCACTCTTAATCCTGTTCATGCAACACTCAACTCTTATTTTCTTTCCTGCTTTCTCTCACTGTGCTCTATTTTACTTCATTGCACCCTCTTACTCCGAAAATACTTATTTTTCTGCTGCTGTCATCTTGCTATCCACCTTTCATCCTTTCATCATTTACTGTACAATCATACTTACAAAGACATTTTCACATATCACTACTTGGATTTGTTATTACTGCGAGTAAAATGTAAAGATGGAGAAAATTCATCAACTTGACTTGCTGTTCAGCCAACTGTAAATAAGTGTAGGACAATTACAGTGATACCATTCTGGTAAATAATCATTCGAAATAAGAATCAAACATTTTTTCAACATAACTTACATAACTGAGAGCAATCCTCTGGCTCCAGCCCTGAAATTACTCCTCTGCTCCCCTGCTGCGACCAGCAAACACTGCTGTGCAGCATCTTCTTTGTGAGTGTGTGTGTGTGTGTGTGAATGTACTGATGAGGTCTGTGTGGGGCCTTAGTGTGTTTTGCCAGTGTCAATATGATTGCTGTCTACTACGGGTGCAGATAGCGCAGCCTTGATTATAATTACTAGTTGAGATGCAGAGACAGCCTCCTCTCAGTTTCTTCTTGATCATTTTTCCGTTGTCTGTTGTCCACATGACATATTCAGGAAAGAAATGGAGGGAGATGACAGTTGGATAGAAGACAGTGTAACTGAATAAGAGCAGTTGAGAAGAAAAACAGTGGTGGAGGAAGTAAATTGTATCAGACATCAACTAATGATTATTTTCATTATGGATTAATCAGCTGATTATTTTCTTGATTCATCGATTGATTGTTTGGTTTGTAAAAATTCTGAAACTAGTAAGAAATGCCGTCACAACCCAGAGCCCAAAGTGACACCTTCACAATGCTTGTTTTGTTTAAAAAAAATGTTGTCAACATTTTTAAAAACAAATTAAAATTATTAAAAGGAAAAGTAGCAAATCTTTTCATTTGTGAAGCCGGAAATGTATTAATTAAAAATTTTCTGCCAATCGACTGATTAAATGAATCGTTTTAGCTGCACTTGTCTATACTGTTGGGTAGTTTAATTTATAACGAAACAATTTACAAGCTCTTCCACGTCTTCTGCAAAAATCTTAATTTGTAAAGTAACTAGTAACTATAATGCTGTAAAATAACTGTAGTAAAGTAAAAAGTACAGTTAGTTATTTCCCTCTGAGATGTAGTTGAGCTGTTGGGATTCAGGTAGGGTAAGTTTGGTTATTAGCAGAAATATCAAAGATAAGATTAATACCTATCAAAGAAGATTAATATCCTCTGTCTCATTATAATCTTAATAAGCTACACTTAACTTGACAGTTCATGCACTATTACCTTATACCGTATCATATCATACAACAATCAGCAAGTGTGTGTGTGTGTGTGTGTGTGTGTGTGTGTGTGTGTGTGTGTGTGTGTGTGTGTGTGTGTGTGTGTGTGTGTGTGTGTGTGTGTGTGTGTGTGTGTGAGAGAGAGAGAGACAGTATAGAGGGGTGGGGGTGCGAGGGATATGGCGGATGTGACTATAACTTGTTGATAGTGGATAGCAGGCAGCTTAGCTAGCAATGCTGTCACGCTGTCTGGGCATATAAGATGTGTGTGCAAGTGTAAAGGCTAAAGGCATGTGGGTTAGTGGAGAGGAAAGAGAAAGAAAGCACACAGAGTAAGGCACAAAGAATCTCAAATGCCGTGGCAAAGCACAATAGCGGCCCCTTTATCACACAGGAACCTGGCAGCGAACTTTCATTCACTAGCGATGTTACTGGACCTTGGTCTGATAAAGCACAGTTATTAGCTTCCACAGTGGCTAAAATAACACAGTCAAACAGCCCAACAAACATAGAACATGCTAACACAAAGAAAAACACAACAATTAGGACACGGCGGTTCGTTACTCTCCAAAATAAGCAAAGCACAATTCACAACAATGAAGCTTAGATGAAATAACACAGTTATCTCTGCCCAGACACAAGCCTCTTACTTGAAAATCACTCTTGGTTAGCGATGGTATGCGTCAGTTTGTTTGGGTTATCCGGGGAACTCTACACTATCGGCGGCTCCAATGGTAAAAGTGTTCCTTCTAGTGGCATCGAAACGAAACAGTGGTCGACGTCGGTGGGGAGAGAGAGAGGCTCAACAGCGGTCTTGCTCTCCGTGAAGAAACGGTCAGTCCGCGTCTCTTCCTTCTGCAGGTATGGGATCGTTATCCATAAGTGTGTTGAGCAAACACAAACCAGCCTGTTGCTCGTCCCGTGAATTGAGACTGTTCTGCCTTCCTGTCGTAATGGGGGTTAGAGTGATAGACGATGAGCAGTGTGTGGTGCTAAGCTTTATAGACGTGATATTGTCACAGCTGTGCGCCAAGATTTGATGCGCTATATTTGCCGTCAGTCTTACACCTCGGTGTAAGTTAACAGCTGTAGGGACTTGGCATCATTCTACTGTCTGTCCTTTGTTTCTCAGTCGAGCCTTTTAGTGAAGGCTTCAGCTTTTCCAGTTACATACCACCACTCGTGGGCGGCTGTGGCTTAGTGGTAGAGTGGGTCGTCCACCAATCGGAAGGTCGGCGGTTCGATTTATTCTTTTTTGGTATTTGTTTTTTTTTATTAGGAAAACAAAACAAATTTAATTGCAAAAATTGGATATTTATGCTGGGATTTTATTTTCAATTCAATTTTGGGGGAGAGGGAGGCACAATGCAAATACCACCTAAAAATGTTTTTTAAATAGTAGAATTGTAATTGTAGTATTAATATTAATAAATTAATAATAATTGGAATGACAGCTATAGGAATAATAATGACAGTATTAGTAACAGAGCCAATAACAACAACTGTAGTAGCAGTTGTCGAGCAAGTGGCCCACAACCACAGATCCAGTCTCTGCAGCTCCGTAGGGGCAGAAATACCTGCTGACAGCGACAGAAGGTGAGAGTAGAGAAACAAGAAGGAACACAGAACTACGGGAGAGAGAAGATGTTGAGTTAGTAACATGCAGTAATGGAATAAAAATGCATACAGATGGAGAGGGAGAGAAGGAGAGAGGAAAGAGATGCATCATGGGAAGTCTCCCGGCAGTCTAGGCCTATAGCAGCATAACCAAGGGATAGTTCAGAGCTCACCCAAGTCAGCCCTAACTATAAGCTTTATCAAAGAGGAAAGTCTTAAGCCTACTCCTAAATGTGGAGATGGTGTCTGCCTCCCAAACCCACATTGTGATGTGATTCCACAGGGGAGGAGCTTGATAACTGAAGGCTCTGGCTCCCATTCTACTTTTGGAGACTCTAGGAGCCACATGCAACCCTGCATTCTGGGAGCGCAGTGTTCTAGTAGGTATTTGTAGGTGAGGAGAAGGATTTTAAATTCTATTCTGGAGTCAGTACAGGGAAGCTAAATTTGAAGAAATATGATCTCTTTTCCTAGTTCTTGTCAGTACACGTGCTGCAGCATTCTGGATCAACTGGAGAGTCTTAAGGGACTTGTTCCTTATAATAAGGAATTGCAGTAGTCCAACCTAGAAGTAACAAATGCATGCACTAATTTTTTGGCATCATTTTGAGACAGGATGTGCCTGATTTTTGCAATGTTATTTAGGTGAAAAAGGCAGTCCTTGAAGTTTGTTTCATGTGGGAGTTAAAGAATACATTCTGATCAAAGATGACTGAGGTTCCTTACGGTGCTGCTGGAGGCCAGGGCAATGCCATCTAGAGTAACTATATCTTTAGATAATGTGTCTCGGACGTGTTTGGGGCCAAGTTCAATAACTTCAGTTTTTTCTGAGTTTAACATCAGAAAATTGCAGGTCATCCAGGTCTTTATGTCCTTAAAGCATGCTTGTAGTTTAGCTAACTGGTTAGTTTCATCTGGCTTGATCAATAGATATAATTGGGTATCATCCGCATAACAATGAAAGTTTATGAAGTGTTTCCTAATAATATTGCCTAGAAGAAGCATATATAAGGGGAATAGAATCGGTACAAGCACAGAACCTTGTGGAACTCCGTGACTAACTTTGGCGTGCACGGAGGACTCACTGTTAACATGTACAAACTGAGATTGATCTGATAGATAGGATTTATTTGCATGTGTTAAACACCTATTTTGCTACACTTTGTTGCACAAATAAAAATCCTCCGGAATCATATAAAGGACTTTTTCCACCTTATCACTATGTCTAACGGCAATAGTAGTCTATTAATGTGGTGTAAAGTTCACCAACGCTTTGCATTGTGTAGTAGGCGGCCAATTCAGAGCACCCCAGATTGTATACGACTGCAACCAATGATTATTTTCATCTGCCAATCATTTTCTTCGTTGATTAATTATTGTTTAATCTATGAAATGTTAAAAAACTGAAAAACTATCCATCACAATTTCTAATCCAGTCCACGATAATGTCTACAAATTGCTTGTTTTGTCCAACCACTAGTCCAAAACCTATAACTACAGTATATTGTATGACAAAGAAAGGTCTGCTACTTTTTCCTGCTACTTTTGATTGACTAATTTATTTGACTATTCGTTTCAGCTTTAAGTTGCATCAAATGTTGTTTTAACACTTGTGTCAGCGTTGTGCTTACCTGACAAATACCTACTACATACGCAACAGTAGGTTTTTGACCTCTGTAAACTGCTCTCTTCTTCTTGGCACTGTTTTTACATTTATTAATTATTTTTGAGCTTGTAGCACTGCTACCTTAGCCAGCTAGTCCAAGCACAAGCTGTACAAGCTGCTGGAATGGTCCGTTTCCCTGGGCAGCACAACCAGTTGGAGTAAAACAGTAGGCTATTGCTGGCTGAATGTCACATGGTTTGCTCTGCTGGAGGAGTTGCTGGGCTGACAGAGTGACCCTTCCCAATTTCAAACATATTGTATTGTTTGTTTGGTATAATTGAACTGTACATGCAGCATTGCGTTTGTAAATTTGTAAGACAAACACAAAGCTTGTTTTGACAAAAAGTGTTGGCATGCTAAAATATGGATCCAGCTGAGGTAGGATGCCTTTGCCAAAGCTTTGTGAGCAAACTTTGTGAGCTTTACTGTGAGCATAAAAATTGCTCTTTATTGACCAATACTAGGTGAATTGCAATGGTGTGTTCCTCAGG
Source organism: Siniperca chuatsi (assembly GCF_020085105.1). Classification (NCBI taxonomy): domain Eukaryota; kingdom Metazoa; phylum Chordata; class Actinopteri; order Centrarchiformes; family Sinipercidae; genus Siniperca; species Siniperca chuatsi. Next base: position 31,400,839 of record NC_058042.1, read on the forward strand.
TTTACTCTTATTCCCAAAAAACAAAGAAAAAATTAGGAAATTACTATTCAACAACAAACATCTAGGTGCCTTAAATTTGGTCTGCTAGTAACCACGATTAACCCACTCTAAACTGCCATTTACTTTTTATCCCTTTTCAGGTCCAGAGTGGTACTTGGTCAGAGTGGAGTTGACTGTGACAGATGTAAATGACAATGTCCCAGAATGGAGCATGGTTCCTGCTCCCTACCTCGCTGTTGTTTCCCCTGATGCCCCTGCAGGCTCGCTGGTCTACAAGCTCTATGCGCAAGATGGGGATGAAGGCAACAACGGCGAAGTGGAGTACTTCCTGTCTGATGGTAGGTTATTTTTTCTTCCTGCATGTCCTATTGTTTAACATTTTATTTGAAAAAAAGGGAATTTCTTTTCCTAACTCCTTACTTTGAGGTTAGGCTGAGTGGATGAGTGCCAGGACCCGGTGCTGCGCACACTGATTCACTGGAATGGCATACTAGGTTGCTTAAATAGAACAGAATAATTCCTTACACCTGTGCTTTTCCTGCTATAAATCAAAATGTTAGGAACAAAATAGTAGGTGACAAACAATATTTAACCCTGTGAAAGGCACCATCACTGGGTTTTGAATCTAAAGTATCAAATCTAAAAAATTTCAGCCTCTATGACATGAGGGGTTTAAGTTTAGAAAGTACACACTTGTTTAGATAGTACACACTTTCACCCACAAAACATTTACAGTTTACTAGTAATCATACTGGAGTATATTGATTTATATACAAAACCTTTGAACATAGACATTCACAGTAGGTGTTGAACTACATCAATAGTTTGCTTGGTTTTAGATGAGTGTTTCATCGTTGATGTGTATGTGTCAAGTTCTCCTCTTGTTCAATTTCCCAAAGTACACACGGACAACTCAAATTTTCAACTTAATCACTTTTAATTTTCTTTTTGGCTTTGTCAGTTGATCAGTAAATTAGGTTGTAAACCTTTAAAGACAGAGAAACAAAAGTTACCATTTTGACTAAACATTTTCAAATGTTTTAGTAAAGTTTTAACATTTAACATAATTTTAACATTTTTAACTTGTACTATCCTTTTGTATCTTATGCATTTACATTTTTTCAAACTCAAAATAAAATTTAGCACAAACTCATTTAAACACAAAATCAATTAAGTCAATGCTGCAGTGTGTTTCTTAGCCAATCTACAGCAGTTAAACATACTTGTCCAATTAAACAGCATTTCAAACATCATAAAATTAAATAAAACATTTCACCGACCATTGGCGTCTTGGGATTGAACCATAGAGTGAACTTGGAGTGTCTTCTCTCTGAAGTTTCTTTGTTTAAATGAATGATAACCTCCATGTTTTTACAGGTGCTTTCAATCAGTGACAATGACTGATCTGGTCATAAGCAGCCAGTTTGCTGCTGCTGGTGCACTCTGGGAAGTGTAGTTCTTTTAGACCTACTCCTGAGATTTAGCTCAACAGTATGATACAGAGGGAATAAATGTGTCATGGTCAACACTTTTTCTAAATGTTTTCCATGATGCTAAATTAAGCCTGCTTCTGTTGCTCCTTGAAATTTGAGCCTCCACTGAGCCAGTAAGTATTTCATGCACACATTGTTATTTTCCAGTGTAATGTAATTCATTTCTCCACTACGTAAAATAATTGCTTTTCTTATTGTCTGCCATGTAATGATTTCGTCTGCCCATTTTGGAATCTGTTAAACCACTGCCTATAAAGAGATTTTTCGAATTTTCCCCATGGGGGTGACAAAATAAATTGACATTAGAAATTACAAGAAAAACATAAACATTGATGTTGGTTTCTAGACTTAACTTTTCTGTTGTTTGAATTGATGTTGGGTAAATTATTTTGTGAATTGTGTGATAGAAGGCATCCTATTGAGGTCGATTTACACCCAGTCAAAAATGGTGACATTTGTAATTGCAATGTAGTTTGAATGAAAGTCTTATCGTACCCTGTTATGTTTCATACAGCTCGTGAATTTTAACATCACAGTTTCAGTCTATCTGCATGTCTTCTTTGCTTTTCACATCTCAGTAACTTGGAAAACTAATTGTCTAGTCATATTTCTCACTTTATTGGAGCATGTTCAGCATGCATTTACAATATTTTTGACAGCTCATGCAGGCAGCAGTATTTAAATCGAGGCTGTTATGTGTCCAGGGGTTGTGTGTCTCGCTATTCTTTCCTTTTTATGTTTGAAAGCCTTCTCAACATGAAACCACAGAAAGAAGTCTGGAAAAAAGGGATCAAGATCAACACAGATAAACTCGCATTATGATATAATCCTTTGCATCTCTAGTTAGGTTTTGTTTTTGTATTGATTTCCACTATTCTGCTAATATCTGATTGAATTACATCTACAGTAGGGTGCACAATATGGTAAAAAAAAATCATATTGCGATTATTTTGACAGATTACGATTGCAATATTTTATTTGTTTTTTTTAAATTTAATCTTTATTTAATCAGGCAGTCTCATTGAGATTAAGATCTCTTTTCCAAGAGAGACCTCTGAACAAGAACATTCAATAGAACACAAACAAAAAACAGAATCAGCATAACTACACAATAAACAAGGAATTAATAAAAACAGTTACAAGAATCATTGAAAACATCAGACAATAAAGCTATAAAATCTCCAAGGGGAATGTAAGACTGTAATTTGAGGGAAGTTTGCGGTTCATTCCATTTAAAAGGTGCATAGTATCTGAAACCAGTTCTGCAACATTAGTGTGTACACTGGATCGTGTACTGTAGTTACTGGATTTAAATAAGAGAAGAGATGTGAGGTAGTTTGGAAGCTTCAACAGTAGAGCTTTATAGATGAATAACATGAGATGGCTATTTCTTCTTCACTGTAAGAAAGTCCATCCAACTGTGTGATACAGAGAGCAATGATGAGTATGAGATTTGTGATAAGGCGTAAAGCACTGTGATACACAGGATTTAACTGCTGAAGTGTTGATGGAGCAGCATGATAATAAAGAATATCTCCATAGTCAAGGACAGACATGAAGATTGACTGCACAGTAGTTTTACCGTTGGAAATAGACAGACATCCTTTAATTCTATACTAGAGACCTAGTTTGATTTTTAAATTTTGAGTCAAATGTTGAATGTGAATCTTGAATGACTGCTGTCAAGCCAAATTCCTAAGTATTTGTAGGACTCATATGATATGGTTCACGATTAGTGGGAATGATCATTTTTGCATCACAGTTTTCATTCCACTGAAAAAACGATTAAAATCATCATGATGTGACATTTGTTGGGGTCTGTACCAAACAGGGGAACAAGATTTGTAGGCCAGGGCATCTCTGCAGCAGTACAGTACTTCATTATAATGCTTTTTTTGTCACACATTTTACTTTTATCAAAAAATTGCAGCTTCTGCAATTTGGATATTGCACTTGGCCATATTGCTATTTCGATAATATTTCGATTAATTGTGCATCTAAAAACGTCACCTCTTACCTTTCACTGTTCTCAATGTATCATTTGTCTTGTTGGATTATGTATTATACATAAAAGGTTATTTTGAACCTTTCTTTGATCGATTGCTCTTCCATATCTTGTCCAACAAATCCAATAATTTTAATTATTACTGTTATTTCAATTTACTTGTGAGCAATGATGCATGTAAGACACATGCAGATTATGGCCATTCTGTAGAAAATGTTGGAAATGTATAATTAAACAAACTGCATTAGTTTATTTTATGATAGGTATGGATGGATGGATGGATACATATGTGATATACTGTATATATTTACAGGGTTCCCATGGACCCTTGAAATCCTTGAAAGTTTGTGAATTTGAGGGGAAATAATCAAAGCCTTGAAAGCTTTTGAAAATAGACAAAAATAGACATGGGTTATTGAAAGTGCCTGAATTTATATATTTTGTGCAAGAATAGAAATTGAAGTTCTTTTGATATTTTTTTTTTACTTAAAGTAACACCACTGTAACACAGCACAGTTGAGAAGTGTTCACACATTCAAGTCTCTCTCTTTTTAATTGTTGCCTGTGAGCTTCTGTGAAGCCTGCTCATTATAAAAATTCTCAGTGTTGTAACAGTAATTAACCTTGATCCACGTCTCAAACTATGCCATGTACCATGTATTTAACAAAAAAAATGTAAATGGTGCTCCAATCAGCAAACACATTGCTTTTATCTGCAGGTGGTGATGGTCGTTTTGAAGTGGACAGGAAAAGCGGCCAGGTACGAACTACAGGCCTTCCCCTGCAGCGGGACAGGGAGTACCTGCTGACAGTAGTGGCTGCTGACCGGCTGAGCAGCCGCAGCGCCCCTGCTGTTGTCTCTGTGGTTGCTGGAGCCCGGCCGCCACAGTTCACCAATGCTTCCTTCAACATTGCCATACCGGAAAACACCCCTGAAGGACAGCCGTGAGTATACACATACACACACAGGGATAGAAAAAAAAAAGAGCCTGGTTCTATCTCTGGAATTATCTCCAGAATATATATGTCGGGTTTGTCAGGATTTGTTACTTTGAAATTCTCCTCAAGACATCCACTTGGAGGACTTTACAGGTTCACACATATCTGTGCACTCATACATTCTCTTTCTACCACAGACACGATTGATATCCATGCCGATGAACATTAGTTTTACATTGCTTACAGGATGTGTTTGAAAAGAGGAATTCATTATAGACATTTGATGTGCATACATAATATTTCTTTTATCTTTCTTACATCTGTTCAACAAAACGTCATTACACTGGACTTAAAAGCTGGAACAAAAGCTTGTAAGAATACTTGTATACCTTACACCTATGTTTTACAGACTGCTAGATTTCCATATTAAAAGCATGACACATTTAGCCTTGAGCATGTATGATATGCAGCACAAGAGTTAAAGCACTGCCTTCAAGTATTGATTTACACACACACACACACACACACACACACACACACACACACACACACACACACACACACACACACACACAGTGTTGTATTGTAAAGGTTTAACTAGGGATGCAGTGTTCCGTGATGGATGTAATGCATGGTCTTTACACTATTCCTTTGAGATCGTAGTGTGTGATATGTAATATGTATGTCACACAGATATTCAATACATGCCTGCATGCCTTCACACATTATACTGTATAGGCCTGTGTATCCTTACACACACACACACACACACACACACACACACACACGCGCGCGCGCGCGCACACACACACACGCGCACACACACGCACACACACACGCACATCAAGCCTCAGGTCTGACTAAAGTGGTACAGACTAGTGTCCTTGGATTGGTCTCATTATTCCCGCCCAGCCTCTTTTATTTGACTGACACACTTGGCAAACCAATAAAGTGGATTATCCAGTCTGTTGTTTACGCTGATTTCATCAGGGAAATTGTGTAAGCGTCGAGATAGCACATCTAAAAAATAACAAGCACCAACTCAACTCAGCATTTTATACCTGTATGCCCCGACCCAGTGTTGTGCATGAATTTTTGGTGAACTGAACGTATCCATTTGCAACTAATGAACGTGAGCACCGTTAACTCCTTCGAGAGTCAACGGCATTAATATTGGGTGATGTGTTTATCCTCAAGGTCTTGTAATGTTTTCTGTAATGAACTGTTTTTGTCACTAAAGGGGGCTGTTGCTGTTAAACACTTCATCTTCTGCTACATTTTCTCTGGAAGAAAAAAAAAGTAAGAAATGCTCATGCAGTCTGTTCTCCATCAGATTCTTCACCTGCACCTCACTGTCTTCTAATTCAGGGGGAAATCACTATGAATTTGACGTTTGCGCTTGTGTCGCATTTTTAATGGAGTGTATCCAAAGCAGTGGTGCTTTTTCCAAGGCGTATATCCAAACCGTTACTGTTTGCAAAACACAGCGGAAACTTCAAGCAGAACGTAGAATGAAAGCATTACAGGTTCTTCGGTTTAGGTTATGGGTCATTAACTTCCTATAGTGGAAAGGGCCTATCAGAAGTCTTCTCTACACCACTCAACATACAAGAATGTTTGGAAGACATCTATTTAACCATGCAAATACGTACTCTGCTCTCTTCTACCCCACCCTGTACTGCAAATTCAGTCGATGATGTACTTTTTCTCCATGTCTCCCCAGATTCCTGGTCACACCTGCTGTGTCCTTCCAGAAAAAAACTATCAGCTACAGCCTCCTCATCAATCCCAGCAGTCTCTTCTCCATCTCAGCAGAGACTGGTGAAATCAGCCTGACCCGTCCTATTGACTATGAGAGCGACCAGCATCGCTACTTGCTATTGGTGCGAGCCAGCGAAGGCCTGGACAGCATGAGCAGTGCAGCGGAGGTTTGTGTGTGTGTGTGTGTGTGATGTGAATTCCAAGTCACATTTCCACTGTCAAATTCAATGACTGGATTGTCTTACAAGGTTGTCTTGTCAAGTCTCACACAGTCTATGCAGAATACTGCAAACAATATCTGACAAGTCTTCAAATTAACAAGCCTTCTACCAGTGAGGTGATGTCACTTACTTGTCATTTTGAACTCATCAATGCTACATGGGTTGTTCTGGGATGCCGTTAAACTGAATTGATTGTAAAAGAGCATTAAAACCCTCAACCTAAAAGACAACTGTATGTGTCCAGTTGTAGTCTTCAGTCAAACCCAAACAGACTTGTCTGTGGAATGAGTGCTCTGGAATTCCCAAAGACTTCCTCATGTTTGTGGAAGTGAAAGAGAACAGCGGCTGACCCCTGCAGGCATCGATGCATCTGGTCTGGTTTCCGTCATTATTCTGGCCTCAGGCTCAAACATGTCCTGCTGAACCATCTGTCCTCAACTGCTCCTCTCTGGGCCCCAGTGGACTACAGAGCACCAAGAGCCTGTATGGGTACTAGATTCAATGGTGAGAAGAAATAGGAAATAAAAAGGCAAGGGATGATGGTATGTGCCTTGGTCTGCTCACACTCCTGCCCTTGGTAGCCAGCCTCCTCAGCCCTGTGCCTGCCCTCTGGAGCCTGGGTAAACTTTTTGAATATCTACATGTACAGTCCCATCAGCTCTGAAAAGCCTGCACCTTCTAGACACTGCAACCCCTGCCCCCACAGCTGCCTCTCTATCTGTGCAGTTTAACACCACCAGATAGAACATTTGCTGTGTGTGTGTGTTGAACACTGAACATACTGCCTGTGAGGCACCAATATTTGATTTGATTTTTTTTAAAAAGACAATTCTTAAAAGAAATTGATTTGCATTAGAAATGAGTGAAAGTGTGTCAAATAATACTTTTTTTATGGTGCTTTACTAGAAAAACTATTTGTAGTACTCTGAACATCTCAAACATTTTACTGGCCAATACTGAGTGTTTAGTGTTCTTGATCAGCAGTGGAAAATGGTGTTGTAGGCTAATGGTGTTGTAGGCTTGTTGACAGGGTAAACCTTTTACATATGCCCTGTGCTTTATATTAGATTTAATGCCCCTATATTTGCTCTTTTCTGCCTCCTGAACAAAATTACAGTATCAGCCATTACATCACATTGGAGCAATTGAGAGGATAATGGAGGGCTGAATGGCTACAACAAAGCTTAAGTGGTTTATTGGTGTAGTGTATGGTGGTGACAAGGCATGATACATCCACTCGACATTCAACTGTTTAAATATTCATTCTATTTACACCCCTTCTGTTTTACTAGAAATAATCTACATAGTACATTTTATAGATGCTTTCTTGGTCAACCGACCTATTTATTGAACACAGACACCCAAATCATCCAAGTGTACCTAATAGTGCATTGGCTCCAGTGCTCCATGCTAATACTTGTCTGTGCTGACTGATCGAACTGTAGGTTCCACGCTAACATTTTAGCACACACATTATGTGATAGCAGACTTAATACCAGTTAGAATATTCTTTGGGCTAATGGTTTTATTTTTAGAATATCAAAAATAGTGAACATCAGATGAATAAAAACAAATAATGCCAAAATAGAGGTGAAATTTAAATGTTAAATTACCCTTTAGTCTTTTACTGCAAACATTTTGTGTCTTTGTCTGTGTAAGTACATAAAATTCAGGTGAAAACACTGTTTACTAGATGTGTTTTCAATTTCCTGAAAATTTGGTAGAAAAAAACCTGAGTCTTACAAATACCGTAGGAGCATATCCCATACCAGCACATGCTGACAACATGTGGTGTTACCACTGAATGTGAAATTTATGAGACAAGCAAAGTAATGCCCCACCACAATTCCTTTGATATATTCTATAAATCGAAGTTTAAATTCCTCAGTATTTTATAAAACAGTCTTCCTCTGGAAAAAATAAACAGCTGTGCTGTCGGTCACTTATGGAGGGTCTGGATGTGATTCCACACTAACTCCCTCCACTGTGGCAAACATGCAACAGTCAGCGTCTTCCATCGGTGCACTCACATGGAAAGAAAACAGCCAAAATGGCAAAGAGCTGTTGTGCAACAGACTGCACAGACAGATTCAGAATGAACTGAGGCATATGTTTTTACAGACTGCTGAAGGCTAAAGAGAAAAGAAAAATTAAGTGTTACTTTCTAAGGGGCAGTGTATGCTTAAGTAACCAAACACATGGTTTTCTGATACATATAATCAAAATATTTTCACAAACCTGTCCACAGACAAGATACATTTGAAGTCCTTGTGATTTTGGTATCCAAATCCTGCTTTAAAATATAACCAGACATCTGTACTGCATTTTTTCAGGCTTGTAAGTGTAATGCTACTTCCCTGGTGTTGAGCTAGTTATGCACTATATACATACAGTATACTAAATGTGTCAGGAAACTCAATTTCCTCCCACATACATCTATAGACCACTGTCTGTCTGGTACATTCTGAGATCATTGCTGATCATAATGGCTTCTACTTCACTTTTCTACTTTCAAGATATTCAGATGTTTTCCTGGTATCACAGCTCTGTCCATTCATAGCACTAAGGGACTGTCACAATGTACGGATTTGTATTCAATTAGCAGCATTTCTTTTAGTAACTACAATAAACACAGATGGATTCCTACAATTTTCTTTTGAAAAACCCAAAAAATGTATTTCCTTAGGAATGCAGCAAGTTTCTACAGCTGGATTCGAACTAAGGACTTTGGGGTTGTAGTTGTCTGGACTTACAGCACACCCATGAAATGGCTATTAACAAACAACAGTTAAACTTAAACAATTCTCTTTTCAAGCTATTCTCTGAGCTTTCTTTCTCTTTTTGTAATTAAAAGCCAAACTCGTCAGCTCTGATCTGGCTCTCAGCTCTACTTCCCCAATTAGTGGCAGGCAATTATAGGTGCAATGACTGCATGACTCCATGCAGTAGCACATATGAATCTACTTTAAATACGACCCTCTAGTTATAATTCCTTTATGAAGCGTTGTCTCTTGGCCCTTGGATATGGCCTATTTTGGAAAGATATAAAGCAAGCAATGGCTCACGGTAGCTGAACACCGCAGTACTATAAACTAGAAAAGCTGGCCTAACCTGTGGACACTTATTTCACTGGAGCTACCTGTTCTTGTCTCTTTGGTACTTATGGACTGAGAAGATTGACTTGCCCTGATGAGGATGTGACTCAGATTCTCTACTTTTAAAGTGTGAGGCATCCTGGATCCAAAGACTACAGACTGTGGCTCCTCTAGGCCTCAACAAAAAATCTGACTTTAGGTATTTTGTATTAAGACCCTTTTGCCAATATTTATTGTTTCTGTGTTTTCTGTGAATGTTGTGTTCCCTGCAGTGTCACTGACTCGACGGCGTGGTCGGACCAGCCCCGCTCAGATCTACTCCAGTCCTCTCAACCGTCCATATCTCTGCTCTCGCGCTCTCTTTGCTAGTGGCTCATATTACATAAGACCCGCCCTCTTCAGAATGGCAACCAATCTAAATCAACAAATGACCACCTGTGACAATGCCAAAATGTGCTATGGCATTTTGGTTGTATGCATTATGTTTGATTTTAGACAAGAATGCAGCTGTCCTGAGACTGCTTATATTGGAGACACTTGCTGCACATGCAATAATGGTGACTGACAGCTCACCTGCTTATTTTATCCAGAGATAGGTAACTGTTTGTTAATGAATATGGATCAGAATTGCTTCTATTTTAAACAGTTCATGTTGATCCTATAAGCAAGCTCCTCATATTTAAGACATTCCATTTTTCCCTCGTTCTCATATTAAAGTTAACTATAGCATTAATATGGTGGAAAACAATTATGTTCATTTGCTTTCCAAAGAAGACTGTAGAAATAATGCCACCACGTCAGTTTTTTGCTTTTTGATTTTATTCTGCTTTTCAGAAATCAAAATAGTGAACAGGGGTGGTGTATTTGTGTGGACTGGAGTCACTGAGCATGACTTTAATTTGCAGGTAGTTTCCAGGTTTCTCCCTCCAGGAGTGATAGCTCATTGGCACCATTAGTTACCTAACCAGCCTGAGACCTGCCTGCAGCTTCCCTGAGTGTGTGTGTGTGTGCGTGTGTGTGCACACAAATGTCTGTGTGAGTGTGTTTGAGCCCATCTTGCTGTATTACGGCTGACTTCCCCTCTCTTCTCATTCAATCTTGCTTTTCCTCAGCCTTGTTCACACATATACCTTACGTTCATATATCTTGTTTAACCCTCGCCGTTTCCTGTCATACTGACACATAGGCTTGCTCACTCTGGCAAGCAAACACACACACACACACACACACACACACACACACACACACACACACACACAGACAAACAAAGATTATCAGTCACTTGCAAACACATACAAATCACCACAGGGGAGTTGACATGGTCAGATTTTATTTTGTTGTCCATTGCTTTGAAGCTGATCTTTGCTGAAGGACTAACTGATATTACAGAACTTCATCTTACCAACCAGGACTTAATAACAGTGGTATTTACACACTACTTACTGTGTGTGTGTGTGTGTGTGTGTGTGTGTGTGTGTGTGTGTGTCTGTATCAGAGAGTGATCTGTAGTGTGTTTGTGTGTATGCCGTTGTATTTATATGGAAGAGAAGAAGTGGGGCTGGGGTCAGAGAGGCTCACTTGCCAGCCCATATCTGTATTTATTCCTCCTGAATGCTGCAAGCAGGCATTCAACATCTGGCAGAAGATGCTGTGTTTGCCTTCATGTCCCCAATGAACTGAACATCATTACAGTGTCTCACGCACACGCACTCACACTCACACCCACACCCACACCCACACCCACACCATACAAATCCATTTTAGCACACTGATCCACTCTCATATGTTAGTTCAGGGCTTCTGAAAAACTGCACACTGCACACACAAGATTGCATTGTCGGCTGACCTACTGAAGAGACCATAGTGCAAACTCTGCAGCAACTCCCTCTCTGAGGAGGGGTAAATAGACCAGAGGGGTCAGGGCATGCCTTTCGAGACAGTTGGGATGAGGCTTCCTTTTGGGTAGGGATAGGGTTAATGTGGGTTACTCGCAGATGAAAACGACTCCGGACCCAAAGAAAACCAATTCCGGATGGTGCCTGAAGTAGTAATCCCAGATTTAAAATTTTCATAACACCAAGCCAGTGTGACTTTTAATCTCAAGCTTTTCCACTTGTGATTGCCTGGGCAGTTTTAGCACATGTAGATACAGTAACAGCGTTACTGAAACATGTATGAGATCGGAAATGCAGAAACTCTATACAAATTTTTTATTCTTTAATCATTTTTTTGTTATTTTTTCTGTTAAGTAACATGCTCCAGATGTATGTTGATATACAATCATTTTTGCATTTTTCACAAAGGTATATAGTAGAATCACGAGGTAAACAAGACTTGGTGTCGTTCAACTTTCAACATTTTTATATTGTCAGAAGAATCCTTAAAGCAAGTTGAATCAGTTTAAAAAAAGAATTATCACACCATGTCGATAGATTATTTTTCACCTTTAAGATTTTAATGCCACTGGATTTGATGACTACATGTGACAGGAATTTGTGTGTTTTCATGCCGCATTTAAGTGAAAAGTCTGTGTAATGAAGGTTAAACTTGATGTCATGCCACCCCACCTCCCTTTTTTGACTTCCTGTCTCTCCCGTCCTCAATTCTCTCTCAGGTGCGAGTTGTTATTGTTGATGAAAATGACTGCGTTCCAGAGTTCCTCCAGTCTATTTACAGCAAGGATGGTGTACCAGAAACTGTGACAACTGCAACCTCCCTGCTGCAAGGTGAGACATCTGATAACTACAATACAGAATGCATAAATCATGATGTTATTGAGGGAAATGCTGCAGTGGTGTCCCTTTTTCCAGTCTGGATTGAATGAATATCACCAGTTGAAAATACCAGTGAATCACAAGAGGGGTTTTATTTTCTCTATGTCCATATTAGGTGGTTACTTTATGAAAAACAATACATATTTCACCTTATGAGTCCCTGGAAGTAAAGCTAAACCGGGTGCAGCTCAGTGGGCTACTTGTGTGCCCGTTGGGGTCTGTGATATGTAAATGTCTGAGAAGCCCTGCTGTAGTGGCTCTCAGAACTAAATAAGAGTGGCTGAGCTTTTTTAACATTCATGTGTTTTGACTGGTCAGGAAACTGAGTAGGTACTTGTCAGCACTGGCAGCCGTGAAATCACTGGTACTTCCATCAGTGCAGCTGCTCCAGCCTCTCCTTTCCTGTAATGACCCAATTTCCACATGGGGATCGCTTAAGTTTCATCCTATTTGAGGAAATGTTAATGGTAACTGTTGTGGGTCTTATCTGTGGGTCTATTGTGGGTATGACTTATCACAATTTGATCTGTCACACTTAACACTGAGAAGCCCACACTTTTTTAGGTTCTCACAGACTGCCAACAAACCTGACAGCAAAGCATTTCACACTTCTCTTTCCTTCTACACTCTGCACAAAGACTGCATTGGTAGCCACATTCTACTTTAAAAAAAAAAAAAGAATTTCTTAAAAAGTGTAATAATTTATCAAAATTGCATGACTAATCAAACAATGTTTTAAAAGCAGCTCAAGATCATTCTATTTAAAGTCCAAAACAAAGTGATACTTAAAATTGAATAAACGGGTTTACTTACTGTAGGCTAAAAAGGGAAACTCCAACAGAGCTGCAAATGAGTATTGACACGAACAAAATGCAGGAAAATGAAACACTGCATGCAGTACGTAATTTATTAATGATTGCAGTTATGACACCTCATTGGAAGTGCTCATTAGCTTCGGCTGCAGGCGGAAAACTTTTGGGTTGGATTCACATTACAAAGCTTTGTTGTTTTACACTTGTGCTGTGTTCTTGCTGATATGTGTTGTGATCATTGCAGTCATCCTCACCACTATCATTATTGCCATTTGTCAAATAGGCTATTTTATAAAGGCCACAATGAGGTATATGCACATAGTTTATAAACACACACAGTGTCACACTAAATAACAGCTACGACCTGTAAAATCACTTTGTACCCTAAGAAAATAGTCATACTGCCTTTACAGCCAAAATTGCGCATAGCGAAGATCATTTAGTTGAGTAAAACCGAACATGAGGATTTGCAAATGAGTAGAAAGGTCTGTAACACATTTGTTGAGGGTTTCAATCAATTATGTTGAATTTCAGAAACTGAAATGGAATTTTGATCTAAATAGATTTTTTTTTTTTGCTTACCTATAACAGGAAAAAACCAACTGGATGTTGCCACAAAAATTGTAAATATGTGTTTCGTGTAGACCCATTCTTGCTTGCCTGTACATCTGTGTTCTGGAAAAGGTATATGAATTCTGTTTATTAATTGTTGAAAAATTACAATACGAGTTCAAAGTAATAACTTACAGATCTTATTAGCAATCAGAAGTAGAAGATGTCAAAACTCCAGCAACAACATTAATGATGACATAGCAGTGAGAATAAAAATTTGGCTAAAGCTGGGAACATGTTAGAACAGGGGTGTCAAACATACCACAAACCTCTGGACTTGTCATAAGGCAGAGTTATGTAATAACTAAAATAATAATAAAAGCAGCTAGCCGGATGGTGCAGCAGTCTCAGGCTCAGCTTCTTTTTCATGAGGACGCAGTTCAAAGGGGACAAAATTTCAAATGGGTAAAAGAGCTGCCTCTAAATAGTGATTTCTTTCTAGCCATGATTGTGTCATCTGATCGTGGGATGGGTGAAGTCTCCTTAAGTGGTGGCTTGCTTTGGTAGAGATGTGAGAAAATAAAAAACAAATGTATATATATTTAATATAAATTAAATATCAGACTATGCTTTACATATATAGAACTTAAACTACCAAGGGCTTTAACATGTGCACACCTCAGCAGATCAGCACACAGTAAGGAGAAAAGATATTGATGTTTTTTTCCTTGTATAGACCTACTACTTATCCATAGTTTTTTACTCAGTTGTTGTTGCTCATGAGAATATGCTTTGCCAGTATCGTACTTGAGAGAGTGCAAGGAGATGAGTGTTTTGCGGTACACCATGTCACAGTAGTTAGTATGTGCCAAAGACATGCTGTATATGAATCAACTACTGAAAAAAAAAATCTGTGCCAAGTGAAACAATTAGCAGAGAACACTCACCAGGCCCTCAACAAGCACAAAAAGCTATGGGGAACAGCATGATTAATACAGTTTTTCCCCATAAGATTTTGTGAGATTCTAATCCAATTCTAATCCAGTATTCCAGCTATTTCAGCCATGATTTGTGTGTCAGGTAACGTTAAATGACTTGCCCGTGGACATTCAGCTTACTTTCTAGTTGTTCACCTTGGGTTCCAAAGATGCACCTGGCTATGTCGTAGTATGTTTTAACAAGACTCTACGCCACACAGGCTGTACTCAGACACAGTGGTGCTTCGAGCTAAATGCTAACTTCAGCATGCTAACATGCTCACAATGACAATGCTAACATGTAAAGCATGTATAATGTTTACCATGTTCATCATCTTTGTTTAGCATGTTAGCATGAAACATTTGCTACCGTAATTAGCACTAAACACAAAAGTATAGCTGAGGCTGATGGTAATTAGTTTTGCAGGTATTTGGTCATAAACCAAAGTATTGGACAAATTGGAACTTTGACCTGATGATAGCCCCAAATTCATCCTCTGGGGACCATGACTGTTTCATGGCAATCCATCCGATAGTTGTTGAGATATTTCAGTGTGGACCAAAAATTTGGACTAACTGACAGACCAACATTGCCATCCCTAGAGCCATGCCATTAGCGTAGCTAAAAAACATGAGTCTATGGGCCATTTAATAAAAAAAAAAAATGTAAATAATAAAGGTTCATTCTACTTGGTGTTTGCTTAATTGTCATTACGGAACACCAGAACTAACTAATAAAAATGCTAGCAAATGCTAATAAGTGAGTGAGTGAATGAGAGAGTGAGTATGGTGTAGGAGGCATAGCAGGCGCTCAGCTTGTTGCCATCAACAGGTGCACCAAGGAAGGCGAGAAATTTCACCCTGCTGTGCGTGTCTGTGTGTGTGTGTGTGTGTGTGTGTGTGTCCCCACCCATGTGCATGTACTGTATGTGTTTGCACGTTTGGGTTGGGAGAGGGCTGTCTGTAATTTTGTGAGTATCTTTGGTAAAAAACAAAAAACAGATGTCATATAAAAATCTATATGAGGAGCTCCCAATATTGAAAATTAAAAATCAGCTTTCACTGTTTCATGAACAGACTGTATTTGCTTATTATGATTTCTGAAATGGTATATGTATCCTACAACCTTTCCAGAGTTTCCAATTTTTCAATTTGAACATAGGCAATTAGCTTTTAAACTTACTTAGGTGAAAAATTGTTGCTTACGCAAGGTGCACCTTTGCCAAAAACACCTGTTTTTCTCATAAAAATTCAGAAAACCTTAAAACAAAAATGCTCAAATGCATGTTGCAATAAATACAATTAAATCCACCTGATCCATTTCTGAGTGCACCTGAAGCTGAACAGCCCAACCTCCTGAAATAAAGACATGTTTTTTCCCCCTTACTTGTGTAAAAGGGTTAAAAGGCACAGTATTCAATTAAATGAGCAGGGAAAAATAGGCATCCAGCATCGTTTTGCTAAATCATGTGCTAGTAATCCCGTAATCAGTTTCATCGTGAGAGTGGACAAATGTGTACTTCAACTGCAGAATACCAAGCAAGCCAAATATCTCGCTTACAGACAGACATGGGAGATGCAGCCAGAAATATACTGTGCCTCCCCCCTATGTAGTAATGCCAGCACAACAATGATGATTCAAAAATATGTAAATAAGGGACTTACTGATAAATACATGCTCAAATGGTGCTCTGAAGAGTACAAATTTGTACTTAGTAAATTAAATATTGACTCATGTGACATGTGAATGGTCATTGCATGGGATTGGACTGGCAGACATTAGTACTGCAGTTCATTTTCTACTCATCGTCATTGGATGAGAGGTAATTCATCATTTTGCAGCAGCAAAACAGTTATATTTCAGCTGCAATTCAGAAAAATGTCAGTCCTTGTAAATCACTTTATCCAACTTGCAAGGCTGACATAAATCTGTATAAGAGAAATTACAAACACCATAGTGAGGAGCATCTTCTGGACAACAACAGCCATTTCCACACCTGATTTGATGCAGTTTTCAGTTGTGTATGGCAATTTTTTCCCTGCTAAATAGAAGGCAATATGACATAGCACATATAGAAGCAGAAGCTGCAAACCAATGCTTATGGCAATTTATGAAACATCCATCCTACTTACAGTGTTGTGTAGGAATTTACTCATATACATATATAAGCTTTCACACTCACCCTGCCATCTCCTCTTCTTTTCGTACTGTTTGCATGAGTTTTATGCAGATTTGTTTCAAATCAATCTGTGTGGTTGTGTGATAGGTAACCATTTTTGTCAAGAATTTGTAGGTATGCAGTAACATGAACTTAGAACTTGAGAAATTCTGTAATTTGGGTGCAATTGCACACAGCATGCTCATGCTTACTAGCCAGGCCACTATGTGAAGGTTTATGCCAAACTGTTGGGTCTCTGTAAATAATATTATAAAGAGTACCGTCTAGACCTCTATAGGAAAAGTGCAATGAGATAACTTCTGTTATGAATTGGCGCTATATGAGTAAAATTGAATTGAGCCAAATGATGCCAACAGAGGGAAAGAAACTAAAGATCCAATGTTGATGTGTCCAGCTTTCTTTGGTTCCCGTGCTTCTTACTGAGATCATTTGGTCCAGACTAAGGAAAAAAAGTTGTTGGCTTTTAGTTTTGGTCCATTTTGCGTTCGCTCTGGCTTATTACAAACAAACCCAAAGCTGAAAGCATGAAGTCATGTGGACATTTGATAACGAATTCTTTGGACAGTTTTGGTGACTGTCAACCTGCATCATCAGCTCTACATGGATCCACATTTTTTAATGCAAATGCACCAGAGCCCAAACCAGGTTACAGTAATTGATTTTAGTTTGATGGTTGTTCAAGTATAAAAACATTTGTTTAATACCACAACACTGTGCAAATTGCAATTATCAATTAAGCTAATATACTCAAAATGAAATTGGACTCGTACTGACATAATGAAGTACAACAAATCATGTGAATAAACACTGACAGAGTTTATAAACATCTTTTAATAAACTGAGATATTTTGTTTTGATGACATTTTGTTAAAATTATTAATTTGAAACGTGCTGGAGTTTCCCCAAGGCTTTGTGGCAATAAAGTATAGTTTGTTAGTTGAAGCAAACAGTGTGCATGGGTGTTTGTGTGTGGGTCTGTGTTTGTGTGTGTGTATGGGCACACGAGCCAAATGCAATGTAAGGTGAATTGGAGAATTGAGAGTTTGATGGTGAAATGACTTGTTTGCGGAAAATATGCTTATTCAAATCCCTGGTGGTCTTTTCAGTTTTAGCAAGGCAATCAATTTGTGGTGGAGCAAGTCCTGGCTCCATGGATTCTCAATGTGCAATGTAGAATCAGAAATGTTGCAAAATGACAGTCCTTTCAATGCATGCTGTGCAAATAACACTCACTCCCCTTGTGTTATAAAACTGAACATTTAAGTCAGTGTGAGCATCACCTTTTCAATCTTCACTTTGGTCACATAGAATGAGAAATGAATAGGTATCCTGTGTTCATGCTGAGTTTGTTTGCTCAAATACAAGAAACAAGAACAAAACGTGGCTGTACATTAATAAGAGAACATATTGTACTTTCTTGTTGTTTTTCTAAAGAAACCCAAGTGGGACAGAAAAAGAAAAGGTGAAAAATAGATCATAGTGATGCAGCATTGTGTTAGTATCTGTTTTTTTCACAGGACAGCTCAGTCAATGCAAAGCCCTTGTCCATGGAAACCAACCCTTGCCTCAGTTCATTGTAGATAAAATATAAACAAATTTGAGAAGGAGGCAAAAGTACACAAGCCGCTAGTGCTGCAGTGACGTCTCACTTGTAAATGTGCAATAATGCTGTAGTGTGTGTAAATGATTTTAATTTTTAACCTGCTACCTCTTGCCATTGAAATGCTGCCGAAACAACTGATGACTGTCTGTAGATGTCTGAAAAATGTAAACTTTTCAGCCAAATTTTGCCCAGTTTTAATAGACGCTAACTCTAATGGATTGTGCTGTTATCAGCTGCCCCAACAACAAACTTCAACTTGTAAAAACAGAAAGAAAAATCCACCCTAGCTTCTACTCCACAAAGTCATTTTCTCTTTAATTCATCCCCATGAAATCATGAAAACCTCATGCTCTATCAAAGAAAATGTCATTTTTACAATTTTGTATATTTTTGATTTTTATTGATACCCATGCTCATGTAGGCTACATACATTAATTGACCATGATCAATCCAAACATCCCTGCTTTCACGGTCTGTGTAACTGCGTTCAGTTTGACTATACCACCAGAGTAATGGTGGTGGTGTGCAGCACATAAATCAACCGTCATATTAGACCATACTTCATAGGGAAAGGGAATGGTTGGGATCTATTAGGTCCCAGTTTTGTCTTTGTTTAGTCCTTCTAACTTTTTCTCTATTCTCAATCTCTATGTTCTCATCTTTAGTGTCAGCCAATGACTGCGACTCAGAGGAGAATGCAGAGCTGACCTATTACACCCTGAGTCCAGACTTCACCATTTCGCCTCATGGGACCATTTTCCCTGCGGGTCCTCTGGACTACGAGAGGCCCAACCACCTGTACGAGTTTGTAGTGATGGCAATTGACAAGGGGGAGGTCCCTCGCACTGGCACAACTACAGTACGGATTCGAATGGCTAACATCAACGATGAGGCACCTGAGTTCTCCCAACACATGTAAGTAAGAGTTAGGCTGCTAAACTGCTGATTTTCACATAATTGTTCAGTGTTTAACAGATAGAACACAGTTGAAAGAGGTTTTGATGGGATGCAATGAAACTTGGGTTTAGTTTTAACTGTAAAAGCTGCTATAAGCCCCCCGTGTTGGTTAGGGTTAGACAGCACCATGTTACGTGGAACAGTCTTAGCAGCATCGCCCTGGATTCTCTGTACTGGAAAGCATTGTTTTAGACAAACAATCTGGGTCGGCCTCTCTAGGTTAAGTTCTTTTGAGTGCCAGGATGATCTAACTAGCCCTAGTTCAAATTCAGCCACTGTCTGCTGAAATTATTTGCTTAGGGTCTAGGAGAAAATGTTGCTTGTTCTTTGATGTCTTCTCTCCTTTTAATTAAATTGATGTGTTCCCCTTTGATTTTCTGTTTTTATTGTTTAAAGATACATTTTACACCTTAAAATAATGTGACTCTACACTTAACAGGATAAGGCAAAAATAGAAAAATGTTACGCTGAGTGAACTGAAGGCTAAAGCCTTTCAGACTTGGGCCTTTAACGCATTCCAACTGAGGGATGGTCGGAGAGATGGTCGGAGATAAATTGCATACCAATCTATGGGTGAAGCATATAAAATACAGACAACCAAAGCTGTGTGCGTGAGAGAGAGAGTGAGTGTGAGAGTGAGGGAGTGTGAAAGAGAATCCTGCCTTGTCAGGTCAGCTCTTTACAGCTGCTTCCCAATTCAACATTGCAGCTGCCGTTACCCACAATTCCAGTGCTTTTTCCCCCCCAGTGCTGCTGTGGTGACTGCATCTTTTAATTGGTTGATTTTCTGGCAGAAAGCTGGGCAGATTGGTGTGGCAGGGTCAATCAGCCGTGCCCACCAGCACCCTCAGGAGGCCCTGAGCCCACACTTTGTGCGCTCGCCTGTGTGTGTGTGTGTTTGTGTATTCAGTAATTGAGAAGGTCCCAGCAAAGTGCGGTGTTGGTATGGACAGAGTGATGTAGTTATAAAGTGCATTCATGCATCATGCATCTGATATGCATTTGTTTATGTTGTTTATTGCGGGAGGGGATTATTGTGTGTGTGTATGTGTGTGTGTGTGTGTGTGTGTGTGTGTGTGTGTGTTGTATTGATTTACTGACAGTGACAGCAGATAATCAGTTAGTTTTTCTTCTGTAGCCCTCGACCCTCCACTATAGCTGCCACAAATACAGTACTGGACCATCTATGATGTATCACTCAGACACACACACACACACACGCACAAATGCACACACATAACTCCAGAGTCATCCATGCTGGCACACACACATGCATGCTTGTGCGAATGCATTTCTATGCACACGCACAGGGAATGAGCAGACACATCTGTTATGTCTTTGAGGAAACAGATACAGCAGGGACAGCTTGGGAAGATAAAATTTCAGAAGATAAAATTCATTACTTTCCCTGTAGATATGCTGTGTTTGCCTGTATTTATGGGAGAGCATATGCATGTGTGTGTTGAGTCAATGCATGTGATGGACAGAGGAAAAGAGAGAGAGAGGGAGTGAGAGATCATTAAATATATCATTATCCAGGTAGAAAATCTGCCCTATTTGTATTGCTTCTTGGAGTAGGAAGCATGCAATAATGAGTATCTCTCTCTCTCTCTCTCTCTCTCTCTCTCTCTCTCTCTGTGTGTGTGTGTGTGTGGTCTGACTTACCTTTGGGGACACATTTTAGACTAAAGACCAGTTAACTGGGGACATCTTGTCCAATTGGGGACAAAAGCCGTGTCCCCAATTTGGGAAGAAGCTGATTTTTGGGTCAGTGGTTACGGTTAGGGTTAAGGTAAGTCACCAGGAAATTAATGTAACACTATGTAAGTCCCCAAAAGTGACCTAAGTAAACGTGTGTGTGTGTGTGTATGTGTTTTGCCAGTGTAGGGTGAATGCAGCCTGCAAGTCTAAACATTATACTGAACAGTGCTATTTTTAAGTTAGTGGCATACTTTCTTTTAGAAACTGGTCATGGTGCAAGAAAGGAAAGAAAGAAAGCACGAGGAAGAAAAGAGAACTATTTGTTTTTTCCATGTTTCCATGAGTTCTACACACTAACTCTCAGATGCACCTCTTCACGGCATGTTTCTCACTTCCTGGTGAGTGACAGAATAGCCTCCTTTCATCTATGTGCCGTCACTTTGCCATCAGGACCCTATTACTGTACCTACCATTACCTGCCTGTTGCCACGGAAACTACCCTGTGAGGCTTCCTGTAATGTTCTTGCATGTGTCTATACACCTTTACGTGTATGTATTTGTGTGTTCATATCTGTATTTTTCGCTGTATGTGTGACTCCAATTATTTGAAAAAGTATTACACCATGAAGATTGTAGAAGAATTGTATGCCGATAATTACCATTTAAATGAATTAAAATGTTAAATGTATTATAGAGGCATGAACTCATACACATTTGAACATACACACAGACTGATACAAACATAACATAACAGGTGGAATTGATTAAAAGTGTGTGTTTGAGACACACAGAGAAAGGAGAGACGGAAGTTAATGTTGCTGTGCTTGTCTTGCTTTCTAATCTAGCATTGTACGTATGCAGTTTACAATAATAAATAGCAAATTTGCCACTTGAAAATAGCAGTAATTTTTAAAAATAATGGGTCATTTTTAGTCATTGACCATCAGTTTCTCTCTGAAATTACAACTGTCCCTGGCAGATCTTATCAGCTGCTGATATCTCGCTAATTAACTTTTTTGGTTGGAAACGCAGTCTTCACATAACTCATATGAATAGCTACAAACAATAAATAACGACATCTCAGTGCTGTATAATGCTGCAAAACAGACTGAAGCTAAAGCTACATGTCCAGGTAAACAGTCAGCATCCTCACTAGTTGATGATCTATGTAGAAGACATGGAAATAAAGGAGTAGCAATGTCCTTATATTGCAGGGTAGAGCTAGTAAGTCTGATATTGCATTATTTTCTTAAAATAATGAAATACTGGCTGTTATTTCTTTCTAACATCACCCCGTTACTTGGAAAAGCAACCCGGAGGTTAGATGCATGCTTCATTGTTAGTATTTTCAAACAGTACATTTCACTTTTACATGGGAAAAAGGTTTTATGAGGAGGGGAAAAAAATCTGAGTCCACATAATTTGGCTAGCTCATTTTCAGCCTTGAAAGTAACGCTAGGTTAGCACTGTAGGTAAAATTGGGTAAGGTACATTAGAGCTGATAAACACATTGTTTAATCCATTCCTTATATGTCTGCTTTTGTATTTTTGGTTGTGGAAAGACAAAGAAAAAGACACGACTCTCCAAACTCTTTTGTATACTGAGCATCACTCTTACTACAGCATCCGAAGCTTGACTGGCCTGCTGTGCCTAGTTTTACATTTGCTGAGCTATGATTGGACAGCCACTGTTTGGAGGAAGGGTTTAGCTGTCAATTTTTTGTTTTAGCCCCCCAGTGTCATGTGTTACAATAGATGATAATAATGAATGTCTAAGGGGAAGGTCAAGGGAGTTGGTGAGTGAGATAAGGATAAGTGTGTGTTTGTGGTGGTTAATTTTTCCTTAATATGAAATTTCTCTAATGACCAAAGACACTGCTATAATCCCTGTTTGTCATTTTTTTGTTTACTGTTTTTGTATCTTTGCCATGATATATTGATGTCTCTTTATAACTCCTTCTCAGCCATCACCTGTTATTGTTCTGGGAGACGTTTTCCCCCAAATCAGATTTCTCTTATATAAACCTTTATTTCTCATTCCCTGTTTTTTGATTCCCTGTATTAAGTTAATAAGAACAATGACAGTCTCCATAGAACAAGAATAACGGTCCCAAGAAATAAAAGCTCATGTTGACTTCAAAACAGATGTTCACAGCAGGTTCCCACTCAGTTCATCATGGAGACATGTTAATTACAGTTGTTTTGGCATATAGCAAACATTCTATATTGTTTAATAAAACTCACTTCACATATGAGAAGAACAGAAGAAAACTTACTTTCAGACTTTTGTATGAGGAGACAGAGGTCTTAATAATGACATGTACAGTATGTATGAACAGCGACTTCATTCTATCTTGTGTTTGTTATTCGTGATCTTTTCAAAAGAAATACAAATAAAGCAAGACCTTGAGCCAGATCCTGAACCCCAAATTGGTACTGATGGTCTGGCCAGCTCCTTGCATTCCGGCTTCAACATGCAACATGTGTGTGTGAGTGTGTGCGAGGGTGTGTGTGCGTGTGTGAACATGTATTACTCATCTTGTGGGGACATAAATCTGTTTATACAGTCTTATTGTGGGGACTCGCCTTCCTTTTGAGGGAACACGCAGGTCCCCATAATGTAAATCATTAAATTTTAGGGTGAAGACATGGTTTAAGGTTAGGGCAAGGGCGTGGTCAGGGTTAGGGTTAGAGTAAGGCAAGTAGTGGTTAGGTTTAGTTTAAGTCTCCAGGAAATAAATGTAAGTCAGTGTATCCTCTGAAGTGATGGAAACACGATTGCGTGCAAGAGTGTGTGTGTGTGTGTGTGTGTGAGAGAGAGAGAAAGAGAGAGAGAGAGAGATAATGGGTGAATGAGAAGCAACAAGCACTTTGTCCACTATAGTAGAAAAGCACTATATAAGTGCACTTATTTACCATTTACCATTTGCCATGATGAAAGACACTTATACAAAATATTTGTAGCTTTGAGAAATGCTCCACCCTCAACCTCATTCAGACAAGGCCTATCTGAATTGAGAAAAGCACCTGTACATGTAATGCTTCACTGTTGTCCAGAACTAAAATTTGTCAAGGAAAGCTCTCAGAACTTTAAGATAGGCATGCTGACAGTTACAGGAAACAGTCAGTTGATATTGTTAGCAGGTTACTTTTTTAACAATTCATTTATCAGTCTGTTTACATGGACACTAGTATCCTCGTTTTGATCGTCTTAGTCAGTGTTTGGATCATCTCTTTGCACGTATAACCATCATATCCTACTTTCAGAAACCTGGATGAGGCCTTATCATGGTTTTGGGAAACCTGAATATGCTATCTGGAGTAGCAGCTGGGATAGTTTGGCATTTAAACACCTTTACCACGTTTCTGATCACTGTCTGTCGTGTGTAGGTGAGTCTTCATCTCAAGTTACTTGGTAGTTAGTCACTTAAAAAAATACACTATGTAGTGATCATCTACATGCTAAAATGAAAGCAAAGGTCTGGCAAGTGTCCCCTGGAAACAGTTTCTGTTGTCGTCTGTGCTACGTTTCTGTACAGCGTTTCTGTATTTGGTTGTGTTTTCTCTGTTGGCAGTGTATTTTTCTAAATGCTGCACGTGTTGTGAAATTGGTGACGATGTTTTCTTAATTTATTTGCATTTTGACTGTTTGCATGTGTTTTCTTAAGCTGCAGTGTTGAGCTCTCAGGACCACCGTCCAACTCTGTCTTCACAGAACTAACAGAGTAGCATGTGTTGAAGAGTCAAACACATGCCTGCACTAATGCAGAAACTAGAATAATGTTAGAATTGCATATTTACACATATGAATAGCCAGGTTTCATGTTCCATGTAAATATCATTACCCAAATATGATCAAAAACCATCACCTGGATACTAGTAGGCATGTAAAAGTACTCCCATAGACATACATTTTTAGTTTTCTATTAGTTTGTGTTTTTGCAACCTGTTTGATTGTTGTCTTCACCCTCAATCTGTAGGGTCCTCCACATATAAAATCATACTAAAGAGTCAACAGATCGAGCTTTCAAACTCTATAAGAGTAAACAGACCAGAACCCAGCAGACAATATCAGGAATATTGACAGAAGCAAATCTAATAAAATTAGTTCACATTAAAGACTCTGCTCACATATACACATATCTAACCCACCACTTTACTAAAATGGCATATTTAAGCTGTCAGAGCCCTCACTTATTATCTTGCTATAGCAAACACTGCTGCTTTAGTGCTCACAGTATATTGTAGCCACGTCTGCTACAGTTATTACTGCTGCTCACCATCGGCCCAACATCCACCACTGCATCCATCTGAAGGCTCTGAGTGGGGGTTATTTTTTCTATAGTAACTGCCATCTTGCCTAGTGTATGCTCCATGGAAGTGACAGAATTCAGGTACCAACTCTGTCCACTTATGCAATTGCATACATGAATCATACAAAAATATGCATAGTAATTCAACAAGCAAATGGAAACCTACCATTGTAAGTACTGATTAATAGTGAAGGACACAGGAGGCATTCCAGAAAGAAAATAACACAATCAGTGAGCAGCAGTTGGATGGATCAGCTGACGGACCTGACCTCCAACTATTCAACACACACACACACACACACAACATACACCTTTCTTTCCTCCATTCTCCATCTGTGCCTTATCTGGATAAACAAAATTAACTCAATAATTAAATTCAGTAATTCATTTTCACAACTGACATCAGGCACTGGCCTAAGGGACGCATCTATTTTTTCCCTGGATCAAAACATTGAAAACAAACTAAAACAAAAAGTAAAACAAAAAGGTTAAAAAGTAATTAGTGTGTGGTGGTGTATGTCTGAGGTGATTTTCAATTGATTGCAGAATTGATCTGGCCAAATTAGAGTTAGAGCCCAAACGTGATTGCAAAAGGCATCTCACTGTTGCTTTTTTGTGGGCTTTTTGCTTCCTCTCAGTGAACCGTCCTGATCTCTCTCGACTCTCCCTTCTGAAAAATTTGCCATAGCAGTGAACAATTATTTCCAGTGTGTGTACTTACAAAATCTACGTCATGCTTGGCTTAATATTTTAAATTTAATGGTCAGCAATGTATGTATAGGTCTGCTTTAATGCTGTGCAGTTTGTGCATTTTTCTTCTTTACCATTCATTGTCAACACTGACATCATTTAGTCTTCCACACTTATCTTTGTTCACTTTTCTTACTTTTATTTGGGTTAACCCTTGCACATACATACTACATTGGGTACTAGGCATGTACAGTGTGCACGATCACACATTTTGGGTGGCACGTGGACTCTCAGGGACAACAGCTGATGACAAAATTTATGTCGCGTGGATCCCTGCGGCAACGTGGATGTGGAAATTTTGGTTATAACAGTGCCGGCTTCCTCTCAAAGAAACTAAGTATGTACAAGCAAGATGGACAAATTACCGTAGATTAGGACTGGAACTAACAATTGTTCCTGACAAAACAATTTCACCACAAGGTCCATCTAGCAGCTGTTCTGGAGCTTTTGATCGTAGAACACAATCTCTCTCAGCAGAAAGAGTTTTCCATGTTGCCATTTTCTGCAAAACTACTAAATGGACCTTGTGGTGAGATTATTTTTTGATCTACCACCTCCAAGGTCAAGAATAAAATTCCAGAATCAAACTCACTAATATCCGTGATCAATTAATCTCTTTTTTTCTTTTGATAAATTTGTTAGTCTTCAAAATATAGAAAAAAATGAAAATGCTGATCACAATTTCCCAGACCCCAAGATGGTGTCCTCTGTTGGTTGGAGAAAACAAGCGATCTAAAACTCAAAGATATTCAGTTTACAATATTAAAAAACAGAGAAAAGCAGCAAATACTCACATTTGAGAAACTGGAACCAGAAAATGTTTAACATTTTTGCCTGATATATCACTCAAATGAGCAATCAGTAATCAAAAATGTTTAATTGTTTAATCAGCAAACAGCAAATGTGCTCTTTGAATAATTGAATAATCAACTAATATTTCATCACTACCAGAAGATGGTGGAAGTTTTCAGCATATCACAAAGCCTTGCAGACCAATACAGGCCAACATCAACTATTGTTGCCATTTCAGGCTGCTTGTAATCATAAGCCTAATTGTAAGCCAATAATGATTGCTCTGTCTGCATCTGTAAGAGGTAGAAGTAGAGTCCATTTGGGGAGTCAGGACAAAAGAGGCTTAGTAGCCTGTGTGAAAGAGTCACGCATAAATTCAACTGCACAGACAGTGTCTGTAATTTTGCCATCAAATTGAATGCCGAATGCACAAGTAGTCCTTAGTTCTTTCTGGCTCTCAGGTGAGATAAATACAAGCAACTATCTAATGATCTTTCAAATAGCTTCCTTAGACCACAAGTGGAAGCTGTTTGATCAATGTGCCCTATGTACCCTTAGAGAAATTACATAATAAAGAAACACAGCACAGCATCTCCCGTTACCTGACTTGCGTATTGATCTGCAGGGAAGTGCGTGGCTTGCAGAGTATGAGCTGAAATTACTCAACACTCTTCAAACAGAGCAAACAAGTGGCAAATCACTGATCTTCCCAGGCAGAACTAGTCCAACAGTTGCTGAGGCAGAAAGATGGTAGTGACAACATGATCACAGTGTTCAGATCCTAATGAGAGTACCTTGTTTTCAGTGAAAAATGAATAGGCCTCGTCGCTAGGGCGGAGTGACGGATGGATGTACGTTTATGTCAGACCTGCATTTTGATTGTGCACGCATATGTGGGCAGACAATGAGTCACTGATAAACGACAGTAGAAAGAATACATCTTATAGTCTCAGCTTTAAGGGCTAAAGCTTTCTAGAGTGAAAAATGCTTACAATTACTTAAAGGGTCAGATTGCCCAAATTACATTTTCTCACTTAGTAAGTAAGTAAGTAAGTAACTTTATTCATATAACACCTTTCAAGAGCAGAGATATCACAAAGTGCTTCACAAAGGAAATAAGGCATCCAACATATGTATGCAGACATAAAACACCATAAAATAGAAATAAAAAGAAAACAGTTACTCAAAGGCACGTCTAAGCAATTGGCTGTTTTAAAGGTCTAGGTGTTCACAGTGTCTACAGATTTTAAGTCCAATGGGAGAGAGTTCCAAAGTTTAAGAGCCACAACCTCAAAAGCATAGTCCTCTTTAGTTTTAAGCCTAGATTGAGTAACAACCAAAAAACCCTGATCAGAGGACCTTAAAGACCTGCTAGTAAAACAGGGCTGCAGTAGATCTCCAATGTAGGCAGGTGCCTGACCATGCAGAGCTCTATAAGATATCACAAGATAGTGAAAGTCTATCTGTCAATGGGAACACTGATTTAGTATGTTTATGAATGTGGACTGTACACGATCAAGAATAGCTATGCAATCTATAGTAAAAGACGTAAAAGATAGACATGCGAAAGAAATTGCCATTGGGTTGAGATTATTGCTCATGTTTTATTTTTCAATAATAGAATGGCATTTTCTTGATACGATTGCAGTATTCTGCTAGCCTGGGAACCAGACTAATCTGCAAGCTCATGTTTTATTTTCTCTGACAGATGCGTCTGCCCCCCCCTCCCATTCAGACACATTTCCACCCGTCCTGGATCTGGTCGGGCCAGTCATAACCATTTATGTGTGTGGAACACTGCTGAATCACTACATGGTTGCATACAATTTGGAAGCAGTAGCTGGTGCACCATTACTGTGCTGTATAACTGACCAAGTGGTGGCACTGTTGGTAACCTGTTTGCAGAGGTTCATCTTGACCTTGGAATCCAGAGAAAAAGAGTTTTCCTTCTGCACCTCATGGTTCATAAGTTACCAGCCGAAATGTAAAGTGCTTATGTTGTGTGTGCCCGCAAGAGGCTACATCTTAAACCGTCATAAATTGACCAGTTTTTAAGCCACGTTTCCACTACACTTTAATCCAGGCAATTTTTACCCATATGTTTTAACATGGTAAAAGTTTTTAATCAATAGACATCTTAAGTGATTTTAAGTTGGCTGTCAACTCAATGTGGTTTACCGGACTGCCTCCATTGCTGCTAGCTCAACTAGGTTTATTTTTAGCCTGCCGGGTAGGCTAGCTGGTCACTTTTATTGAGGATGTTAAGCTCTTAGCACTTTTATGGACTTTATAGTGGATTTTAAGCTTTTAGCACTTTCACAGACTAACTGCAAATGTGATGGCTGAGTGTGGATCTTGCCACCTTACTGTCTCAAAGTTGAAGAAAAGTATTGCTTTGTGTTCAGTCAGTCCTAAAAACCTGGGCTTGATCCTACATCGATCCTTCTGGGACCAATACTGTTCTCCCTATATATGCTTCCCTTGGGTGATGTCATCCGTTGACATGGGATTTATTTTCATTATGTGGATGACACTCAGCTGTACCCCCCTGTCCTACCTCACCATAGTACGCTGCGTTCTCTGCAGGACTGTTTGTCTGACATAAAAAACTGGATGTCGATAAATTTTCTTTAGCCATCTACAGGTAACCTGTCACAACATGTCAAGCCTGTTGCAAGAAATCTTGGTGTCCTGTTTGATGGCAATTTGTTTTGAACAACATATCACTAAGCTTGTGGTAGTTTAAGGGTTTTCATTTCCTGTTTTATTTTGTAGTGTGTTCCTTCCCTTGTGTGTCTTGTGGTTTTACTTCCTGGCTTTGTTTTCCCTTTCCGATTTTATTTTATCCTATCAAGTGAGTGTTCCTGACCTTTGTGTGTGTCGCCGTTTGGTGCATCTTTTTGTTGTACCTGGTTCCGGTGCCCAGTTCCCCGGCAGTTTTACTGTGAGTTCTGTTTTTGGATTCTTTGTCTCCCTGGACCTTGGCTGGATCCTGGATTTTGTAACTTGCCTGCTCTCTATTTGAACTGTTTTGCCACCTTGGACTCACTTTCCTGCTTCCACCACTACCAGCCGGTAATCTATCTGCCTTTTGCCTGTTTGTTGCACTGTCTTCCTACCGGTCTGTCTGCCTGTACCTGCCTGTAAACCATCAACCCCAATAAACACTGTAGCCATCTGGCTACCTCACCTCATACCACTTCCTGGTCATCTGCATTTGGGTCCACATACCACTACACAACACATATGACAGAATGACCCAACCAATCATGGACCCAGCAGAGTTGGCCGAGGAAGTGGACCAGATGGTCCGTAATCTGGTATGCCTTAGGGACATTTGGGGGGAAATACGTGACGAGTCCTGCAGAGAGGCAATCAAATGTTGGGTCGAAACCAGATTCTCGACATCACCTGGGCTGAGGGAGGCCATCCCTGGATGGCTCACGGACTTCCTTCATACCCAGACACTCCAGCCTGCAACCATGCCTGCTACTCCTCAACCGGTCCCAGCCTGGAACCCATACCTAGGCACCCGCTTGGCTCGCCTGCTCCGCTACTGCCTCCCAGCAGGCGATCGCAGCAACCATCACCCCCTGCTGGATCGCAGCAGCCATCACCCCCTGCTGGATCGCAGCAGCCATCACTCCCTGCTGGATCGCAGCAGCCCCCAGCTCCTGGGTGCCCTGCTGGATCGCAGCGGCCTCCTGGACTCCCTGCTGGATGGCCTTCCAGCAGGGAGTCCAGGCCTCAGGAAGGTCGCCGGCCTCCAGAAGGTCTCAGTCTTCACCGCTGGCCTCCAGAAGATCTCAGTCTTCGCTGCCGCCCTCCAAAAGGTCTCAGTCTTTGCCGCCGTCCTCCAGTGACTCTCCGTCTTAGCCACCGGCCTCCTGTGACCTTCCTCCTGTGCCACCGGCATTCCGCCAGGCCTCCAGATGGTGTCATTATTCGTCACAGACCACAGGAGTTCAGCTCCACATGTGTCCAGCCTCCGGGTCGTCCGTCCAAGGTCCTCTCCTCTGCACGTGTCCAGCCCCCGGGTCATCCGCCTGTGATCTACCACTTGGCCCTTGTCTTGTGGTTTTACTTCCTGGCTTTGTTTTCCCTCCAGTTTTGATTGTTGGCCCTTCCTTAATTGGTTGCACCTGTGTCTCGTTGTCTCACCTCACCTAGGGTATTTAGTCCCTGTGTCTCTTTGTTCAGTGTTGGGTCATCGTTGTTACATATGGTGTTGTTCCTGCCTTGAGTGATTCCTGTCTTGAGTTTTGTTCCTGTCAAGTGAATGTTCCTGACCTTTGTGTGTGTCGCCGTTTGGTGCATCTTTTTGTTGTACCTGGGTCCGGTGCCCAGTTCCCTGGCAGTTTTACTGTGAGTTCTGTTTTTGGATTCTTTGTCTCCCATACGACAAAGCTTGTCCAATCATGTTGTAGCCAGGATGTAGCTACTGCAGGTTCTTTTGGCACACACAGGCTCAGAAGCGCACTTTTCTCACACGGTGCTTTTATCTCAAACCCCCCCCCAACTACGCTACATCACATGTTTCGTTGCAGGTCTATCCAAGTGCGTCCAGAGGCATTTTGGTCTGCACCTGTTGATAACGCCCCTTGGAAATCGAAAATGAACTGAGAGGCGAATTAGTCTGACGATGCCAGGCTAGTAATCTTCCGTATTCCCTCGTGTTTTAAGATACTGACACTTCACTCTTACTGACACAAGAGTTTTTTAAACCAAAGGAAAACTACACTGGGAACAAGTCATAGCAGCTTTATATTTGCTCACTTAGATTAGCCTATTAATTCATTTCCAAAAAACAAAATGGAGTTGTCATAATGTTGCTATTTCGAACCCACAGATAGAGAACACACTAGAAGTCTTTTTACAACCAATTCACTCTTTATTTGAATGTCAGCAGGATTAGTAGCAGTAGTTCTTCGGAGCAAAGCCTTCAGCGTCGTACTCGGTAACTCCGAGAAAGTAGCGATGATTCCGGAATGGAGACTGATTAAATACCGCGTGGATCTGGACAGGCAGACTGGTCCGTGAGACGAGGAGCAGGTGGTGCAGTGTAGACCTGGGCTGGCTGTGAGGTGGAGTTGGTGGTGGGGTGTGGAGACTGTCCGTCAGCGGAACCAAGAGCATGGAGCAGGTTGGATCCAAAGGGTCTGGCTCCATGGTGGAGCTGTTGGAGACAGGCATGGTGGAGTGGCTGGAGAGGCAGGTAGGCAGGCTGACAGGAATCCAGACAGAGGCAAAAAACTGCGATCACCGGCACAGGATAATCCTGAGGCAGAGCAAAATAGGATTAAAAAAAAAACAAGGTAACAAAACATACCAGCAAATAGTACTTAACTTGTAAGTCTGAGGTGCCTTGACATAGTGGTCGTACAAGGATGATCTGGCGTTGGTGTTGTGGAGCTGTGGAGACTGATGGTAGATTGGAGACAGGTGTACTGGTGATCAGCAGCAGGCGGGAACCCATGGAGTCAGACCAGAAGTCATACACACACACATATCCAGAGACGAGTCGGGGACATACAAAACACACCAGGGAAGGAGGGTACAACAGAGAACACAGGGCTGGGGAGGATAAGGTGGCTGACTACCACAGGAGTATGCCATATAGACCTTTGTAATATACTGTATATGGTATTGTACTGTTTTAATCCTCAGAGCTGTTAACCCTGCAAATTCTCAAAATTAAAATAATAATTAATTATCTTTGAATGCTTGACCAGAGTCATCATCTTCCATCGATCATATTAGTGTAAACTAACTTTATCCCAATGTCCGGGTACTTCTTGATGTTTAACTAATGACCCAGAGAGGCTGGCATGTTGTATTATGTGATGATATCTGCTATTCCCATAAAAGCAGCTGAAATGTGTCCCAAGAATGTAGAGTGTGAACCTCATGTCAGCAAGGTAGAAAGGCCAGCCTTTCAAGAAAAGGTTTTCTTTCAAGCACATCAGTGGGTTAGAGATGTATGTGTAAGGCCAAAAGAGAGTTCAAAGATGAAGTTCAAAGTGCTACTCTAAGATACAAAGACAAAACTGAAGGAGAATTTCAGAGCAAGAAACTTAGCTCAGTTTGCTATGTGGGGGCTGATAAGCCATGTCAAGGCAAGTTGGCTTGAAGAGTTATATATACTAAAATACTGATTAAATACAGACGTTTGTTAATACATCATTCTTAAAAACATCGTGTTTGCAAGTCTGTACCTTGCATATACATAATCTAATGAGATAGTAGCTATTTGTTCTGTGCATTTAATCATATTACCATATCAAAATAATTCATGGAGTGTATGAATATTGTGCCTTTGACCTTCTGGTTAGATGCTTCTGTTTGTAGTGTAAAGATGAGTTTATGATATCTATGGTTCTGTTTTACACTACTCAGGAAAGCATCACTTAAATGCTTAAAAGCTTTAAACTGAATTGTAAAACCATTACTGTCTAAGCTGCTGTCAAGGATGCACTCTTTCTCCTGTCCTTTGTCCACTGATTTAGAAGCAATTTACATATATATCCTTAATTTTTGATTAGGGTTCAGCCATTCTGAATGTTCTCAAGGATAGTGATGCAGACCAGTGGCCAACACAACCAAGAACTACCTCTGTCTACTGTGTCTTGTTTTACTGTAGGAATATCACAGGAAAAGGAAGCTAGTTTCCACCACCCTGCCTTGCATTCTCACTCTGTCACTTGTTGTTAGATTGCAGGTATTCTATGATGGTGTGTGTGTGTGTGTGTGTGTGTGTGTGTAGTCTGTGATGCTGATGGAAAACTTTCTGTATGTCTTTACTATGTGTTTCTATGAAATATGGTGGTATGTGGTAAAAGTACATTTTTGAGCTTATTTTGAATTCTGCCCAGAAGTAGTTCTGGATGCTGCTCCTCAAGACTCTGCTAGTTTGTATTTGTACTTTAACTGTTTTTGGCACTGATCAACACCTTGAGCTCATGATAAAAGCAATTAACAAGCTTGTGTAACCTGAAACTGCCAATGATTTGTTTAGATAAGATACTTCTCATATTAAACACATGACATGTAACATAGACTATATCTCTGGTACATATAGTTTGTTGGAAACCAGTTCCAAATGTCAGAATTGTGCACCTGTAAACATTTGATGAAATTCTCTTTGGTTATAGTGTGCAACATAACCACTGGTCCAGCCATCGCTCAGCAGACTGAATCAAACTTGCTATGACTTGCTATATTTACCAGATGTGAGACTGAAGAAATGGCACAAAATCACATGCTAACATGACCAAGACTGTGATTTTTGATTGTTTAGGTTGTTGATTATGGCACATGCAGTGCGATTTATCCAGAAGGTCTTTAATGCCTGCCACCCGAGAGTTGTTGTATTTAACTTTTTTCTTCTTCTAACAGTATATCAAGCCAGCCCTCTTAATGTTTGTTTGCCCTAGTTGAATTTGAAATTCAAAGATCCACTGAATAGCTAAATAAGAAATGACACTAATGAGGTTATTATGTACAGTGAGGGAAAAGTACTGGTGCATTTGGTTGGTCTGTAAATGGAGCTACTTGTGACACTTACAAATCAAATCAATATTTTTTATGTGAGTATTGCAGCATGTTTCCATATGAATCCAAGTATCTTTGCTCTATCTGGTGCATTGAACTTACTGGTCGAACATAAATTAGATGGAATTGATTTGAAACATTGACAAAACTGTGTTGACTGTGTCTCATGTTCACCTTTACAGCTGTGTTTTAGGACTCGTGTTCTCCCTCAGAGAAGTGTTGATTGTGTATTTGTATGTGTTTTATCAGATATCGGACGTTCGTCTCTGAGGACGCGGGCCCCAACACACTTGTTGCCACTGTGCTGGCAAAGGACCCTGATGGGGACGGGATCACGTATAAGATCACCACAGGAAACGAGGATGGCAACTTTGTCATTGACAGCCAAAAAGGTTAGAGATGTTGGATTTTTTTAATAATCTGTCATTTTCTCTTGTTCTTCTTATCTGCACATTAGATCTCATTCAGATAAGTATTAATGAATTTTAGTTACTTATGAGTTTATTCCCATTTCCACCACATTACAAGCATGGCACTAAAAGATATGTGCATAGCATACACAAACATACAGGGGTCTATGGGTAACGGACGAATCTAGAATTTTCTGTCACGCATATATGAGTGAACTGCATTGAGCAAAAATTCTACTCAACTGTCAGAACCTGTTGCGAGGACCTCACATTACATCAGTGGTTGTGTAGTCTTGCTGGACCAGCAGCTTTGTGTGTGCATAGCGAGTGTGTGGTAAAGCAATTGTGAGAGAGCGAGTGGCAGAAAGTGGCGGTGAATGGAGCGGAGCAGAGGAAAAAGAGGAAAGATAAGCAGTAAGTTGTCAATCTAGCAGTAAATGTAACTTAACAGTGTAAGTTACGGTGTGTCAGCAGGACCCCTCGTGCATCCTTGCCAACCCTGAGACCTCAAAAATAGGGAGGATTGTAAAACCAAAGCGAAGGTCTGGGGGTTTCCCCCCTGAAAAATTTTAGTTTGAGAGACTTTGTTTCCTGCATTCTGGTGAATTTTAAAGAATGAAAATAACAAAATAATAAGTACACTGCAACAGCATTTTCACTTTAATTTTACTTTTAATTCCCAGTAAATAATACAGAATAATTCACCCCTCTGGCCTTAACTTGCATAAATCTCTGGCATAATATAATAATATTATAATATTTATAATATTCATCAGTTTTAATTAATTCATTCATTCATTCATTCATTTATTCCATTTCTCTCACTCACTGAGGAGGATGAGGCGCGAGCATGGACGTGAGCAGCTCCCTTCAGCGCATATTTACGTACACCGTATAAATGTAAAAGCTCTGCAGTTTGTAAAACGTGCCTCAGAGGGTCTTGAAAATATTCTTCACTTACTGTGTATAGTATAGTTTTATGTCCTTCACTGTGTCCACTATTCTATGGATGAGGATGCCTTACCAGCCTTCCTCTTACTGCTAGAAGCTTTGTCAAGGATATTTAAATCCTGACAGGTCATGTCATAGGGAGGTTAGAATAATCAGCCAAAGTGTGAGGAGCGTTTCCACACTGTTTTTGTCAAAAAATATCATCTGAGGTTTATAGTCACACATCTCAACTTCCTTTGAGGCAGGAGTAGCAATGCCAGTCGCAGTGTGAAATAGGAAACTGTGTTAATGGCGCTGTGTGTGTGTGTGTGTGTGTGTCTGTGTGAGGTAAGTGGGGAGATGGTGGCAATTTCATAGTGGTTCGACCCTTTTGTAAATTGCAACCCCCACTGAATCTGCATATCATATTATAGGGTAATATGATGACTTTTACAAATTTAATTACTCAAAACTTCAAGACACAATTTCCTCTGTTCACCAGCAATGACATTCACTGTCAGCTGATAGTGGCAGTCATTTTATCGAGCAGGGAGATGACTTGTAGCTTATAACTCGATTCCATCGGCTATCAGATCATGAGTGCGGGCTTGCTTTGCCATTTATATTGTTTGGGTCTCATTTGCATTTAGCATTGACCAAATTTCTGCCAGTCATCAGTCAATAAAGGTTAACATTTTATTTCAAGTTTGCTTTCTCAGATCGACTAGCTTTGTATTAAAGTTCAGTGTAAAAGCAAAGTTAAATGTCTGTCTGGATGATGGATATCCTCTGATTTGCCTACCAAATTTGTATTTATGACTCCATGTGCATGCTGATCTGCAATTTGGATGCCAATGTCATCTATTCACATTAGTGGTATTTAATACACATTGTTCGATTTAGCCATTTATGTGTTAATCCATAGGATCACTATAATTTGTGGTATCAATGGAGTAAAACATCCTGTTTGTAAGATAATACTGAGTAGGGGTTCAGCTAATGATTATATTTACTATGGATTAATCTATTGATTATTTTTTTCAATTCATTTTTTATTGGTTCAGTTATTAAACCATTAATCAACTACTGTACTGATGACCTAATTTAGTCCAAAATAAATATCTTGTTGTTGTGGCTGTAATGGGGAGTGATGAAGAAAGATGCAGCACAGACAGGCTATACCAAGTTCAAGGTAATAAAGTTTCCCCACAGCCTGGTAGCAAATGTACTGTGGCCATGGTGATTGCTTGTTGATTTAAAACAGAGCAAAATAGCAAATCTTTAGATTTTACAGGCTGGAACCAGCTAACAGGTGTTTTCACAGCAGACATTTTGACTTTTCATAATAGAAAAAGCACAGGTGTTACTAATAATGTTACGGATTGCTCCTCCCCATTCAAGTGTCCCAGTAAGCCATGACAATGTGACAGTGAGCCAGAATGCACAATACTAGGACCCTGAATCTGAAGCTGCTAAATGGAATTCAGCCATCATTTTATTATTTAAACCTGTGCTTTTCCTACTGTGACATGTCAAAATGTCTTCAGAGAAAAAGCCCTAGGTTTCGAATTTTTACATGATAGTTGACTTGAAGACCCTGAACCCCAACACAGGTGTTTTCGTTGCTGGCTAATTAGAACTCTGCTCAGGTTGAAGGTGGGCGGAGCTATACTGGGAATTATGACATCAACGCACTCGTGTCAATCAAACGCAGTCTGTACACACCCATGCAGTCCTGAAAAGAGATCTAGTCAGGCAAAATAAGTGAAAACACATATGTGGGTGTACCATGGATGTGCAGAGCCTTTAAAGGATATATCTGGTGATATTTTTCATACTGTCAACAAATCCCAAGACAAGACCAAAACCAACACTGAATTTGTCCTTCTAATAATGTATTTCCTGTGTATCCATAGCCAAATATATCTAATTTCCCTGTGCCATAGAGCTCCATTGTTTTCCAAAAATTATTAAAACACATCAATGACATAAATACACAAACTAAGTTTGTGCACTAAATACTCATTAGCACACCAAATGTGTATTTTTCTGCAGGTGAAAATTGTACTCTACAAAAAAAAACATTTACTTCTGTTTAGAGCTGCAGCGATTAGTTCACTCATGTCAGGATTTACTATTTTTCTCTGTATTATATGATTTTTAATTTAATATATTTTGGTTTTTGACTGGTGGTTGCACAAAATAAGTAATTTGACAACAACAAAGCTGAACAAAGATAGGTAAACATAAACATAGAACTATTATATACATAAGTAGGTGAAACAATGTTACGGACAGACCACCGGAGACAATGGTAACGTGACTAGAGAGTTTATTGCAAACACAGAAGTATATAGAGAGGAGTAGATACTGTCCTTTCTCTTACGGATGGTGGAGGCGTGTGGGCACCGGGCACCACACACCAAGACGGGAACACTCAGGAGTCTCCGCACACAGGAGACAGACGGGAGCCAGGATTAGGAGCGGCACACTCAGGAGACGGTAGATCGATAGGAGCTGAGGTTTAGAGTTCGTGAGCGAGAATTATCCAAAATTCGTAGTGTTGAGTCCGTGAAACATACACAGGCAGACTGCTCTGATCTGTCCTTTGTAGAAACGAGACCGGACACTGACTGAGGTGCGGAGCTGGGTCTTATAGGGAGTAGGGTGGTTGATTATGTGCAGGTGTGCTAAAGGTGACAGGTGCTGGGAATTAATAATCAGGTGAGGGAGTGCAGAGTGACTGTGATGAGAATAGTGGCTGGTGAGGCAATGACAGGTTGTAACAGAACCCCCCTCTCCACGGCCAGCTCCTGAGGGCGAAAGACCCCCTTCCCCGACACCGTTGCCTGTCCTTAGGACCAAGCCGATCCGGGGAGCTTATCGGAATCCGGTGCGTCGGGCGGTCGACCAGGAGCTTGGAGACGGCGGGACGCCGGAGCGACCTCGGGCGGTCGACCAGGAGCTTGGAGAAGGCGGGACGCCGGAGCGACCTCGGGCGGTCGACCAGGAGCTTGGAGAAGGCGGGGCGCCGGGCGCGACCTCGGCGGTCGACCAGGAGCTTGGAAGGCGGGGCGCCGGAGCGACCTCGGGCGGTCGACCAGGAGCTTGGAGAAGGCGGGGCGCGGAGCGACCTCGGCGAGCGACCAGGAGCTTGAGACGGCGAGAGGCGGAGCGGAGATTGGAGAGGCGACCTCGGGCGGTCGACCAGGGGCTTGAGACGGCGAGAGGCCGGAGCGGAGACTGAGAGGCGACCTCGGGCGGTCGACCAGGGGCTTGGAGACGGCGAGAGGCCGGAGCGGAGACTGGAGAGGCGACCTCGGGCGGTCGACCAGGGGCTTGGAGACGGCGAGAGGCCGGAGCGGAGACTGGAGAGGCGACCTCGGGCGGTCGACCAGGGGCTTGGAGACGGCGAGAGGCCGGAGCGGAGACTGGAGAGGCATCCTCGGGCGGTCGACCGGGAGCTTGGGCCGGGCTGGAGATAGACGCGACCTCGGGCGGACGACCAGGAGCCTGGAGACGGCGGGAGGCTGGAGCTGGGACTTGAGAGGAGTCCTCCGGGCTGGAAACCGGAGCGGATTCTGGCCGGCTGCTGACCTCCGGGCAGAAAACCGGAGCCGAGACTGGAGAGGAGTCTTCCGGGCAGGAAACCGGAGCGGACTCTGGCCGGCTGCTGACCTCCGGGCAGAAAACCGGAGCCGAGACTGGAGAGGAGTCTTCCGGGCAGGAAACCGGAGCGGACTCTGGCCGGCTGCTGACCTCCGGGCAGGAAACCGGAGCCGAGACTGGAGAGGACTCTGGCCGGCTGCAGACCTCCGGGCAGGAAACCGGAGCCGAGACTGGAGAGGACTCTGGCCGGCTGCAGACCTCCGGGCAGGAAACCGGAGCCGAGACTGGAGAGGACTCTGGCCGGCTGCAGACCTCCGGGCAGGAAACCGGAGCCGAGACTGGAGCGGA
Source organism: Siniperca chuatsi (assembly GCF_020085105.1). Taxonomy (NCBI): domain Eukaryota; kingdom Metazoa; phylum Chordata; class Actinopteri; order Centrarchiformes; family Sinipercidae; genus Siniperca; species Siniperca chuatsi. The sequence goes on from NC_058042.1 coordinate 31,440,612, forward strand.
CTCTGGCCGGCTGCAGACCTCCGGGCAGGAAACCGGAGCGGACTCTGGCCGGCTGCAGACCTCCGGGCAGGAAACCGGAGCGGACTCTGGCCGGCTGCAGACCTCCGGGCAGGAATCCGGAGCGGACTCTGGCCGGCTGCAGACCTCCGGACTGGAATCCGGAGCGGACTCTGGCCGGCTGCAGACCTCCGGACTGGAATCCGGAGCGGACTCTGGCCGGCTGCAGACCTCCGGACTGGAATCCGGAGCGGACTCTGGCCGGGCTGCAGACCTCCGGACTGGAATCCGGAGCGGACTCTGGCCGCTGCAGACCTCGGACTGGAATCCGGGCGGACTCTGGCCGGCTGCAGACCTCCGGACTGGCATCCGGAGCGGACTCTGGCCGGCTGCAGACCTCCGGACCGGCATCCGGAGCGGACTCTGGCAGGCTGCAGACCTCCGGACCGGAATCCGGAGCTGACTCTGGCAGGCTGCAGACCTCCGGACCGGAATCCGGAGCGGAGCCTGGGGACACTGGCGACTGGCGGACCTCCGGGCCGGAAACCGGAGCGGAGCCTGGGGACACTGGCGACTGGCGGACCTCCGGGCCGGAAACCGGAGCGGAGCCTGGGGACACTGGCGACTGGCGGACCTCCGGGCCGGAAACCGGGCGGAGCCTGGGGACACTGGCGACTGGCGGACCTCCGGGCGGAAACCGGAGCGGAGCCTGGGGACACTGGCGACTGGCGGACCTCCGGGCGGAGCGGAGCGGAGCCTGGGGACACTGGCGACTGGCGGACCTCCGGGCGGGAAACCGGAGCGGAGCCTGGGGACACTGGCGACTGGCGGACCTCCGGGCGGAAACCGGAGCGGAGCCTGGGGACACTGGCGACTGGCGGACTCCGGGCGGAAACCGGAGCGGAGCCTGGGGACACTGGCGACTGGCGGACCTCCGGGCCGGAAACCGGAGCGGAGCCTGGGGACACTGGCGACTGGCGGACCTCCGGGCCGGAAACCGGAGCGGAGCCTGGGGACACTGGCGACTGGCGGACCTCCGGGCCGGAAACCGGAGCGGAGCCTGGAGACACTGGCGACTGGCGGACCTCCGGGCCGGAAACCGGAGCGGAGCCTGGAGACACTGGCGACTGGCGGGCCGGCGGCGAAGGCTGGGACCCTCTGGAGACAGGCGGCGAAGGCTGGGACCCTCTGGAGACAGGCGGCGAAGGCTGGGACCCTCTGGAGACAGACGGCGGCGGCTGCGCCTCGGGGCAAGAGGCAGGCGGCGGCGGCCGCGGCGGCGGCTGCGCCTCAGGGCTAGAGGTAGGCGGTGGTGGCGCCAGCTGCGCCTCAGGGCTAGAGGCAGGCGGCGGCGGCTGGCAGACAGGTTGGGGATTCGTGGATGACCATAGGTTCGGCGGGCCAAACTCCTGGCAGAATCTCGCCAGGAAGAGGTCCAGAGAATGGAGAACTGCCTCTTCCTTAACCGCCAGGGATCCGGCCCAGTGCAGTGCCGGACCGGCTAGCGAAGCACCGCGAAGGCTACCTGTGTCCGCTCAGACGGGAACTGATCAGGGTGTAACAGGAACGTGAAGAAGCACTTCGTGAGGAACTCTTCGCAATTTTCCACTCTACCGGAGAAAATCCCGACTGTAGAAACTCGTCCACCGCAATAAAGGGACTAGGGAGGCTGAGGATATATCGTTTGGCCAACTCCCCAGGTGAAGTAGGGAAGTTTTGGCCGTCATCTTTGTTCACCGGTCCGGTCTTCTGTTACGGACAGACCACCGGAGACAATGGTAACGTGACTAGAGAGTTTATTGCAAACACAGAAGTATATAGAGAGGAGTAGATACTGTCCTTTCTCTTACGGATGGCGGAGGCGTGTGGGCACCGGGCACCACACACCGAAGACGGGAACACTCAGGAGCTCCGCACACAGGAGACAGACGGGAGCCAGGATTAGGAGCGGCACACTCAGGAGACGGTAGATCGATAGGAGCTGAGGTTTAGAGTTCGTAGCGAGAATTATCCAAAATTCGTAGTGTTGAGTCCGTGAAACATACACAGGCAGACTGCTCTGATCTGTCCTTTGTAGAAACGAGACCGGACACTGACTGAGGTGCGGAGCTGGGTCTTATAGGGAGTAGGGTGGTTGATTATGTGCAGGTGTGCTAAAGGTGACAGGTGCTGGGAATTAATAATCAGGTGAGGGAGTGCAGAGTGACTGTGATGAGAATAGTGGCTGGTGAGGCAATGACAGGTTGTAACAAACAATAGGTGTATATATATATATATAAATACATATAAAAGCAAAAAGCTGAAGATACCCCGTGCACAGCAGTGCTTCTCTCGAGGGTGCAAGCTGGTGCAGAGGAAACTACAGTAAACCAAAAAAGAAATGTTCCAGCGCACAGCAGGATACTAGGATTGACACTATTTTATTAACAGATTACAAAACAAAAAGGAGCGAACACTATGTTTCGCATGTTGCTTCATCAGATTCGCTCTGTGCTTGATTGCCATCAGGTGTGCCTTTAAATAATCAGGTGCTGATTAGCAGTGAATCCAACAGGTTCACATCCCCACACTTCAAAAAGTCAACAATAAAAGGCAATAGCAACTATAATCCTACCGTACAACATTAGATATAAAGATTTCCATTTCCATAAGATAATGAGATAGAATTCATGTCAGAGTACAAAAACTTTCTATTCCATCTCCAGTATTACAGAGGATGAGAATGCATACATTTCCATAAGATAGTGTACAAAGAGTACAAAATACATGAATTTCCTCATAATAAGAGAGATGTCCTGTGGGAAGAAACTGTTCTTGTGCCTGGTTGTTTTGGTGTACAGTGCTCTGTAGCGCCTACCAGAGGGGAAGTTGGAACAGGTTGTGTCCATGGTGTGATGGGTCTGCATGCTCGTTTCCTGACTCTGGACGTGTATAAGTCCTGAATGGAGGGCAGGTCGGCACCGATGATCTTTTCTGCAGTCCTGACAGTCTGCTGTAGTTTGTTCCTGTCCTGTTTGGTGGCCAATCCAAACCAGACAGTGATGGATGTACAGAGAACAGACTGGATTATTGTGGTATAGAACTGGATCAGCAGTTCTTGAGGCAGGTTAAACTTCCTGAACAGGCGCAGGAAGTACATCCTCTGCTGGGCCTTTTTGATGATGGTGTCGATGTTGGATGCTCACTTCATGCTTACGTTATGGGAGATTGTGGATTCCAGAAACCTAAAGGTTTCCACATTGCTATTGAGTATGGCATTGGGGGGCCATTGTTGGGTGGCTCCTCCTGATGTCCACCGTGTTCAGCTGCCGGTTGTTATGAGAGCTGTTTAACCTCAGTCTCATTACCCGTGAGAGGCAGAAGACTGTTATGTCGTCTGCAAACTTCAGGAGTCAGGGTCTCCTGAGGTGCTTTCGTTAGTGTAGAGGGAGAAGAGCAGTGGGGAAAGCACACATCCTGCGGTGTGCTGCGGTAAGCGTATTGTCTCATTTCCGGTCACTGGTGTTTGTGTTTTACTAGTAGCGTATTTCTGCTGCTCTAGCTCATTACAGTTAATTTTGTTCGATTCTTCATTATAGTGACTAATTATCTGCTATACATTTAAACGTACACTAGTTCTGCTCAAGCACTCATAGCTCTCTCCTTCTTTTAACTGCTTTCTCGCTAATCCCACAGTTTACACAATATTCTTTTTTGGGAAGTGATCCCATCTGCATTTAATTCAGTGTTATGTCTCACTATAACAGAGGACTCCTATGCAAATCGCAGTCCCTCCCAAATTGACCATCTAGTTCTATTATTATTATAATTCTATCACTCCTCAAAAAAAGAAGATAATAAAACAAAGAAGGTTAGCTCCATGGTATAACCCCCAAAACCGCAAATTAAAGCAAACATCATGAAAACTTGAAAGGAAATGGTATTCCAACAACCTGGAAGAATCTCGTTTAGTCTGGCAAGATAGTCTTAAAACATACAAGAAGGCCCTCCGTAATGCCAGAGCAGCTTACTACTCATCATTAATAGAAGAAAATAAAAACAACCCCAAGTTTCTTTTCAGCACTGTAGCCAGGCTGACAGTCATAGCTCTATTGAACCATGTATTCCGATAGCCCTCAGTAGTAACGACTTCATGAGTTTCTTTAATAATAAAATTTTAAAAATCAAGTCCTGCCTTCAACCAGTACCGATTTATCTTCAAACACAGGAACCTTAGAAACAACTGTAAAACCTGATATATATTTTGACTGCTTTGCTCCTATCGACCTTCTTCAACTAACTTTGACGATATATTCATCTAAGCCATCAACCTGTCTCTTAGACCCCATTCCAACTAGGCTGCTTAAAGATGTTTGCCCTTAGTTAGCACTTTGTTACTGGATATGATCTATCTGTCTTTATTAACAGGCTATGTACCACAATCGACAAAAGTAGCTGTAATTAAACCCCTCCTTAAAAAGCCCACTCTTGATCCAGGGGTTTTAGCCAACTATAGACCTATATCTAACCTTCCCTTTCTCTCTAAGATCCTTGAGAAAGCAGTCGCCAATCAGTTGTGTGACTTTCTAAAGAACAATAGTTTATTTGAGGATTTTCAGTCAGGATTTAGAGTGCATCATAGCAGAGACTGCACTGGTGAAAATTACAAATTACCTTTTTATATGCATCAGACAATGGACTTGTCTCTGTACTTGTCTTGTTAGATCTTAGTGCTGCGTTCGACACCATTGACCATCACATCCTATTACAGAGACTGGAACATTTTGGCATTAAAGGAACCACACTAAGCTGGTTTAAATCCTATCTATCACATCAATCTCAGTTTGTACATGTTAACGGTGAGTCCTCCACGCACGCCAAAGTTAGTCACAGAGATCCACAAGGTTCTGAGCTTGGACCGATTCTATTCACCTTATATATGTTTCCTCTAGGCAATATTATTAGGAAACATGCCATAAACTTTCATTGTTATGCGGATGATACCCAGTTATATCTATCGATCAAGCCAGATGAAACTAACCAGTTAACTAAACTTCAAGCATGCCTTAAGGACATAAAGACCTGGATGACTTGCAACTTTCTGATGTTAAACTCAGACAAAACTGAAGTTATTGCACCCAAACATCTCAGAGACACATTATCTAAAGATATAGTTACTCTAGATGGCATTGCCCTGGCCTCCAGCAGCACCATAAGGAACCTAGGAGTCATCTTTGATCAGAATGTATCCTTTAACTCCCACATGAAACAAACTTCAAAGGACTGCCTTTTTTCACCTACATAACATTGCAAAAATCAGGCACATACTGTCTCAAAATTATGCCGAAAAATTAGTGCATGCATTTGTTACTTCTAGGTTGGACTACTATAATTCCTTATTATCCGGCTGCCCGAATAAGTCCCTTAAGACTCTCCATTTGATACAGAATGCTGCGGCACGTGTACTGACAAGAACTAGGAAAAGAGATCATATTTCTCCAATATTTTGTTATATCTCTTTTGGGTTACTCTTTTTGTAATATTAACACTGCAATTACATTTCTACTAATTTAAAAATTCTAGGTGGTATTTGCATTGTCTCCCTCACTTCCACCCCCATCCCACCCTTTCCCAAAACCTCTCTCTCTCTCTCTCTCTCTCTCTCTCTCTCTCTCTCTCTCTCTCTCTCTCTCTCGCCAATGCTTGCTCATGGTGGGATTTGTTGGGTCTCAGTAAATAATATTATAAAGAGTCCGGTCTAGTCCTGCTCTATAGGAAAAGTGCAATGAGAACTTCTGTTATGAATTGGCACTATATAAATAAAATTGAATTGACTGTAGCTGGTGATGTCCTGCAGGCCTCCCCACACTGATGCATGGTTGTGGGCTGAATACCTGTTTTTCAGCCTTTCAGTGTAACCTTTGCTACTCTGATCTCTTATCAGCATGTTTCTAGCCTGGTTATACAGGATTCTGTCTCCGCTTCTGTAGGCCTCCTCCTTGGCCTGATGAAGCTGCCTGAGTCTAGCTGTAAACCAGGGTTTGTTGTTGTTGTATGTGCAGAACGTTTTAGTCAGCACAAAACATGTCCTCACATTTAATCGACTTATTGATTAAATGTTTCAGTTCTACAGTATAATTATACTTTATCAGTCCTAATAAAAAATACTGTAACTAAAAGTAGGATTTGGGTAGATAGCTAACATTTAGGTGAGGTAAAACAGTCACTATACATGCAACACAGAAGAGATGAGAAAAAGGACAAAATTCTGGTTCTGCAACACAAATCTGAGCTCCTATAAGTGTGCTGCGGCGTCCTTCCTCTATGCCACTATCACAGTGCATGTCTTTAGTAAGCACACCCTTAGTAGTGATGGATTTACAGTAAATCAACTGACAACCAGTCATATTCACACACACATGCGCACACACAGAGGGAGGTGAGCCTAATGCAGATGCACATAAAGCACTACACAATTTGTCTGTTTGTTTGTGTGTGAGCCAAAAGTGTGACACCATAATGCTTGTAATATGATCCAATATCTTGTTTCAAAGAGCCCAAAATTTGGTCATTAAAACAATTTTATGATTCTTATAATGGAAGGCGAACACAATGGATGCTGCCAACCATTTCCAACCTATCTTATTCTCTCTCTGCTACTGATGAAAATCGTTTGCCTCCTCTCCCCTCTCGTTGGCCCACCCCCGACTCATCCTAAATGTCTGACAATCATTCAAGCGATTGTTTTCCTCCCTTCCAGCAGGAGCAGCCTTGCAGGCCTCCCTCTCCATGTTAATTTGCCTGTAACTCACCCAGAATACAGTGCGTTTCCCTGAGATTTAAGGCACCCATTAAGATCCGAGCAGGCCGGTCAATATGATGATCACGCTCTTCCTATTAAAACCCATAAATACAGAAACACCCGCTCAGTTGGAGGGGAGGAAGTATTTACTGACAGCTAAGGGGAAATGCTGGCGCCAATAAACGGGCTTCGATCAACTTCATTTTTTCTCAGCTACATTTTATGGCATTTTGGAAAAGAGTATTTCCTTGAGACAGAGGCAGTAGGTGAGTTTGTTTTCAGTGAAGACTCTGGTGATAACTGGTGATGGGGTAGCGTTCGACGTCCTTTTGTCTTGTTTTATTTCTATTATTTAGTCTTTCCTCCTGAACTGCTCGCCTCCTATCTATTGTGTTTGGTCTGATGTGCTGACCTGTGTCTGATCCTAGCTTTATGTAACAAACCCACATTGTTATGCCCTCATTCTTCTCCCTGGTTCCCTCTGGCAAATATATTGTTATTCTCTCTTTCTCTCCTTCACTATTCCATGTCCTGCTCTTTTTTTTAAAGCTCCTTCTTTTTTTGTCACTCTTTCTATCATCCCTTCTCTTCACTTCTCCCTCTTTCTCTCCCAACTCCAGTTCGCAATTTCTTTGCATGATGCTGACTGGAGGAAGCACTCCCTCTGTCCAGCCCCGCTTTGTCCTCCGTCCTCTGTGTTGTCTCTCACCCATTCCTTGCTTCGTCCTTCTACTTCCTCCCTCCTGGTTGCCTTCATGTGAAGTGACGGCTACTCACTGACCCCTGAAGAAACATCTTCTCCATCCCTGATAAGCAATGATATGTGCTGGCTCTGTTAGCAGCAACACACAGTGTCAAACTCACTGTACTTATTTTATTGAATAATAAACATTCCCATGCACATACATACACAATTTAACTTGTACAGAAACATGCAGGCATGCTGTTATACATAAAACATACACTGTACATTCATACACACATAGTCACACATAAAGACAGAAACATTGGTAGACATGGAAACATACACACACTCTTACACTGTATGCAAGCATGCATGTAACACATACACAGACAAAATCATACAAATGAACAAACAACTGCTTGCATGCATACACAGAATTGCACACAGAACCAAACGTGTGTGTATGTATACATCTACACATATACAGGCCACACATAGAGAAACACAGATACACACGGCCATAACCCATACTACAGGGACACATATCTCATAGATTAGAACAGATGTTAGCTGTATGCTTTGTTCTTGAAATGTCCTAAAACCTTTTCCATGTCCCATTTTCAACCACTTACCCAGCATGTGTTGCTCTCATCTAAGGCTTTTAGGCCCTATTAGATGTTTATGCCAACCAGAGGCAGAGTAAAGGGATCGGACTAGAGGGCGCCTCCGGATCTCCCTGTATATGTAACATAGCGAGCAGGCCGTAGCCTCTCTCTTTGTCTCCCTGCTGCCTTAACTGAACTGGTCACATTTATCTGGCCCTCTGTCTCAATTCATTAAGCATGAGTGCACTCCCCGGCGCTGTTGGAGCAGCGTGGGTGGAGAGAGAGAAGGGTGGACTAGTGCTTACACTCTTAATGCATCTTTGGTATGGATATACATGTTTTTATTTTTTTTTCAAATTCATGATTCTAGGGGCCAACAGTCCAACTATGACTACTGCTGCTATTTCTGTCCACCATTACTGCTGTACCTATTACTGTACATTCTTCTGCTGCTACTGCTACCATTACTATTGCTACTTTTAGTACTGCAGTACTACTACTACTAGTGTAAAGGGTCTGTTCACCCAAATTACTGTTGAATTTAATTATTTAATTAATTAATTAAATGCCCAAGTTTTGAGACAAAGATTTCTGCCTGGGATGGAGGCAGAAATCTCTGAATATCTCAAAACCTGGGCAAATAAAACCAAAATTATCTGTTTTTAACCATGGCTCTAGGGATGGCAAGGTTAATTGGTTGGTCCACCACTTTGGTTCAGACTGAAATGTCTTAACAACTATTGGATGGATTGCCATGGAATTTATACAGACATTCACGGTCCCCAGAGGATGAAGCCTAATGACTTTAATAATGATAATAATAATAATTAATAATAATAATACATTTTATTTGTAGAGCACTTTTCAGGGTACTCAAATACATTTTACATAAATTAAAATGGTCAATGGTCACACTTTGGTGATTCCCTAATTTTTCCTATAGTCTGCTGGTGGCACTACACTTAACTAGTGAACTATCTCATTTGTCAGATAAATTGGCACAGAATTTTGTACAGACATTCCTGATTCCCAGACATTACCCCTTATGCCACCATGACATTGACAATTGTGGTTTTAATATCTCAATAATTATTATTATTGGATTGCCAAGAAATAACTTGGTACAGACATTCATGTCCCCCTCATGATTAATTGTGATCCCTTAATGTTTCATCCAGTGCCACCATCAGGTCAAAATTTTCATTTCTCCAAAAGTTTGGTTTATAATCAAATACCTGCAACACTAATGCCATTTCCACCAGCCTCAGCTGGTAAACCATATAGGCTAAACCTGCTAATGGTGGACGATATGGCCCTAAAATAATTTCACGATATTTCAGGGTATTTCTGTGATAACGATATTCTTGATATCTTCTTTATTTCGCAGAGAAATAAAAGTCTCTGTTTACCATCTTCTTTTCACAGCACAGTTGTCCAGATGGTGATAAGCTAACTTAGTTAGCAGCTGAGCTAACTTTATGAGTCATTGTGATTTTGTTCACTGTGGTGGAATAAAATCACAAGAGAAAACGCGATCAATCATCTGATCGCTCTGATTACTCTACCCGCAGCTTCCAGCTCTGCAGCTCCAAAACTTATTTGGGAGACCTATGGTGTTAGGCTATTTTAATTGACATTAGCCTTATTCGTAGCTGGTAATTTGCTAGCTTCAGCTTTGCTGTGAAGAGTACAAGATGGCGCAGCAACAAACAGGGACTTTTTATTTATTTTCTGTGGCAGCAAACACAACACACAGTAACTATTATACTGCAACCTAAGGTTGTGCTAATTTGAACTACTTTAAATGCTGTTGGGTAGTTTAATCTACATTAATGCATCATTCTACAAGTTCATCATATGTTTGCACTATTTAAGAATTTACAGTATGTTATTCTAGAGGAAATGTGTATATTGTATATCATACATCATGGTATATTAGCCTAAAAGTATTGAGATATTATTATTATTAAGCCGTATCGGCCAGCCCTAACTGTATGCTGACCAATCATGCTTAGTGTCGTGTGTAGTCACCCCCCAGGCCCATTCTGAGCCAGGAAAAACCCTTTGGCATCGGTAAAAATTTCAATACACAGCCAATGAACAGCAGCTAGTAGTAGCAGCTAGATGTATGGAATACATTTAAATAGATGCTCTGTTAAGTGAATTCACATGTTTAAAAAAATAACTAATTGTTTCCCTGATGGACCGTTAAGGAATAGATGTATAATACAGTAGCAAATGTTCAGAGGTCCGTACTGGTCCGTGGCCTGGGGTTTGGGAACATCTGCAATAAGTAACTAGTTAGGGCACCAGTCTGGTCCATTAACAGCCACCTCAGATGTGAGAAAAAGACTAACAAATAGTTAGGATCTTGATCTGGGTCTATTCAGCCAGGTTTCCTGTGAACTTGACAATGTACCAACTTGGACATGGGAATAACAAACACACAAAAGCAAGGCACTGTGATACTGTGAGTTTTAATAATGTAGCACAGACTGGATGCCCACATTATTAAAAGAGTAACTAAACCCCAAAGTTTTGGCTGAAGTGCCTCTACCCTGGAAATTCAAAAAATGCCTCTAGAATGTAAAAAAAAGTATCAACATGGGCAGTGCTGGAAGGGGGCGCAATCGGATAGACCTACAACCAGTCAGAGCAAAGAAATGTGTGACGTAACATAGCGCTGAGTGACGGGGCGGTGCTTGGGCTGTTTTCAAGCAGGAAAATAAATGACAGCCTGGTCACAAACTTTATCAAATTACAAACAGTACACTAAAATGTGTTTCTGAAACCATTTGAGGATAGGCAATGCAGTAACAGAATCTTGATTCATATTTGATCAGCACTGCCTACTTTGACAGTTTGACCTGAGTTTCTTGACCCTTGTGAGTTGTGCTGGACAGACCTGCAGACTGGACGCAGGCCCAGACCTACAACCAATCAGAGCAGCGAAACGTGTGACATGTGACTTTTCAAAAAGCTGCCAC